>NC_034602.1:85701901-85712234 GCF_900095145.1 Mus pahari
GAGAGAGAGAGAGAGAGAGAGAGAGAGAGAGAGAGAGAGAGAGAGAGAGAGAGAATGGATCGTATGATTTAAAGATATTAATAATCAACAAGAACCAGTGGGAAAAATCTTTTGTTAAGGTTTTTTTCCTGTTTTCCTTGGAGGAAATTTTGTGGCAACAGGCATGTTCTAATTCTACACCATGCCCACAACTAGCCACATGATGGTGAGCTGAGATTCATTTTATGATGTTAGCACCCATAGCTGTTGGCTTCTGGACAAATGAACTACAGAGTCTTAATCCTAACCCAGAGAATAATTATTCTGAAAGGAACACATCCTCTCACTCCAAAAAAATTTTAAAGATAAGAAACGTGCAGTGACCCTTAGATGCTTTCCGTAAAATCTTTAGCGTAACTCCTCAGACATGGTTTCGCAGCCCAGAGTAAGGAGCTCTCCGAGTGTGATGCTTGGAAGCATCGCAGTTCAACTGGAGTGAAGACTTACCTGACTAGGGCAGCTTGGCTGTGAAACGTTTATTCTCCCCACCCCCACCTCAAGAGCTGTTATAAACACTGGGAAAAAATGTGGACCATCTGTAGCTGCAGATGGGGATTTGTGGACGGCGTACAAGTTGCAGCCGTGGAATCAGCAGACATGCCCAAAATATGTCATCCAAATCGACCAGTCAGAATGGCAAGGAGAGCGTTATCTTGTTCGGGTCCCCCGTCTCACTAACTTAGTATGGCGAATGGGCCCCTCAAGGGGTTCCAGGCTCATTCTCTCTCCTCATTCTCCGATGGAACTACTGCTTTAACTTTCAGCAGGCTGGACTCGGCGACTCAGGGGCAGGTTGTCTGCACAATTATCTGAAGCACCATGAAGTCTATTGCCATTGTCATTTTCTACCATTTGATTTTTACTGCACAAAATGGGTTGTGAGCAAGTCGTATTTTGACTTATTTGAAGAGATGAATGTTTTGGGTAAATGGACTATGCTGGTTTGATGAAGTAAGTTTATATTCATCATTTCTGAGTTTCATTTTTTTTGGTACATTCTCTAACACACATAATTTTGTTTGTCAAGCTTAAAATCACACTGTAGTTGCTAGAATTTGCTGAGCAGGAGGGAAATGAATAGGTAGTTAATAGTATCAGACCATAAAGACAGTTTGAGGAAACAGTTTATTTGTATGGACAACAGCCCCCTCTGGTCCTAGGATTTTAAACATTCTAAGACACTTTTCTTTAAATATGTTCATGTATTGCATTTTTCTAAGATTCTTTGCAATCAGACTTCATTATGGGCCTGAAGATCTCCTAGCATGGTCCTGCTAGTGAGACACTGATGAGGAAGAAAAACGGAAGAACAGAAACAAACAATCTCAAACCCCTCTGGACAGTGTGCCACTAGCTCAAGCCTTTCTCTGGGAACCCTGGGCTTAGAACACAGTGGCTGCAGTTGTCCTAGGTGGACAGTCTTCTCCTCTCACACTTGAGCAGAGACACGCCATAGTCTTCTCTCTACCATTGGGGAAGAAGAGCTCATTCTGAGTAGTTCTTCCCAGCCAGACACAGGCAGTGAAACTGAAATACAAATAACTGCATAGCTGTGACTTTATCTAATGTTGGTAGCCAGATGTATGGGTCTGACCCAGAGGAGCGGGCGTTGATCACCATCTCACTGTGACAACACAGATGATGGAAGCAACTTAAAGAAGGAGGCTGTTAGTTAGCTCACAGTTTGCTGATACAGTCACAGCTGCAGGAGCTTGAAGATGCTAGTTACATTGAATTTAGAGAAAATGAAGGGGAGAGAGAGAGAGAGAGAGAGAGAGAGAGAGAGAGAGAAGAATGAGAGATATCTAGGTATCTAGGAGCCTGCTTGTGGGGGTTGTATTAATATTGAGATCCTAGTCCATACCACCTCAATTACCCTAATCTAGAAACTCCCTCCTGTACACACACACAGAGCCTTGTCACCGTGGGACTGCAGTCCTGTTTAGATGACAATAACTCACCATCACAGAATATCAGTCAGTTTTGTGGCTGCAAACCCCATACATGTTTTCCAGTTCAACTTTACCAGTGATAAAACTGGGGATTTTTTTTCTCTTCTTGTGGAATTTTGCATCCTTTCTTTTATTAGTTTCAAACACCAGAGGGGAGATAAATGGGGGATAAATTATTAACATGACAAACCTTGGGATACATGGGGCTTGGAAGCCTTGTGATAAATCTTTTTTTTTTTTTTAAGATTTATTTGTTTGTTTGTTTGTTTATTTATTTATTTATTTAATTCATGTGAGTACATCCCTGTCTTCAGACACACCAGAAGAGGGCATCAGACCCCATGACAGATGGCTGTGAGCCATCATGTGGTTGCTGGGAATTGAACTCAGGACTTCTGGAAGAGTAGTCAGTGCTCTTAACCGCTGAGCCATCTCTCCAGCCCGTGGTAAATCTTTAAATGAACAGCTAACACTATCATTGAGACATGGAAAAGGACATTATATGGGTGTGGCCCATGCCGATTTCATAGGACTTGCAAAGTAAATAAATAAATAGATTAATTAATAATAATAGGAGAAGGAATAGAGGCAGAAGTACTGGCTACCCGTCTAAGGTGTACTAGGTGGTGACCTGCATTCGAGGTGTATATGATCTTATATCTTACAGTGTATATTATCTTATATCTTACAATGTATATTATCTTATATCTTACAGTGAATCCATTAGGTATATGTGATGATTGATTCTACATTTTCAATTGCAGAGGCCAAGACTTAGTCTCCCATGTCCACAGTACAGTGCTAATAGGTAGTCATGGATACCACCCGAAATCTCATGTACTTTATATGTCTTTAGGGCTTTATATCTGTCTGTAGGGATGGGCTGACCTACGCTTTTTGGGTTCCTGATGACTTATATAAACATACATTCTCATGACCTGCTCTGAGACTGCGTTAGGCTTTCTCATGATTCTCTTGTGCTTACCGTTGTCTTTCTCTGGTTACCTGTGTGAATCTGGAGAGATGATTCTAACTCACATCTGTTTTGCTGATCCTCTGAACTCAGCCTGTCTCCTTTTATCTTTTATTCTGTTTCCCATGCGTCATGCGCTCATATGTATTCTTTATGCTCCAAGTTATATTGAATATAAAAGTTAGATACAATAGCTTTGGTTGTTCAGATTTTACTCTCAATCTCTCTCTCTCTCTCTCTCTCTCTCTCTCTCTCTCTCTTGTTTGAGCATCATGTGGCCTTGAAAAGATACCACTTGGTTTCCTTTCTAATCTAAGAGTAACTGAGGTTGCTTTTCTCCTCTAGATGCACTGAANTTTATTTATTTATTTAATTCATGTGAGTACATCCCTGTCTTCAGACACACCAGAAGAGGGCATCAGACCCCATGACAGATGGCTGTGAGCCATCATGTGGTTGCTGGGAATTGAACTCAGGACTTCTGGAAGAGTAGTCAGTGCTCTTAACCGCTGAGCCATCTCTCCAGCCCGTGGTAAATCTTTAAATGAACAGCTAACACTATCATTGAGACATGGAAAAGGACATTATATGGGTGTGGCCCATGCCGATTTCATAGGACTTGCAAAGTAAATAAATAAATAGATTAATTAATAATAATAGGAGAAGGAATAGAGGCAGAAGTACTGGCTACCCGTCTAAGGTGTACTAGGTGGTGACCTGCATTCGAGGTGTATATGATCTTATATCTTACAGTGTATATTATCTTATATCTTACAATGTATATTATCTTATATCTTACAGTGAATCCATTAGGTATATGTGATGATTGATTCTACATTTTCAATTGCAGAGGCCAAGACTTAGTCTCCCATGTCCACAGTACAGTGCTAATAGGTAGTCATGGATACCACCCGAAATCTCATGTACTTTATATGTCTTTAGGGCTTTATATCTGTCTGTAGGGATGGGCTGACCTACGCTTTTTGGGTTCCTGATGACTTATATAAACATACATTCTCATGACCTGCTCTGAGACTGCGTTAGGCTTTCTCATGATTCTCTTGTGCTTACCGTTGTCTTTCTCTGGTTACCTGTGTGAATCTGGAGAGATGATTCTAACTCACATCTGTTTTGCTGATCCTCTGAACTCAGCCTGTCTCCTTTTATCTTTTATTCTGTTTCCCATGCGTCATGCGCTCATATGTATTCTTTATGCTCCAAGTTATATTGAATATAAAAGTTAGATACAATAGCTTTGGTTGTTCAGATTTTACTCTCAATCTCTCTCTCTCTCTCTCTCTCTCTCTCTCTCTCTCTCTTGTTTGAGCATCATGTGGCCTTGAAAAGATACCACTTGGTTTCCTTTCTAATCTAAGAGTAACTGAGGTTGCTTTTCTCCTCTAGATGCACTGAACAGTCTCAACTCTGTAGGAATGGTTCCATTAAACAGAGATGCACTACACACCATTGCAAATAGATTTCATGTTGGATTATGATAAGACGACGACTACTAAATATTTGTTGAGTCTACCATGGATCTGGGATGATAACCCTTAACCATAAAGTATGTTTCTTGCCCCTCTGACTATCAATTATAAGGAGGTAATCTACCACAGAAACGTATGATGAAGATTTATCAAGAAGAGAGGAAAGCAGAGAGCAATGGCTCTCCTCCCATCATCCATCCCCAGCTCTTAAAGGTTGACCTTGTATGCTCATCATACACAATGATGTCCTGGCAAATGTGGAACAATTGATTCTCAGGGAAATCAAGCAAGCAAGAAAGAAATCAAAAAAGCAAGCAAACAAACAAACAAACAAGTCTTGACCTTCAGTTTTGGTGGGATCCTCACTACCATGCTGACAAATTTCTAGCTTCCATTCTGACCCCAGTGCTGGATAAGGATGTGCAGGGCCCTCACTCTGCTGATTAGGGCCCACATCCTGCATCTGTATGCTTCAGAGACACATGATGCTAGATTGTAAGAGGTGTTATATTTTTGGACAAAAAATACTTTGCAGTATTTGTTACCAGGTACTTTGAGAGCATATTCCAGATGGAAATATAAAAAATATATTATATAGTGTCTCCTAGGACAGGATGGGTAATGGGGGGTGGTAGCAGGGGTGGAAGGCAAGGGAATTGAAAGAGAAAAGACTAATTACACAGACCAAGACGGGCTATTTTGTCCTTTGATTTTGTTCACAATGCCCTGCACTGTGCAGCTGAGTGGGTGCTAATGGCTTGCAGACTCCCATTGTCCTGGTTGCTGTTCGGTCAAGTGCCATGTTACAGAGAGTAAGGCAGCCAGGCCCGCTGTGGTGCTGTGTGAGTAAGTGCGGCTGCTGTTGTGTGCACTGTCCTCAGTATGTTCTTCATGGAGCTGAGAACAGGGGTATTTGTCCAGCTCTTTTGAGTAACAAGTGTCCAGACCTCAAAGATTAGTGTCAGTAATGTCTTTCTTCTGGTTATGTCTTTCAAATCCCTAGTTATCTATAATTCATAGGTCTTCATATTCTGCATATTGAGGTTGTTGAATCATACAAATAACTGAGAAATATCCCATGCCTATTCCCCCCACATAGAACAAGGGAAAAATAGATTAATCTAAAGATTTATTAAGCAAATAATTTAATAATAATAATAATAATAATAATAATAATAATAATTTTTTATGTTTCAGTTAAAAATCCAAAAAATAAAAAAAGGATTTTATTCAAAGCTTGCTGAACAGAACTAAATGACTTTTTAAGAATTAATTTTGAGATAATATTTAGAGTTTAAGATAATATTTGATAATATTAAGACAATATTAGAGTTTAAGATAATATTTAGAGTTCTACTCATGGTCTTTACATACCAAGGTAAGCATCACATTTTACTCAAGCAAACTAGCTATACAAAACAGGTACAAATTAAATTTTAAAAGACTTCATTCGGGGCAATTTCTAATACAAAAAAAAAAAAAAAAAAAAAGCAGAAGGTGGCTATTTCCTTTATTTAATCAGAATCTTTGTGCCCAAATAGTCTATGGGTTAATATGTCTAAAAACATTACATTATTTTTATAGCTTAATCTGCCAGATACAACTTCTGCCTGTTCAAGGTTTCTGCATTGGGCCATGATATAGGAATCTCAAGGTATTTAAATATAGTAGGTAAATATAAGCTAGGGAGATCAGTGGGGGCCGTCCTGAGAGCTGATCAAACACACCGGACTGGACGGGAGGGAACTCATGATCTCCCTCCTCTGCATCCTTTCTTCTCCCTGCTCTTTTCTCCCCACAGCTCCCACCCTTACCTCTGGTTCTGCCCAACCCAGTAGAGCCCCTGCAACTTCCTACTTGTAATTTGTCGCTAATCAGCTGTCACTGTCATCGCCATGATGAGAGGTTCGTCGCTGGCTGAGGGTAATGGCCTTAAAAGTCACAGAGTCAATGTCAATGGGATCGCTCCAATTCAATCACTGAGCCGAATGAGGGATGGCACCTGCTGACATTAGCACTCATTTTGAGCTCAAGCATCTGGGCCCCAGTAAATAACCATCAGTGGGTGGGTCTGGGGGACAGGTCATTAGCCCCACGAAAAATAAATATCGCTTCCCTTGATGGCTGCGAGTAATTTAGCTCAGACGAGGAAATTTCACCCTAGATTAAGTATGATGAGCCAATATCAGTCAGAGGAGGCCAAACACTGAGAGCTTGATGAGATGGAGGGAAATTTATATTCAGCTGGTTGCATGCGAGATGAGCTCAAAGAAACGGTGTACCCTTCCGACCCATCTTCCTGTGCACACTCGATGGTGGCCTTATCATTGCTTGGCTCTTCCTCGTTAACACTTTTTGGGGGATGGGTACTTGAAGGGGAGGTTGGAGGCAGGCTTCAAATACTCTGCAGTTTGCCTTCCTGATTTTATGCTGTAGCGTAGACAGTCCTGGCCTAGCCTTTTAGCCAGCTTTTGGCTGGTAGAAGGGATTTGCTATAGCTTCAGGCTTTCACATGTAGACCGCCCCTCCTGAGAGAGCAGACCCAGTTTTAATTGCATTGGAGGGCTTGGGGCCTCCCCTCCTGCTGATAGATGGCTTGGGAGAGGCGAAAACGTTGATCCTGGTCCCTTCATTGTTATGAATCCGGAGGGCAAAGCAACTACTACCTTTGATTCACAAGAAAATCTTTTTATTTGCCCCACCGATACAGTCCATCAAACTCAGGAGGTTTATTAATAGAAGTCTTTATTAGGAACAGTTTGGCTCACTTTAAAATCATATTTTATATCCATAGAACTCTGCCCTCAGCCCACCTTCTCCCTCATTGAGCCAGATATATCTCAAAACAAGAGAGTCTGGTTTCCCCAGCAGTTCCATAAAATAGGTATTGAAGCTAATCTATGTTTCTTGTCTCCTTTGATAACAGATCTGGGAAGTGTTTCTAATGGAAAATATATCATCTATTAAAATATTTTTCTAAGCAAATATGCACACCTGACAATGAGCCAAAATTTTAATAGTGTCTCTTTACAAGGAAGATTTGAAACCTGAATTGTGTATCTGAATTTTTTGATTGTGGGATACATTTTATTACAGTGTTGGAAATTGGTAAAGAAAACACACCTGAAAGGGCAGGAGGGGGCGCTCCGTGGTTATGAGCACTTCCTGCTTTTGCAGAGGACCCTGGTTTAGTTCTTTAGTTCCTATACCTCCAGTTCTGGAAAATCTGATGCCGCCTTCTGAACTCCAAGGGTGCTATGCATCTATGCATGAACATGTTGTATATACATATATGCTGGAAAATCACTCAAACAATGAAAATAAAAATAAAATAAATCTGGAAAGATTACATACTTGAGGTGAACAAAGGGTGAATCGGTCAGAGACATGGATTGCATTTGGATTACATGGGGCATGGGATCAGTCAAGATCTCAAGATCTCAGATAACTTAGGATTATAAAAGTTCAAAAGGCACTTCCAGGCTGCATTAATACAGACCTGATATAATTATGAAAGGCACCAACAGTGAGTTTTCAGATATCTTAATGGATAACTGAACATAAACATTGTTAATCTAGAAATGTTTAGATAAGTATTTATTCTTGACTGTAGTGATCACTTAATATTAGATAAATGAATGATAAATATTTGCTTTAATGTCAAGTTTTGGAGGGCTAGGGACTGAGTCTGAAACAGCCACATTCCTAGAACTTAACTTAGGATATCTCATACAAGAGTTACTCAAACTACTAATTTACAAATAAGCAGGTAAATAAACACAACCTTTTGGTATGGCTGAGGAGCAAACCTTGTATATGCTAAGCAAGTGCTCCCCATTGAGCTGTGTCTCTAGTTCTCCAGAGGACCTTGAAGTCTGCTGCTAAACTGTGTCTCTTATCAATGATGGGGAAGTTGCATCCATCAAACCTCAACAGTATGTCTGCCTAAAGAAGACCTGAACAATGATATTACCAATAGACATGCAACATGGAATGGGAAATTAGCAAATGTCATAAGAGGAAGAATTAGTCTTCTCTAGGTATGAGCCCCCGACTGATTATCTGATTCTAAGAAGTTATCTCTGAAGTCACACACACACCATGCACTTACACAAACAGTACACACACACACACACACACACACACACACACACACACACACAAAGCACATATGCAGGCACTCACATATACACAAAATGAGAATACAAACAAATCTTTAAATCAGAACCCCAAACCAGTTTATTACCATTATAATTCTAAAGGCTACATTCCTTTTGTTAATTTTGGAAGCACTCTCTCCCCTTATTTTGTATTTCTGTCAGTGACTTGTCCTGTAAGTTATCAATGACGGCGATGGTAAATGTGTTGATGATGGAGATATGTGTGAACAGCATCCACACGTGGTTCTGTAACAAGTTAGTAATCAATGACTGCAACAGTTCACTCAGAAATCTTAAAGGTAGTATTTGGGGGAACTGAAGAATCTGAAAGTTAATCTAAAAAAAAAAAAACCAAGCTGGTATTTTGAATTTTATTTTATTTTTTAGCTCCATATTCCTCTTTGATCTGGAAGTCTTACTTCCACTGTCCTTCATCCTGGGTAGTGGCTGGCATGTAGGGTGATTTAGTGTCTGTCCATGGTATTTGTGCATAAGGCCTTACTAAACAAATGGTTGACAAAGCTGTCATGAAAATGCTGATAACAGATAAACTGTCATTACACGGGTCTCGTGTGCCCTCTATTAGGGGACATTCTGAACTCCTCTAGTATATGACAATTCCTGTCATCTAGAGGACCAATCAAAGTTAATCCCAAATGTCCCAAGCTCCTCGGTACATGCCAACTTGCTGTGTGTTAGCAAGGTACTTTGAGCACCCACTTTTTCACAAGAGAGCAAATAGAAAAATATAATTCTTGTGGAAGTGTCCAATCAAATCTATCTGCTACAGGAGGAATGATACTCTCATGTCACCTTCTATTTTTTATTTATTCATTTTCACTTTAAAAGCTACTTTAGCACATGGGTAGAAAGACCAAGACTTGAATGTAATAAGAAAGTAACAGCTACAATCAGTGAAAAGACTCGTAAGAGTTTGCACAGTGTAGCAAGAAACCCACTTTGCTGATAGCTCAATGGGTAAAGGCACTGCTGTCAAGCCTGACGGCCTGAGTTTCATCCCTGGTACCCACAGGGTAGGAGAGAATCCATTCCTGAAACTGTTTTCTGACCTCTACACACAGTGCATACACATCCACCCCGAAGCGGCACACACATGCGCACAGAGAGAAGTAAAATAAACTGGACAAAGGCGTCGTGGGAGGAGACTGAGAACTTAAAGTCCATAGCAGTTTAACTGAATTGTGTAACAGGGATTGTTTCTGGGAGAGGGTGGGCAACGGATTCTGTGTGCTTCAGAAGAAGTTTGCTCTATTTTTGAAATTTCATTCTGTTCTATTTTTTTCCTGTTTTGAATTTTATGTTCACGGTGAAACCAAACGATTCAGATTTCTATCACCACGCTGTCCAGAATATGACAGATTATATAATATGCTGCAGAGAAGCCAGTGTCTTCTTGTTTTCCTTGTACAGGTTGTCCAGCCAGGTAGAAGAGGTAGCTCATCAGCTAGATAGCAGCTACTGTTCATCCATCTCACCATCTGTCTTTACTCTCAGTGTTTATCATTTCATGTAGAGGTTTTCTATCTATCTATCTATCTATCTATCTATCTATCTATCTATCTATCTATCTATCTATCTACCTACCTACCCACCCACCCACACACCTATCTATCTATCTATCTATCTATCTATCTATCTATCTATCTATCTATCTATCTATCTATCTATCTATCTATCTATCTATCTATCTATCTATCTATC
>NC_034602.1:85712319-85732281 GCF_900095145.1 Mus pahari
CTACCTACCTACCTATCTATCTATCTATCTATCTATCTATCTATCTATCTATCTATCTATCTATCTATCTATCTATCTATCTATCTATCTTCCAAACACTACCCTCCACCCCATCCCCCCTCATAAAATCCCATCCTTCCTCTAATTCTCCTCTGAGAGGGTGGGGCCCCTCTGGGTATGCCCCCCACCCTGGCACATCAACTCTGCAGGATTAGGCACGTCCTCTCCCTTTAAGGCCAGACAAGTCAGCTGTGGAGACTGAGTTGTGCATCTGCTATATATGGGCCAGGCACCTTGGTCCAGTTCTATGACTGTTGCCTCAGCCCCTGAGAGCTCTCAGGTTAGTTGACTCTGTTGGTCTTCCTGTGGAGTTCCTATTCCCTTCAGGGTCTTCAATCCTTCTTCCAACTCTCCCATAAGAGTCCCCAACCTCCTTCTAATGTTTGGCTGTGGGTGTCTGCATCAGTTTCAGTCAGTTGCTGGATAGAATCTCTCAGAGCACACTTATGCTAGGCTACTGTCTGCAAGCATAACAGAATATTATTAATAGTGTCATGGTACTTGCCCATGGGATGAGTCTCAAGTTGGGCTGGTTATCGCCTGGGCATTCCTTCGGTCTCTGCTTCTTCTTTGTCCCTGCATTTCTTTTAGAAAGGACAAATTTCAGGTCAAAAGCTTTGCCAGTGGGATGGTGTCCCTATTCATCCACTAGGGGTCCTGCCTGGCTACAGGAGGTGGCATTTTCAAGTTTCATGTCCCCACTCTTAGGCATCTCAGCTAAGGTCAGCTGCATAAACTCCTGTGAGCCTCCCTGATCCCAGGTCTCTGGGACTTCCTAGAGATTTCCCCCACCCCCAGTCCCTGCAGCTGCAGATTTCCATTCATTCTCTTGACTCTCTGGCCTTTTTCCTGTCCCTCTCAATACTTGATCCTGACCCTTTTAACTCATTCCTCTCCCCATTTCCTCTCCTACCCAGTTCCCCCCCTTCCTCTGCATCCTATGTCTATTTTATTCTCCCTTCTAAGTGAGATTCAAACACCCTTGCTTGGGAATCTTCTCTTCCTTTCTTCTTTGTGTCTATGGGGTGTATCATGGATATCCTGTACTTTATGGCTTATATCCACTTATCAGTGAGTACATACCAAGCATATCCTTTGGCTCTGGGCTACCTAAGTCAGTTCCCATTCATTTGCCTGCAAAATTCATAATGTCCTTGTTTTTGATGAATAGTATTCCATTGTGTAAATGACCCGAATTTTCTGTATCTATTCTTCTGTTGAGGGACATTTGGGTTATTTCCAGTTTCTGGATACTACAAATAAAGCTGCTAGGAACATAATGGAGCACATGGCCTTGTGGTATGGTATACATCTTTTGGGTATAGGTCCAGAGCAGTATAATTAGGTCTTCAGGTAGAACTATTTCTAATTTTCTGAGAAACTAACAGATTGATTTCCCTACAGATTCAATGCAATTCCCATCAAAATTCTAACACATTTTTTTTTTACAGACCTTGAAAGAGAAATTCTCAACTTCATATGGAAAAACAAAAATCCCAAGACAGCAAAAGATAAAATAATTTCTGGAGGAATCACCATCCTTGACCTTAAACTGTACTACAGAGAAATAGTGTACTAGAAACTGCATGGTATTGGTACAGAAACAGACAGGTTGATCATTGGAATCAAATCAAAGACCCAGAAATAACCCCCACACAACCATGGACACTTGATTTTTGACAAAGAAGCAAAAAACCATACATTAGAAAAGAGTATCTTCAACAAATGGTGCTGGTCTAACTGGATGTCCACATGTAGAAGAATACAATTAGATCCATATTTATCACCTTGCACAAAACTCAAGCCTAAAAATCAAAGACATCAGTATAAAACCAGATATACTAAATGTAACCGAAGAAAAAGTGGGAAATACCCTGGAATGCATTGGTACAGGAGACAGTGTCCTGAACAGAACACCAATGGCTCAGGCTCTAAGATCAACAGTTGACAAATGGGACCTCATGAAATTGAAAAGCTTCTGTAAGGTCAGAGACACTGTCAACAGGACAAAATGTCAGCCTACAAGTTGGGAAAAGATCTTCACTAACCCTATATCCAACAGAGGGCTAATATCCAAAATATACAAAGAACTCAAGAAGTGAGACATGAACAACCTAAATAACCCAATTAAAAAACGGGGTACACAGCTAAACAGAGAATTTTCAACAGGGGAATCTCAAATGGCTAAGAAGCACTTAAAGAAATGGTCAAAGTACTTAATCATTAGGGAAATGTAAATCAAAACGATCCTGAAATTCCACCTTATACCAATTAGAATAGTGTCGATCAGAAACTCAAGGAACAGTACATGCTGGCAAGGATGTGGAGCAAGGGGAACACTCCTCCATTGCTGGTGGAACGAAGTGATTTACTTACAGAATTCTCTTCAGTGCACTTCTTGAGATGGAGAACAACAGGCTACACATCTTTGGTAAGTCAGTATCCACTGTGCTGTGGCGGGGAAGGGCTTCCCCAATAGTCTCCATGTTGAATAGATGAGATTTTAGTTCTGCATACTTTTCTCCCCCACATCCTTCACTCTGACAATTTAAAATTAAACAAACTTTATTGTGTGTCTGTTTACTTCACTGCTGTTTTTGTTTTACAATTTGCAAGGCAATGTGCCAGTCAGCTCTGGTCAAAAGAATTTCTTTATAGTTTACAAGTAACTTAAATTTATTATTCTCTCGCATAATTTTGGTTGCTTAAATAAGTATAGATGAAAGATATAACCTGTGCACTGAAGTACACACTACAATCAAACACACCAGTGGCTTCTTTCTCCCTTAGGGTATTTCAAATAGTCCTGTGTAGAGATCTGAAAAAGATAAAGTATGTTTCTAATTTGACACTTGCTTAAATAGATACATGACTTCACTTTCAGATAGTTGAAAATTTTTATCTGTAGTGATTTTTTTTAATTTTAAAATTCCCAGACACTTCGTGTTAATAGTGGTGATAACCACTGAAAACATTTTAAGCTTTTCCATTTTCAATTTCATTTTATCCTGATTAATTTGATAATTTGCTAAGTTCCTTTTCTGCCCATTGACTTGGTTACAATCGCTACATAGCAAAAAGAAAAATGGAATAACATTATATTAGATTTTGAAGGAAATCTAAAGATAATCTAATCTAACTCTTTATTTTAAAATGAAACCGAGGCCAAGGTTAAGTGACTCATCTTGGGGTCATACTGCTACTTAGAGACAGATATTCTGACACTAAATCAATCATACTTGTTAACAAATCACACTGCCCACATCCAGCATGGTCTTTCCAAGCTTGCGCTGAGATCTGTGGGTTGCAGCATGAATTACCCAGTCTGACTCCCATTGTGGCTGGAATGCTCTTCTCACTGCTGTGGTATTTCATTTCCCTGTTTTTTATTTGTATGTGTGTGTGTGTGTGTGTGTGTGTGTGTGTGTGTGTGTGTGTGTGTGTGTCTGTCTGTCTGTCTGTCTGTCTGCCTGTCTGTCTGTCTCTGTGCGTATGTGTATATTTGTGTGCCTGTGTCTGTGTGTGTTTGGGTGTGTCTGTGTGTATGTCTTTGTGTCTCTGTGTGTGTGTGTCTGTCTATCTGTGTGTGTGTTTGTGTGTGTGTATTTCTGTGTCTGTGTGTCTTTGTGTGTCTGTGTCTATGTCTATGTGTCTTTGTGTATTTGTGTGTGTGTGTGTCTGTGTGTGTATGTGATGTGCGGAGACCAGAGGTGGACAATGACTGTCTTCCTAAATTGCTCTCTGCCTTATTGCCAGGTCTGCTAGGCTGACTGGCCCCTGAGTTCCTAGAATCCTCTTGTCCTTGCCCCCTGACCACTGATGTTAGGCACTGAAACCTTTTCCTCCCCTAATTGCTTTGCTCAGAGTATTTTATCACAGCAGCAATGAGAATGTAACTAGGAAGTGGGCATATCTAAAACAGCTCTGTTCTGTTTCCTGTGCATTGAGACTCTCTTTTCTTTGAGTCTATCTTCATTTATTTTAAAGCTCTCTCCTTTTGTCAATGGTGACATTCTGTTGGAATCACAGTTATTCATGATTTTTTGGTTTTCTAGATTTGAGTTTGTTTTTGTTTTTTTTTAGGGGGGTAGTTGATTTTTGTTTTGGTTACAGAATGGAACACTGATGTCCCAACTCCATATGTGCCATGATAATTATTTTATTTAAATTTATTTACTTATTTATTAGCTTGTACAACATATGTGTGTGGATGTGGGCACACAAACGTGCCACCGTGTGCATCTAGACAGGCGTTGTAGGCTCAGACTGTCCTTCTACTGTGGCTTGCAGGCATTAAGGGCAGCTTGACAGGATTGCCTGGGATGTGGTTTGACTTGCTGAACCATCTTTTTAGTCTTGTGAATGTTAGTTTTGATTATTCAGGTAATGGGAATTAAAATCCCCATGCAAACAAAGCAGTATATGCATTTGAGAAGTCACCCATGTGAAGTTGATGAAGGTGAGAAGACCCATTCTAAAAATAAATGTGGGCAGATCCATTCCCTGGGCTGGGATGCTGGGCTGAATAGAAGACGGGGAAGTGGAGTGGAGAACAAGCATTCATTATTCTCCATTCTAACTACAGACCAGTGTGACCATCCTGCCCTGCTCTTGCTGTCACATTATCCCCACCACAATAGACTATATTTTTAAATGCTGAGCCAAAATAAACACTTTCTTTCTTAGGTTGCTTTTCACAGATACATTCCACAGCAAGGAGAAAAGTCACTAGACAGCATCCATCTTTAAAATGGTAAAAATGACACTAACTTTAGTCAGATACTATTTTGGTTTAGAGCCACCAACATCCTCCCGGAATTGAGCATCCACTGTCTGCGTAATAAAATAATTTTTGTTAATCAGGTTTATATTCAGATTCACCTTAATCTCCAATCTCTCCTCCCAAATATCAAGAGGTTAGACTGATTTCACACGGCTCAAATGCCCTGCTTTTCCAGGATATGGTCATCATTCCCATTTCCTGAAGGTTTATGGGGGTCCATTTTGAGTCATTCACTAGCATAAACTCGGGTCTAATGTAAGAAATTCACAAACAGCACGACTTATGGTACTCAGAACATTCTGAAGATTTAGAATACACCCCAGAAGTGAGGGGAAAAAAAAACCCGTCATATCTTTATTGTACAAATGGTATATTGCAAACTGTCTTAGGGTTTTACTGCTGGGAACAGACACCGTGACCAAGGCAACTCTTATTAGGACAACATTTAAGTGTGGCTGGCTTACATGGTCAGAAGTTCAGTCCATTATCATCAAGGCAGGAATATGGCAGCATCCTGGTAGGCATGGTGCAGGAGTAGGCAAGAGAAATACTTCTTCATCTAAGGGCTGCTAGCAGAATACTGACTTCCAGGCAGCTAGGATGAAGGTCTTAAAGCCCCTGCTCACACCTACTCCAACAAGGCCACACCTTCTAATAGTGCCACTCCCTGGGCTGAGCATATACAAACCATCACACAAACCCTCTCTCTGAAAAGCTTTTAAAAAGGGAAGTTATTTCCACTCTTTCATGAACTATAACTAGGGATAAACCCAGGTATTGTGTTTGAAGTTACTTATCTGGACCTGTGCAGCTCTGTATACACATCAGTGTTTGCTTTATGGAAATGCTCCAAGGTTCAGCATGTGTAGAGTTACAATTGCTATAGCTGTTGGATTAACAGGAGCTTCCCTTCTTCATCCCATCCAAATAGTTGTTTCTTGGAGTGTTTGGAAGTTAGGTCTCAGAATGCCAGCACCAGTTTATGGTTTGCTTCCATACACTTCAACCTTCAACTCTCAGATTGTGGTTGTCTTTGCCAGTGAGGTAGATTTCTTGGAGAAATTAGCTATTGGATTTTGCTTTTTAATCTAGCCAGCTAGTCTGCATCTTTTTATTCGTGAGGTGAGGTCATTTACATTCAAGGTAATTATTGAGAGATATTTGCTAACTCTTATAATTTTGTTGTTGTTTTCCTGGTTGGTTGGTTGGATGACTGTTGGGTTGTCTTCCGTAGTCTTTCGGTTTTAGGGATTTGATGGTTTACTGTATTGGGCATGATAGATTCCTTCCTAGCCCGCCTTTGCTTATTTATTTCTCTCATAAAGTTTATTCTTTCCTGTGTCTTAATGGTTGGAATAGTCTTCTTTTTCTGAATGTGGTATGCCCTCAGGTAGTTTCTGAAGTGGTCATAAATTTCAATGGTCATAAATTGTCTTAGTTTGTACTTATCTTGAAATGTCTTACTTCTCTCTCAACTTAAAGATAGTTTTGATGGATATGGAGATCTTGGTTGGAAGTTATTTATCTTCAATGTTTAAAATAAATTGATCCATGCTCTTTGGCTTTTAGGTTGAATGATGAAAAACCTAATATGTTCTGTTTTTCACCTTTAGAGCTGTGTGTGTGTGTGTGTGTGTGTGTGTGTGTGTGTGTGTGTGTGTGGTGTTAAGCCGAGGAAGTCCTGAATGAATGTGTGTTGTTGACTGAACACAGCCATGTCACAGACCAAATGCCTTAGATCTATGGGAGTGGCAAAGCCTTCCCCAGGCGAGGCTCAGAGGGATGACAAAGGTCTGAGTGTAAATTTTGACAGTGTGTGTAGAAATTATCAGCCATGGCTTCCTCTTCCAGGATGACTGCAGCCTATATCTGCTTTCTTACTGAGGCTTCCTATTGAGATAAGCTAAATATGCCTCTTATTCACCATCATACAACAAACTCTCCGACTTGACTCAGATGTATTAAATAATTGAGTTGGGATTTGGGGTTGTTGCTATTGTAGTTGGTGCCCTCCATCAGAGCAAGCACAGCCCACCTGATGCCAGCTTTTCTGTGAGTACTTTTGTGTGTCTGTCCTTTCTTTGTTCCCTCGTTGTCCCTGTCAGGTCAGTTCCTGAGCCATGCAGTTCATGGCATGAAATCTTGACTGTGTCATTGAGATGTTCTTTTCCTGCTCTGTCTAATTGGAATTCTAAGAGCCTCAGCATGTATTTCTTTGTTTTTAGTTTTTGTTTCGTCTTCTTCTATCCCATGGGTCCTTCAGCTTGGTCTCTGATTGCATCTGAGAGTTTTCATACATAGTGTTCATATTCCTTCAATTCTTTATTTTCTTTATTGATAGTTGAACGCAGTGCTTCTAAATTTTGTCTGTTGCCTCAGGGTTCCTATTGCTGCAATGAAACACCATTACCAAAAGAGTAAGTGTGGGAGGAAAGGGTTTATTTGGCTTACACTTCTACATCACAGTCCATCACTGGAGGAAGTCAGGACAGGAACTCACACAGGGAAGGAACCTGGAGGCAGGAGCTGATGCAGAGGTCACAAAGGGATGTTGCTTACCGGCTCTCTTCCCCCAATTTGCTCAGCATGCATTTTTATAGAACCTAAGACTACCAACCCAGGGATGGCACCTCCCACTGTGGGCTGGGCCTTCCCCCATCAATCACTGATCGAGAAAATGCCTTACAGCTGGATCTCATGGAGGCATTTCCTCAAGTGAGGTCCCATCATCTCTAATGACTTTAGCTTGTGTCAGGCTGACACACAAAACCAGGCTGGTACACTTACCATCTCTGACCTTCTTTCTTAAGGTTAGCCTGGTTTATCCATAATGCATTTCACTGCTTTTCTATTTGCTTATTGAGTTTCTAGCATTTCATTTTTCTTCTTTATCAGTAATGCATTTCCCTGCTTTTCAATTTGCTTATTGAGTTTCTAACATTACAATTTTTTTTTCAACGCTCAATTTCCTTGCTGCAGTTTTCTTCTAAGTTACTGAGATTGTGGTCCCAGTCATTGACTTTTTCCTTCTATGTTGGCAGCTTATTCTTTAGGTCCTGGATTGATTTTATTTGTTTGTATCATGGAAGTCACTGACCATTTTTACTAAAAAAAAAAAAAAAAAAAAAAAAAAAACAACCTTCAAAATCTACAGCCAACATTTCCCCTACTCTTTAGGGCTCAATCTCTGGAACTCCTCAGAAGGGAGGGAACAAGACAGTGCAATGTCAAATAATACGAGACATAGACTGATACTCAGAGGTTGTAAGAACTTCCTGTTCTTGCAGAGAACTCAAGTTCGGTTCTCTATGCCACATGAGGCAGCTCACAACTGGGAGAGGGTGCAACGAAAGAAAAAGAATTATTACCCAGTGATCTGGGATGTAAATTAATAATAATAATAAATAACAAAGGGAAATAAAATTAGATGACTGTTATCTAATAAGAATAGTATAAAGAATAGTAAAATAGGCAGACAGACAGATGGACAGACAAATGGATGGGAAGCACATAGAACAAAATACAGGAAAAGATGGCTGTTGGAACAGCTTCTTTATGTGTCCTTCAAAAGTAGAGACTGACAGTTACACCCCCCCCCCCCAGAGATGCCTTTACTCAGTGGTTGGCTTGTATACTGGGGTCCCAGCTGGACACCTTTGCAGTCTGAGGCTCAGCAAGTTCTCCTACCTTTTTGAGATTCCTGCCCTTGTATCTTTCAGGGACTTATGTTCTATGTGGGCAGTGTGTTTACTATGGGAGGCAACCACAGGACTGAGCTATGTATGGACAGGGCACTATCTTGGTTCTTTTCAGACCCCTGGGTGCTCTTCACTATTCTGGGGGACATGGCTGTGAATCCCAAGCACTCTACTGGATTTCAGAGTTCCTGTGAATGGTGGATGGAGCTCAGTAAGTTGATTTATCCACACACCCCAGACTTAGGGCTATGAATCTTCAGGGGTATTCTCAGTTGATGACCTTTCACTGAGCTAAGCCTTCTGCAATTCTGAGCATGTGATCTCCCACTCCCCAGGATGGCTTCTGAGGGGGCTCTCTCTCACCCAGGTATGTGAATGTTTAAATTCAGGCTTCTTGTTCTCTGTTCTCAGGCCCACTTTATTATTATTATTATTATTATTATTATTATTATTATCATTATCATCATCATCATCATCATCATCATCATCATTTACATGTTACACCCCATCTCAGTTTCCTCTCCTTCTACTCCACCCAGTGCCCCTCCCCACCTCCCTTCTCTTTTAGATCCACACCTCCTTGTTTACCTTAAAAAGAAAAGAAAACACAAGAAATAGAACAAACACAACATAAGAAATTACAATAAAGCTAGGAATAAATCCTCAAACCAAGTCTAGACCCAGTAGGAAGGAAAGGGGCTGAAAGGGACTCAAGAGTGTGCGAAAGCATCAGAGACATCCCCCGCTCCCACTGTTAGGAGTTTCATAGGAACACTAAGCTATACATCTTTAACATCTATGCAGAGGACCTAGTGCAGACCTAGACAGGGACTGTCATTGCTG
This sequence comes from Mus pahari, assembly GCF_900095145.1. NCBI lineage: Eukaryota > Metazoa > Chordata > Mammalia > Rodentia > Muridae > Mus > Mus pahari. The sequence goes on from NC_034602.1 coordinate 85,721,704, forward strand.
TGTCATTTTCTGTGAACCCCTATGATGAACCCTGCGAGGTTGGTTCTCTGGACCATGTTCTTGGGGTGAACTTGACCCTTCCGTTTCCTAGAATCCTCCCTTCCATCCCCCTCTTTTGCAGGGTTCTGCTATCTTTGTCTAGTATTTGGCTGTGTGTCTCTTCATCTGCTCCCATTAGTTGCTGTGCAATGCCTCTCTGATGACCATTGGGCTAGGCACCAATTGATTTTTTAAAATCAATAGCATCTCTCTCAAGATGGTGTCTAGGGACGTCCCTAATTAGTATCCAGGTGAGAGATCACCTCCCATACGTGCAACTGGGTATGAGACTTGTTTTCCCCAAGGGGTAGGCCTGCCAGTCTCTCTTCACATCTTACCTCTATGTGGAATAGACTCTGCTTTTCCTTACCCAGCTGCATGGAAGTTTATAGTGCTCCTAGCTCCCTGAAGGCTATTTCATAGAAAACAAACGATAGGCATCTATCAGCCCTACAGGGTTTTAGATGAGGAGAATTCGAGAAAGAGATATGTATATGTACTGTTTGATGATATGTATATGTGCTGTTTGATGATATGCATATGTACTGTTTGCTGATAATAAGCAGAATTAATCTGCTCTTTAGAATATTTTACTTTGGCCCCAAATCCCACTGACCCTGCTGTGGGGGTGAGTATCACAGGGCAACCTATAGCTATGAAAGCTTTGATAGCCGACCAGTTCTCAGTACAAACTTTCTGGTGTGGGTAAGAAATTAATATTCAGGTGGGGAAAATTAGACTACAGAAATTTGGGAGGAAAGTTCAGAGCTGGATTTATTTTGTGTTTGGTGGTTTTATTACCCAACACTGTGAACATATTTTATTTTGTTTACAAAAATGAATGCCGCTTTTGTGGGAGGATGCGGTTTCATGTGGTGTTGAAATTATTCCCCTACGAACTGTATTTTATCTCAGGAAGTGATTGGTGTCAAAAGTATTGCTCGTATCAAGATACATGTGCAGAGTTGAGGCTGCTGGGTAATATATAGCGCCCCAGTGCTTTATGCTGGTGGTGTACTGACATGATTTACAGCAGCCATTCTTTCTTACCTTGAACTGTAAGGTGTATTAGCATCTGGATTTATATTTGTAAGACTTTTAACCATTTAGGTGTTATTTTTAACAAATGCACACAAATTTATGGTATGCTAGTTCTGAGTTGAAAATAAATACAAAATGGTGTTGCTTTGGGGGACATGAGCTGGGGTAGAGGTTTGACAGGCAACATTTCAAATGGGAGACACAACTACTCAGTGATAATTGTTTTTTCTTTTTTCTTTTTGGTGTGGAGGGAATGCATGCCACTGGTTGCTTGTGGATGTCCCATGACTTGAGGGAGCCACTTATCTCCTTCCATCACATGGGTGGACCTTGGGTTCTTAGCTTGGTGGCAAGCACCTTTATCCAAGGATTCATCTTACTAAACTGACCCTGACCGTGTCCTCTTGTGATGGAGGATGGAGTCAGTGCACAGGTTTGAATCCCAGCCTACTGATAGACATATGGCCTGGTTGTGGAACTTATCATACCTCTGTTGTTTAAAGTTGAAATTAGGGAAAAGAATATTATTATTTTCAGGACTAAATTGGATAACAGAGAAAACACATAAACTGATAAGTGAATATTTTAATAATGGTGCTTTACAATAGCTCTAGTTCTTTTAAGATGAAAATTTTATTTTTGTATTCATGAATGTGTGTGAATGTGTGTTTTGTGTGTGTTTGTGTATGTGTGTGTGTGCATGCACACACATGTGTGTACTGCCTGAAGAAGTGCCTTACAGGTACCTATGAGCTACCCAATGTAGATTCTTATCACAATCTTGTTTGTTTTTCCCCCTTCAAAATATAGATGTGGAATGGGGTCTCAGAGAAGTTCAGTACTGTGGTCATTAACAAGGGCTAGGGGTGGAAAGGTGTGGTTAGCTGGCCACTGTGGCTATCAAAGTATGCAGCATGCTGAAAAGATGGGGCGGGGGGGGGGATCCTGAGCTTGAGAGATTCATAATGAGATCATACCTCCAAGCCACACTGAGGGCAATGAACTAAGCCGGAAGTTAGTGCGGGCTTCCATTCATTCCATTGAGTTGTTGCTGGCCCCAAACTGGAGCTTCTTATTCTCACTTTCTGCAGCAGAGTTCGAAAGGCAGACACCTTAGGAATAACTCAGCCCACATCTCTCACGAAAGATCTTAACCCCAGATAAACAAATTATCACTTGGCGTGGAAAGAAAGTGATATGTGGCCTATAAACGTGTTATTTGGGGGAGGAAGATTAATATTATTACAGAGGCATAAGTGTAAAATTTATGCAATATGGTTAAATTGGAATTTATTGTAATTTAGAGAAATTTGGAAGGGTTTTATGAGCATGGAGATTGCACACAAACTGTCACACACTCCAGAGCCAGTTTTAGTTATGTGCACATGGATTACCCAATCTATTAGCTCTGGGAAATCTTGCTTTAAGTGCTCAGTAATGTAAATACCCATTTGGCTTCTTTCCCCTTGGGGGTCAGGAAGGGATTCGCTCTTCCACACTGCCCTTCATACCTCCCAAACCTACGATGGCAAACCCACTGGAATAGCTTCCTCAACACCCCTCTCACTGTCTGGTTGAACACCATGGGTTGGAGAGAGCCGGAATCCTTTATCCACTCTCCACATTTTCTGAGCTGTTTAGAGTTACCCCTGCCTGAGTGCTAGCTGTCTTTCTGCCACTTAACCCACAGGTAGCTGTAGTTTGGCACTGAGCACAATCACAATGCTAATCGTGTGCACATCGTTTGCGATGCTAGAGAGAAACAAGTCAGTGATGGGTAAAGCCTTATGGGATTTTTAAGTTGGGAAGGGAGCAGAATGCTTTGTGACATTTTTAGATTGAGGCAGCCACATCAAGTTTTGACCGTTTCCTGTGGAATACCTTGTCTGCAGTGACTTTCCCCACTCAAGACAGATGAATTGGTTTCTTTTAAACAGTTGTTGGTTCACACATATTTCCACACATTTTTAGGGACCAGATTTTTTCACTACCTTGAGTTGATTTTTCTTCCCTTCAACCCTTGGCCTCATTCCCATGCCATTTCTGTTTTATCTTTTATAAATTTCCTATTATTATTAACTTTTCTCTTTGGGATACCTTTTCTATATGGTTATAGGCAATAAAACATTTTCCTATTTTTGTTTAGTTTATTTTTTGGCTTATATAAATAACATTCCTATATAAATTCCTAAACATCTGTGTTCATTTTCATAAGTAGAACATCTAGTTGTGAAATTTCTGACATGTGGCATCCATAGCTTTTAAAGGCTTCAGATATACAACAGTATGTTTATTTTTGAGAGTTCACCAATTTATTTGCCCATCACTAATATGATAGCATTTATCTCACTAGAGATTGATTATAATCTAAAATAATTTTGTCAACTCAATAGATAAATTGCTACAGTGATCCCCCCATTGTATGTGCATCTTATTATAACCCAGGTTGGCCTTTAACTCAGGATCCTCTTAGCGATGGAAGTCAAAATGTGCTCACTGTATGAAGTGTAAAGTGTGTGATGCTCTTTTGTTAAGTGGTGTTGAGGGTGAGCATTTTTGCAGGTGTGTGACTTGTATCTCTAATATTTATAGCTTGTGATGCTTTGAAAATGTATTTTTATCTTAATTATAAAACTTTTTATTCTGAATTTCATTGTAAATATCACTGTCAGTGAGATGGCAGGTGAGCTCCTCACCGTGACTGTGGGACAGGTAGGTACCAGAAAGCCATAAAACAGGAGGCCTGGTCTCTGCCGTTCCCCAATGTTGCATGTTTCATACCTAGTCAGACCTCACTTGACTGCTATATAGGATAATGATTCCAGTGGGAGTCAGGATGTACAGAAAAGTGTGATTGTTTCTGCAAATAAAATTAGAATGGTAGTGGCTTACTTGGTTTATTCTGCACATGCTCAATGGCTCTCTGTATTGTTTCCCAGTGGCTTGGTATGGAAATATGTTACCTCATTTGGGTGCATTTAAAGTCATCCCCTAGGGTAGGTCAAAACCCATGGGTCTTCTGAGAATGTCATATTACATGACATATCCACACATGCAAGAATGCATGTGTGCACACATGCACATGCTCACACACACATGGATATACAATAATACTGAAAGGATGATAGTTGTTTTTGGTTTAAATATATTTTTAAGAAGTTGCCCAATTTGTCATGTCTTTTAGCCTATGAGAGTATTGATAAATTCTTCACCACAGCCTTGTGATGGGTAACAGTAAAACACAATGAATAATATCCACAGATCCAGGGCCACAGAAGAGATTATCACTCATTACCATTGTGAGAAAAGGATGATTAAACTAATAGTTACAGGGAGACATTTCTGGTGACAGGTAGCTATGATGAAAATAAACGCACTTCAATATACACTTGGAACCACGGATAATGGGACATGGCAGAAAGCCAATAAATGAACGTGGCCCTCTGCTCTGATCAATGAATTACTTTCCTCCTTCTCTACTTTCTCTGGCGAGCAGCACAAGAACCCTAATGAAAAATCAATAGCCCTCTGTAATTCAAAAATGGGATCAATCATTTGACTTGACTCTTTCCCCCTTGCTTAGAGAATGGCTTAGCGCCAGACAGAGTTCAGTTGTAAAGAGCAGTTCTTAAAAAAAAAAAAATCCTATAGAAGACACCTGACATCAGTCCATAGCAATTTGTATCTTCTATGGACTTTCCTCCCTCACCTAAAGACAGATGAATCTGTTAGTTAATTCTCCCCTCTAGCTTCTATTTCTGCTTTCTATCTTTAGAAGGCTAGGCAACCATCATCTGTTTGATTTTCTTAATGGTTTTATGGCAGTTATTGATATTAGTGTTGTTGATGTTTTAAGACATAGTTTATAGCTCTTGGTCCTATCGTTAGACCCATCAGGATGGAATGGGAACTCTATTCCTAGATGTCCCTCTGGAAACCTTCCTTAGCATCTTTTAGCCATCACCTATGTGCTTAGAACAACACAAGGATCATGTGTCTGTGACCTAAAAGCAACCAGGAAAAGTGACAGGAATCTGAAGTGTTTGTTTAAAAATCATACACTACTTTTCATTTATAAGTCAATAGCATCTGTACTAGCTCAGATGCAGTGGTGTATGGCAAAACTTTAGTCACTGGCTTTCAAGGTGGGGATAGTCCATCTGTGAATTTCTGTAACATTAATAGTCCACCGTGACTGATTTGGGGTTATCATAGTGAGCATTAATGAATATATGGTTAGAAGGAGATAATAAAAATGGATACACTTGGTGACTAGTGTGAGCATGCCACAGCACAGCACAGTGACCATGGGGTACCTTTACATGAATTAGAACTCAATAGGCCTTTATGGGTAGATACTGAATGACTTGGTGAGCTGGGTTGCGGTAGGTTTCAGTCTACACACTGTCCACTGGCAAAATGGCCCGCTGCTTATGCAGGTTAAAAATCTTAATCTTGGGTTCCCCAAAGGTTACATGGATGGGTTTCCAACAGTCTACAGCTTTTTGTAAAGACAACTATGAGTGTGTCCATGTGGGGTGGGGTAAGGTGTGGCTTTTGGAGAGGCTGGGGGCTTTTGTCAGATTTTAACAACAATTCTTAAGTTGGAAAGTTAAATCCTGAAAAATTTCAGTGAGATTGGTAGGAAGCTGCAGCTTTGTAACACTACTGCAATGCAGTGCAGTGCAGCCCCAAAGGCTGTAAAAATGCACAGCCAAGGAAGGGTCCAGACCTCTCAGTTTTCTAGGAAGAAAGAGAATGTAACATTGAAGTTAGAGGCAAATGTGAAATTTTGGTAGGCACAGCACTTCTGAATGCCTCCCAGTTACATGTGGCTTTTGCATGCTCTGTCATGAGTCAGCAGAGGGCTTCTAGCATATGTTAATCTCAACAGCACACACCAAGAGAACAGAAATGATTTCCACCTCTCTGTCTTCTCTAAACAACATGAAACGAGCTCTCCACGAGTCTCAGAGTCCTTGCCTGCCGTTGCTCCAGAGCTGGGCTCATACCCAGTTCATGGACATCTTGGGCAAGATGGGTATTTGAAAACAATTCCTTTTGTCGACTCTTTGGAGGAAAGCCACGGGAAAGGGAAGCCACTGATGTTTGGCCTGGTGGATGAGACCACACAAATCCAAAATGGGATCTGAAGATATCAGTATAAAGAAATTAAAACAAATATTTCTGATGTGTTTTCTATTTTTTTTTCATGTAATCATTCAATGATGAGACTAACTAGGGGAGGTCTCTCCATCACCGTTTATTTGAAGTTCAGGAATGGAGATTGAGGAAATGTAAGACCACACACAAGCAAACCAGAGGACCCCAAATAGAACCATAACCCACCCTTGCCCCAACACAGAGCCACAGAACAACCTCTGTTCTGCAACTACCTTTGCACTTCGATGGGCAAGTCCCAGCCTGGAAGAATAAAGCCGTCCTGTGTGCTGGTTTGGTGAAGGAAGGATGTGCTGATGGTGGACATTAGGACCGCAGAACGGAGAATGTAGGGTAATTTTAATATTACTGATAAGTTTCTTCATACAGCATCTTTTATGATGAGGTCTGCGGCTCCGCCCTTTACTGGCTTTGGCAGTCAGTCTCCCACCTTCTTTTCTGTGAGATGGGGTCATAGCATTCTCTTGATGATTCTAGTGAAGATGAATAGACACAAAGCACTTGGGCCTTGTCTCAGAGTACATAGTAAGCATTTGCTCAGTGGCCGCCACATTCATTCTTACTGTGGGCTTATAGTCTGATTGCTTTTCAATGGAAACAGCATTACTCCAACTGCAGGACGATGACTGCCATTTATTAGAACGTTTTATTTTAAAACATCCATACTAAAATATGTGAAAACATTTGCAAATCAAGTCTTTGATTCTACTCTGACACACTAATTAAGGCTATTTATTCTACAGGAGCCCAATGGAACAACAACAGCAGCAGCAACAACAACAATCATAACAACAACCACCACAACAAATTTTCTACTCTCTCACACTGCAACCCTTCAGGCACTGGAGCCTTTATTTCTGGTCCTGACTAAGTTTGGAAAGTGATGTCTGTTGTCTCTGCTTGCATTTCAGTGGAGGTTGGGTGTGTGGGGGGACTTCTCTGCTGTGTTTACATTGGATGAATTGAATGCCTATAGGATACATATATTCCACATTTTTTTGCTAAGTTATAATTGTTTTCTCGCATGATAAATACCCCGCTGCTACCCCAGAATCCCCACCTTCTGTCTTTCTCTCTGATAGTACTGGGATTGAACCTATGGTGCTATGCAACTGACACAGCTTGTACCTTGAATCAGAGCCCCAGTTCTTCTGGGAGTCTAGTCCTACCTCTCTTTACTCCATGGATATACGAAAGGTGAAAGGTGTCTCTTCTCCGGAAGGATCGTTTCTGCTTTGGTGCCTGCTGCGTGTGCTGAGCGCCTGGGCTGTGGGTAAGGAGAAAGCTTCCCCCTCACTGGCACGAAGCTGAGCTCACTTATCCTAGCCAAATGACACTGCAACATTACCCTCTGTATTCTAGGCTTCCTGGTGTCTTCTCCCTTGACATCTCCTTAAGCCCAGGCAGGGAGTTGCAGTGTTTGAAGTGTTTGAGATTCAGAGGCAGATGGATGCGTTCCTGGGAGGGAGGCCTTGCGAGCTGGCTCAAACAGGCTGGATCCTTTCTCCTCCACTAAACTCATAATGGTCTTCACTTGGCACCAAGCCCTGCTTCTTCAATAAATAAAATCAGTTCCAGATGTTTAAAAGATCAGCTCCCACTCTTGTGGAGCAGTTTTCGGATTTGTTCTTCTGCATTTTAGAGGCAACAGCTATCCGACTTCCTCCCCTCCCTCTCTCCCCCCTTCCTCTCTTCTTCCCTTCCTCCCCTCCTTCCATGTGTGATCAGTTTGAGATCATGGACTTTGGAAACGGACAGCTTGCGTCTGAATCCTTAGCCTCCACTTAGCATCTCTGTTATCACTGAGGTCACTAGACCTCTCCATGACTCAGTGCACTCACTTGTAAAATTCGAGGAAAGAGCACACTGCATGTATAGGGCAGTGAGGGTGAAGAGGGTCGCAGTGAGCACAGTGTGGGCTATTCTTGCTCTTCATTATTTATTTACAGCTATCATCTAGAACCATGTCAGTGTCCAGCGAAAATCACATTTAAGATGCAATATGCAGGCTATACCAGTCATTTCAGCTCTCAGGAGGCCAAGGTGGGTAATTGCTATGTGTTCAAGGCTAGTCTTTATTACCTAGTAAGTTCTGGGCCAGCCTGGGATACAGTGTGAAGTCTTGCCTCAACAATTAAATGAAAAACAAACAAACAAACAAACAAAAAACAAATGTAAGTGCAATTCATTTAAATGTTTTCTGTGTATATTTACGCTGTAGAGAAAAATTCAAAACATGTATTTTAACAAAATCACTTGCCAAAATATGTATTTTAATAAAATCACTTGCCAGAATGCTGACATTCCTAGGAGCAAGAAGGCATTGTGAGTCAACCCTGAACACTGTTGACTTTGACTGTGTGCATTAAGCTAAAATATTCAGGTAAGTAAATGTGACTGCAGATTTTTTCATTAGAATCTGCTATATAGAGGTGTTTTGGTTTTAGTACCAGCTGTTCTGTATATACTTAGCTAAGTAAGTGGTTATGGAAGAGTAGGTGCTATGTCTATTTATAAAGGTGCATTGTTTTAAGTACTGTGCATGCATGTTCTATTTCCTTTGAATAAATAGAACTCAGTCAAGATGACTGCATACAGAACACATGAGCATTAGAACCAGAGGGTTTTTTTCTTAAGCTTTTCCAAAAGCAAGACCATAGGCAAGAATATTTTTCTACTCTCTCTGTGTGTATATGTGTGTGCATATGTGTATGTGTGTGTGCATGTGCATGTTTGTATACCTGCGCATATGTATGTGTCTGGATGTGTATAGGTGTATGGATGTGTGCGTGTGCATGTGTGTGTATAAAACCATGTAGGCCTTCTTAGAGCTGTTACTAGCAGTTCTTTCACATTAGACAGTGGATCCCTCCACAAGGAGCTTTTAAAACATTGTTTGATAAATTTCTCTCTCTGTGACCTCTCAACTCATCAGTATCCTGCCTGCACAATGGAGGGAGGATGCTCATGTGTCTTGTTACACCAGTTTGTCAAAGCTTAACAATCTGCCAGTCAAGTTAAAGAAGTTAAAGACTTTTTTTCCCCTTTGAGAGGATACTTCCAAATTATCACCGTATATAGAGTCTAGGTAAGGCACATTTTTTTTTTGTTCATCTGTTGGGGAAATGAATATTTAAAATTAAAACTAAATTATCAAGTGATGTATAAACACAGCAAACACCAAAGTGTCTTTTTAATACTTTGCATATTCACATGAGCCCCTGCCAATCAGCTCCTCTTTATGGGTATCAGCTGGTTTCCATCTCCCGTTAAGAACAAATGCCCTTTATTTTAGTCAGTTTCCACTTGCCGACAGCTTCCTTTTTATGAATTCCAAGCGCACTATATTATGGAGAGTTCCTGGTTGCCAAACTGTGCCCACGTAAAATCATATTGGTCCTGTCAACTGATAGACAGAACGTATGAAAAAGAAACTCTGGGCTGGAAGGCGCAGAAGCTGAAAGTTGGCCATCAGCAAGATTGCATTTGCTTCCAAATCGGAGGTCTGCTTTTGATGCGTGCGAGATTGGAGGCTGCAGTTTCTGTTAGAAATATTTTTGGTCGGTACTAAAACATACATGGTATACCTTATTTACATTCTGCTCCCAAGAGTGAAATCCCCGATGTCGTTTGGGGCTGAACAAGAGGAAAAAGGAGGGGCTCTGAATGATCCTGGACATGGGTATCAAGTGGAACAATAAAGACACCTGCAGGGTTGTAGGCGTAGAAATGGGACAGAGGGCCTTTCGCTGCAAATTGATTAAAATCTGGGCTGAGTCAGAAGTGATCTCTAGCCAGTAGTATTCTATCTGTGACCATGGCCCTACTGGAAACAAATTAAGTTTGAAATGGGCTTAGAACCATGGTTAAAGCTCTCTCTCAGAGCTATCTCTTCATGTTGTACTTAGTAACAATATCTTTGAGGACAGACAACGGAGCAAGCCATGTTCTGATCATTCCTTTTCATTCTGAATAGATGGAGGTGACAAGATAAAGCTTGGTAATCATGCCTGTTGACAGGCTTAGGAGTGGTGAGTCCCAGGGACCCTCCTTGTCGATCTTTCCCAGATGAGAAACTTCACAAAGCATGCAATAGTGTGGTTGGCAGAGCGACTGACCTTAGGGGTACCTGAAGGACAGTGTGCTTTCAATTAGAGGGTGAGCTCCGAGGAGAAGCAGGTCTTATTAAGTGCTAGCACTGAGTAACACTCGCCATGCACGTGGTGCTGTGGACACAAGGGAGGAAGGCAGCCACACTGGAATCTCAGCTGTTGACTGGTTTTAAGAGCCAGGCAGATTTTTTTTTTTTTTTTTTTT
>NC_034602.1:85732671-85760845 GCF_900095145.1 Mus pahari
TCCCTCCTCTCTCTCTCTCTCTCTCTCTCTTTCTTTCTTTCTTTCTTTCTTTCTTTCTTTCTTTCTTTCTTTCTTTCTTTTCTTTCTTTCTTTCTTTCTGATAAGGATACATCGATAAACCTAGGGCTACGGCGAGCCATTCCAGGATTCTAATGAGTTGGGAGCACTCTTTCTCATTTTTTATAATGCCACACATTCCCACCCTTCACTTCACTTGCCCACCACTTTACCTGTCCGCAGTAATGCGTGTGATTACATCATGGCCCGAATAAAAGGCAGAGACCCTCAACTCCTCGCCCTTTCTTCTTCTTTGTCACCCCTCTTCTGCCTCTTCTCTTCCATGCTTTCCCCCAATTAACCTTTCCTGTGGAGTTGTGCTGACCTGGTACGATCTGTCCCCATAGAACCTGCCTTTCCGAAACAACAATGGGGACTACAGTAGTACAGCTACCGATGTCTGAACCTGGAAAGGGCTCAGGAGGGCCACTTGACAGAACGCACCGAGCTCAGACCTGGGTAGCAGGAGACTTTTCCCTTGGACTCTGGTGACCCATCCTGGAAACTGAGCAAGAGTAAGAGCCATCCTAACTTTCCTGCCTTCCTTTGCTGATGAAAATGACCTGTGATCTCCCTTATAAATTGTGTTCTCCCCAGACCATCAGCCTGGTGGCCATGCTGGTGGGAAATGTTACCTGGGGCTTTATTTAGGCACTCTAATTTCTAATAACCTTTGCTTGTATTTCTCTTCCCAGGCAATCTTATCACTTCTTGTATTTTGGGGGGGGGGGTGAGGTGGGAGAGATGTGTGAAGAAAATGATAAACTGGGGGAAAAACAATACCACAATAAAGACAGAAAGAGGCAGAAGGAGTCATAAGGTGTCAGGTAGGTTGCCAAGCCGATGCCCACACTCCAGATCAGCCTCCGTGTCACCTGGTGTCCTGGCAGTGGAAAGGCGTACCCCAGAAGGAGGGCCAAGGCGGTGGTCTCAGTCACAGGTACACAGCAGCCTAGGGTTACAGCTCCGAGTTATTTGTTAAACAAAAGGAGATAATTAAAGGAATTATAAACATTCCCCTCCAGGGCCTGTACTTTCTCCGTACACTGGCTCCGGTTATTAATTGACGCAGGTTTCTGGTTCAGTTCACCCAGTGTTCGTGGTTGGAGGATGATTTGTGCGGTCAGAGTATGTGACCGTGGTGGGTTAGGCTCCCGGCTTGCACCGAGCAGTAGAGTTTCTTTCCCCTAGAAAGTCAGTCATGGTGATGAAGACAGGAATCCAGATATTTAGGGCACGAAGGAGAGCGAGTGGGAGGAAGGCAGCGTCTGCGGTCTCTTCTGAGACCCCCTCTTGCCCTCCGTCTTTTTCTTGTTCATGTTTCCCTGGTCCATTTTATGCTCCCCTTTTCTTCTCCCCCATTCCCTTAAGTAGAGGTGACACAGATCAATACCTTTGATGGAAAGTAATAATCAGGCCTATTAAGTGACAAAGGTTTACTCTGTAACAGCTGTGCTGGCGGGAGAGGAGAGCTTGTCTGACTAATGAATCATGAAACAATCAGGCAGTAGCCATTTGTGTTTAGATCTGTAAATATGGCGTGGTTCAAGTGCCAGACCATGGCCGGCGCTCCAGCTGGGGGCACAGATGGTCTGTATTCAGAGCAGCATGAGTGTGAAGAAAGGGTTTTTTCCCTTCCTCGGTCCCATGCCGCACCTCTCACCGCCGCCGCCATCCCTTATCTGCAAGAGGAACGGAGAGAAAAAGAGTCCCTTAGGCAGGAAGTCCTTCCATTGTGGGTTTCAAGGTAGGTTAGCAGGGCCTGGAGATGTCTCAGTGATAACAGAAAATGTTCTGACATGAATACCACTCAGAATGTCTGCTTTGGTACTGCTAAACCTATTCTCTCGGGCTTTCCTTACACATTACTGTATCTACCCTACTGTTTTGTTCTGTGCTAAAAACTGAAAAAGTTAGAAACTATATATATATGTGTGTGTGTGTGTGTGTGTGTGTGTGTGTGTGCGCGTGTGTGTATACACACATATACTCATAAACATATATACACATATATACATATATACACATATATACATCATATATATTATATACATTTTACATACTTGAGATTATTTATTCATCATGTGTGTTAGATTCCATCTCTTAGATCATCAAGGGAATATCCGCACCTTCAAGAGATAGTTAATATCAAGAAAGTCTACATCAATGTTTAACTGAAATCATATTTCAGGATGCAGAATGGTAATAGAATCACCCCAAGAACACACTAAGTAATTCTGCACAGCTGCTAAGAGCTGGGATGGGTTACCAGGAAGACACCTTACATTTGTTTTGGTGTTACTGGGAGTTTCTGTTGGTTATGGGGTCAGGAAGAGACACAATGAGATGGGGGTTCAAGCATGTAGATATTTCTACCTTTGCTTCCTTACAGCAAGGCTGCCCTTGTGTGTGTGGGAGGGGGGCAGGGCCAAGTCTTCCGTGTTCACCTTTCTCTTCAGGACTTAGACTATTGCCGCTTCAGTATCACACTTGTGGTATCTGAGTAGAATCTTGTGTACCACAGCTCTGTTGATTTCACACACTAGCTGGGCTTAGCTATCAAGTCAAGGGAGGCTACAGTCTTTCTCAAGTCCACTCTGGAAACTTCTGGTAATGAGACATAACCTGCCCTTCACGGTTCAGCTTCACAGACTTGACTCCTCCACCATCGTATATTTTTTAATTTATTTATTATTATTTTCTTTATTTACATTTCAAATGCTATCCCGAAAGTTCCCTATACCCCCCCGCCCCTGCTCCCCTTCCCACCCACTCCCACTACTTGGCCCTGGCCTTCCCCTATGCTGGGTCATATAAAGTTTACAAGACCAAGGGGCCTCTCTTCCCAGTGATGGCTGATTAGGCCATCTTCTGCTACATATGCAGCTAGAGACTCAAGCTCAGGGGGTACTGGTTAGTTCATATTGTTGTTNCACCTACAGGGTTGCAGCCCCCTNCANNTCCTTGGGTACTTTCTCTAGCTCCTCCATTGGGGGCCCTGTGTTCCATCCAATAGCTGACTGTGAGCCTCCACTTCTGTGTTTGCCAGGCACTGTCATAGCCTCACAAGAGGCCGCTATATCAGGGTCCCTTCAGCAGAATCTTGCTGGCATGTGCATTAGTATCTGGGTTTGGTGACTGATGATGGGTCCACCATCGTATTTTAAGCACATGGCTGTTCCTGTTCTTGGCAAGCTTGAGTCCCATCCTGTGTAGACATGCGGATGTTAGATATTTCAGTTAACTCATCTGTGTCAGTTAGCAAGACTCAAATGCTTTAGGTCACGGATCTCCAATCATTTGAAGGAGTCACGGGCCCTTCTCAGAAACATGTTTGCTCTGGTATTTCCATATGTAATGTTACACAGTAGAGCTTTTAGAGGTTTTAAGAGTCCACCCATGGTCCCTACACCAAGAACATGTGCCTTTATCCTTTTGTGCTTAGCTGCTTGGGCAGACAGGCTTATCTGGTACCAGACTCTAAAGTTTTATTACAAAACCATCCTTTTGTCACATGATGCCTGACTTTCAGTTTTATTCAGAACTGTATCATTTTGCTTGATCAGCTTTCTTTGTTTCCTTAATTCAGTTTTGTATGAATTTATTGTCATGTGACAACTCTACTCTTTTCTTTCTGCCAATTTTATAATAGTTTCTGCAGGTTTGTTTTGCCTTGAAAAAAAAGTTCCCAAGATTACACAACATTTTTGCTATGTGTAGTGTGCTTGTAAATTGATGATGATGATGACAATGATGATGATAGTTGTTGCAAATGATTGAGGATTTTTCTAGTCATTGTTCTTGAGTCCTATCAATACCTACTAATAATCAGCATGGGGACACTGAAAACAAGATTATATTCCACTGTGTTGATTTGGGGTCCTAAGCAGCCTTCTTCCCATGACTTTCTCTTGTGAAGGAGAATGAGTTTGTTAAAGTGGAATGAGAATTGCATTGCTTGCTGCCTAAAGGCATTTAATCACTTCTGATCAGAAGACAAATAGGCAATCCCCTCATTAAACAGCACTTACAGAAACTGGATGGTTGTCTTGCCTGTGTTCTAGTGTCATCTCCCCCTGTGTCTGTCTCATCCGTGAAACTGCAGAGACAATGACCTGTCCTGTGTTCATGGAACATCCATTTCTATCTCAGGAATATTTTTGTCTACTCTGCCCTTTCCTTCTGTCAAATTTCCCTATGGCTGGCTCCTTATTATTTTAGATTAACTGAAGTGTCACTTTGCTAAATGCCACATAGCCCTCTTTCTTTTGTCTCAGAGAGAGGTGGGGGAGAGAGAGAGAGAGAGAGAGAGAGAGAGAGAGAGAGAGAGAGAGAGAGAAAGAGAGAGAGAGGTTGACTTTACTCTATGGCTACTGTCATTGGAATAGGTGGGCAGTAGTGTAGCACCAGATATGAGATATGAGAAGTCTGGAGTATTCTGTATTTATGGCATTTGTGATGTTTGCCACCACGATGACTCATGGGATCTACTTTGATTGTGCATGTGTGTGTGTGTGTGTGTGTGTATGTGTGTGTGTGTGTGTGTGTGACTTCAATATTCACTTTTAGACCTAATTATTGTTCATCATTGAGTTTGCCCTTTCTTATCAAGGTACATCTACAATTGTATAAACTTTAGCCCTTAAAAACTCTGACCCTGAACCTACATAATGGTAAGAGTATTTAAGGCATCGAGAAACACATGAGAAGCACACACTAAAACAGTTAATAAATTGAGACATGTTAATAAGTGCCCTGAAAGGGGAACTGGGAAGTTTCCCAGGGAGAAAAGAACAGCGAACAGCTCTGTGAATCCAAGGTCTCCCATCTTTATCACAAACGCTGTCCTGAAGTCCTAAGTCAGAGCCAGCAGCACAGGGGAAAGCCCAGATTAGAAATAAAGAGTTACAAAGATGACAGATATGCTTTAGTGTCTGTTTCTCTCAATGGAATATAATTAAGTCTGAAGCCTGTATGTTACCTATTTTAGTCTGTTATATTCTTGGTGCTTGGGGGCAAAATGATGTCTGATATGTAGTAAATGTTCAAAAAAATTTGTTGGGACACTGGGGGATAGCTCAGTGGGTAAGTGTGCTTGTTTGGCAAACATGAGGACTTGAGTTAGAATCCCCAGCATCTTTGTAAAGAACCAGACATGGCTGCATGGGTCTGGAATCACAATTGGGGTGGACACAGGTGGATCCTGGCAGATCATTGGCCAGCCAGATGAACTGAAATAGCAAGCATTCGCTCACTGAGCCTTTGGAAAGTAAGCGATACCTTCCCCCAGGCTTCTGATGCATGTGCCCTGCATTTATGTGCAAATACCACAAACAGAACACCACACCCCCCTGCTTTTTCTGTTAATGAATTAAAGTGGATGCCTATAGATGGACTGTGCAAGATGCCATACTATTAAATCAAGGTTCAACTTAAAGTATACATTCCTTGCTTCTTACACTGAACATCTACCACCCCATTTCCACTTCTATGTCCTCGCCATATCTCATCACTGAATCTAATGTTAATGAGGTAGAAATTAATTCATTAATAAAGCATTTGAATTTGATTATTCAAGGAGAGCATGATTTTTCTGCTTTTTTTTTCTTCACTTTTTCAAGACAGGGTTTCTCTATGTAGCCCTGTCTGTCTTGGAACTCACTCTATAGACCAGGCTAGCCTTGAA
The DNA here is from genome assembly GCF_900095145.1 of Mus pahari. NCBI lineage: Eukaryota > Metazoa > Chordata > Mammalia > Rodentia > Muridae > Mus > Mus pahari. The sequence goes on from NC_034602.1 coordinate 85,738,415, forward strand.
CTCAGAAATCTGCTTGCCTCTGTTCCCCAAATGCTGGGACTAAAGGCATACAGCACCACTGCTATCCCTACTTCCTACTTTTGAAAAGTGTTATCTTGTTACATTGTTGTTATAAAAGAATATATTTTTGGTTGTGAGCCTAGCCTTTTAATATAACACCTCTTACAATCTAGCATCACGTGTCTCTGAAGCATACAGATGCAGGGTGTGGGCCCTAATCAGCAGAGTGAGGGCCCTGCACATCCTTATCCAGCACTGGGGTCAGAATGGAAGCTAGAAATTTGTCAGCATGGTAGTGAGGATCCCACCAAAACTAAAGGTCAAGACTTGTTTGTTTGTTTGTTTGCTTTTTTGATTTCTTTTTGCTTGCTTGATTTCCCTGAGAATCAATTGTTCCACATTTGCCAGGACATCATTGTGTATGATGAGTGTACAAGGCCAGCCTCTAAGAGCTGGGGATGGATGATGGGAGGAGAGCCATTGCTCTCTGCTTTCCTCTCTTCTTGAGAAATCTTCATCATACGTTTCTGTGGTAGATTACCTCCTTATAATTGATAGTCAGAGGGGCAAGAAACATACTTTATGGTTAAGGGTTATCATCCCAGATCCATGGTGGACTCAACAGCTGACCCATCCTGACAAATACAGAGGTGGATGCTTGCAGCCAACCAGTGGACTGAGCACAGAGTTCCCAATGGAGGAGTTAGAGAAAGGACTAAAGAGGTTTGCAACCCCATAGGAAGAACAATAATATCAACCAATCAGACCCTCTAGAGCTCCCAGGGACTAAACCACCAACCAAGAGTACACATGGAGAGACCCATGGCTCCAGCCGCATATGTAGCAGAGGATGGCCTTGTCAGGCATCAATGGGAGGAGAGGCCCTTGGTCCTGTGAAGGTTCAATGCCCCAGTGTAGGGGAATGCCAGGGCAGGGAAGTGGTAGCAGGTGGGTGGGTAGGGGAACACCTTCATAGAGGCAGAGGAGTGGGATGGGATAAGGAGTTTGGGGGTGGGGACCAGGAAAGAGGATGACATTTGAAATGTAAATAAATAAAATATCCAATAAAAAAGAATTTATTATCATAATTAGAAATCAAACGTATCAGGGTTATGGGACAGTTCCTCTCCTCTGACTCTACTACTCTGAAGACAACTGAACAGGCCCTTATGGGTAGGGCCTGTTCTGGAGCCTTCTGGGGATTTTTTCTTCCTTTCAGCTACTGTCACCTAATTAGTCAGACATACACATTAAGTAGATGGAGGCTTGCCCTTAGGAAACGAATGTATGGTATATGACCTTGGGGAAAATAAAACTCACACACAGAGTTAGTCTATAAAGAAAATACCCTTGAAGATATTTGTAGGTGTTCACCAATTAACTTCACAAAGATGACGGACAAGGAGTGTTAGAAGACAAAGCCAACCAAGCGAATGAGGCCAAATGAGATGAACCGAAGAGTCTCTGGTGCCCCAGAGGATGACAGAATACTTTTCATTACACTTTTCTTCCAAACTGTAACAAGTTTACATGTAAATTCTCCTCCTAGAGTAGGTAATTTTAAAGAGAGGTTATTCCTTCTTCAATATGTGACCACATTGGCAGTAAACCTTAAATTACCTAAAATAACTATTTCTCAGTCATGTTAAAAGGATATATGACTGGTGAGTAAAATTCTGTCCATCCTTTTATAATAACCAAGAAGAGAGAAGTCCTCTTGGGTAGCATGGCTAAGATTTTACTTCTATGAGGATTATAATTTAAAATTGACTTCTGAATTTGTTAAACCTTTTGACCGGTATTCAGAGTGTTGTGAGAGGGCTCACGCCAGCAAGTAACAATACTGTATTTATCAGCAGCCACCTGCAAAGCTTTAGAATTCAGCTGCTGGGTTTTTTTTTTCCACAGGCCACAGACACTTTTTTATCTAACCTCCATGCACACCCAACAGCGTTGACTAAGAAAAGAAAGCCAAAGGGTAGATTTCCTGAAAAACACTATTTTTTATCAGAACAAAGGAGCAAAGTTTTCTGAATCAGTCTTAAGAAGTACAGATATTGAACATGCTGACAATACTAGTGTTATTCTGAAAACCACATTACACCCCACCTCACTGGGCCTATTGATTGGAAAGTCGTCCAGAATGAAAGGACATAAAAAAAGGCCAAACTGCTTCGTCTAACAAGGTGCCATCAATAATGCCCACATAGGAGACCATTCTCTGATTTAAGACCTTGTCTCTTAGTGCATCCACTTAAAGCCATTAGGGTGGAGGTAAGCTCGCACTCCCAAAGAGAAAGTTAGGAGAAGGCTGTCTGGTTCCTCACATAGCCACTGTCTTCTGGCTTTCCTCCTTAGAGCGTTCGTTCTCATGGGCTTCGATGAACCAGCGCTCAGTGCCCTATGTGTATCAGCGCTCCTGTACTTAGATATGCACATGTATATTTATATAGAGAGGAAGCTTTGTTCTGATTTGTACATAGGGAAATTCGGGCTTTTTGAAGACATCTTCTTAGGAAGATCAATCAAGGTTGAACACAGCTGGCTTTTGAAAGCTGAGTTTCTAACTGAAAGTTTCCTGCTATTATCTTGACAATCTTATTATTATCAAAGCATTTTAATATTGGGTATGACAAGGAACACTCACCGCAGGGAAGAGTGGGTCAGGATCATTGATGGGAGGGGAACACTAACAATTGTGCCCCCTGTAGCCGCCATAATAATTTAATACTGTCATACTGGGAGGCTTCATTCTGCTTGGCCCACGTTGAGCTTCTCAGTATATTGTTTCCTTTTGGCCAACTATCAGGGTCTCCCTTGAACATCCTGAAAGACTTCAAATGAAGGAGCATGCTGATAATTGCCTAAGGGTAGGATTTTTGTTTTGCCTGAAAGTCAGTAATTTAGCATTATTCTACATCAGGCTTCTGGGTCTGGGACAGAATTTATTTCAAGGTTGTATTAAAGTTGTTAGTAGATCAATAATTTTTCTTCCCATTGACTACTTGTCTCCTCCACACACATAGGGATGACATGTTCACTAAGCGGTACAGACTAGCTATATTGGAGCTGCCACACACCAGCATCCTTTCTGTTTGCTTTGTATTTTAAGGCTGATATTCTTTTTTTTTTTCCCCTAGTGGGCTTAACTCTTTCACCTACATTTCTGCTCAGTATCAGAAAACATTTAAAGCCATTGTATTCAGGAAGAGGCCAGTTGTTCTGTTCTATTCATGGGATTTTTCCTTGCATCTATGCAGAAAATAACTAACTTCACAGAAGTCTTAAGCTCATGGACATTCTAGAAAGGAATTTAGGAGCCCAGTGAATCTCAGAGTAACACAGTATGGAATGTATTTTGAGCGGTCTTAGTGTGTGGTGCTGAATGACCTGGAAGATTGTGGTTTTATAACATACTATCATACGACTAAAAACATTTGTGAGAATCTTATTATAATAAACACTGGGCAATTCTAAAAGAGAAAAGGCAAAAAAAAAAAAAAATCGAATCAAGGTAGATTTAGTTTCTTCTCTAGAGCTGATTTAGACAGAGATGCAGGATTCATCCTAGGCCGTGGATGCTAACAGAATGATGTCTTAAGTTACCGTGAGCCAGTCACTCTGTGGTTTTGATTTTCATGGGATGTCTCCAAGACATACTTTCAAAAGAACAAGAAATATTAGTAGAGCTGTTAGCCATTTGCTACTTTGTTTTGATTCCCTCTCTAAATAGTGGGGTGCTCTAACAAAAAATGCCTCGCCTCGATTGCTTAAAACGCCATGGCTCCATGGGAAGGTGGATATTTCAATTGCTGTTTTCAACCACTGAAATTATTTTCAGATTTTGTAATCTTGTCTGTTGATTAGATCTTTTTTCCTTCGCATATACCTCTGACCAGTTTAACCACTGTGAGCTCAAAAAAGTAGAGCTGGGTCTTAGTTTGAAATGTGTCTTTGTGATTCCCAGGACCACAGGGGTCTTATCTCTTGCTTTGGAGCCTGTGACCTTTGACACAGAGGTCAGAGGTCATAACATGTTCTGCATCTGTTGTCTGCATCTCTCTCTACTCAGGATGGTGAAAAAAGCTGCTTGGAACAGCCTTATTGGTATTCGAATGGGACATTCCCAGTGGAGAAAACAGATTCATTAGGAAATAGGTCCTGGTGGTTAATGTGACCATTATCATAAAAACAAATGATGTAGTTCAGGTTCAGGAACAGACTGTCAAGATAAACACCCTCTCCATACATATGTCAAACCAAAGAACAGCATGTGAGTAAGATCGTGAGGTAAATTCTTTCCTCTCAGTTATTGCAATGCTGAGGTAAACATGTACCTAGATTCCACCCCCCTCCTCCAGTTATCTAATTACCACTAAAAACTGTGGTAGGAAATAGACTCATGTTCTACAAGGTATTTGCATTTGGAATTTATCAGTATAGGGTTCCATACCTGGGTCTAAGCCAAGCAAGACAGGAGCAAAACAAGCACAGAAATATACCAAAAATTCATGTAGGCTTAAGGTGATTGGAAAGTCCCAGTAGAGAATTTTATTGGAGAAAGTACAAACAGAAATTGTTGTAAGTTTCATGCTATCTTGGCTGGCCAGTGTGTGAAAGTGCTTGTTTAATAAATGATTACAGTGTATGCAGGAAGTTTCCTACTCTTTCCTGAGGGACTTGTGGCTTTGTTGAGGTCTCACTTGGTAAGAGTCACACTTCGTGCCATCTGTCAACCTAACCCAACCCAGAGACACCTGGTATCTTAGTTAGGGTTTCCATTGCTGCGAAGAGACTCCATGACCACAGCAACTCTTACGAAGGACATTTTGTTGGGGCTGGCTTACACGTTCAGAGGTCTAGTCCATTATTGTCATGGCAGGAAGCATGACGGTAATCTGGCAGACATGATGATGAAGAAAGAGCTGAGGGTTCTACTTCTGGATTGGTAGGCAGCAGAAAAAGAGAGCCAGTGGGCCTGGCTTGAGCTTCTGAAAGCATGAAACCCACCCCCCAGTGACACACTTCCTTTTACAAGGTCACACTTACTCCAACAAGGCCACAATCTCCCTAGAGTACTACTCCCAGGTGACCAAACATTCAAATCTTTGAGTCTCTGGAGGCCATTCTTATTCAAACCAACTCACCTGAGAAATGGAAGCTTCCATGGAGGAATTACCTCCATCAGGTTGGCCTGTGGGTTTGTGTGGGGGGCATTGGTTTAATTATTGATAGATGTTCAAGGGTGGAGCGTATACTGGAGTTGCCATCCCTGGGCAGGTAAGCCTGTTTTTTGTTTTTTTTTTTTTCTTTTTTAATTAGAAAGCTCACTGAGTTAGCCAGAGGAAACCAGCCAGTAAGCAGTGTTTCTCTGTGGGCTCTGCTTTAGTGCCTCTATCCAGGGTCCTGCTAGGGTTCACTCCAGAATGGACTGTAACCTGTAAGAAGTAAACCATTCCCTCCCTGAGCTGTTTTTGGCCAGTGTTTTATCACCACAACAGAAAGCAAACTAGGACAGTAAGTGTCATCTTACAGAATAAAGTTGGCACAGATATTACAGCTAAAAGATATCACAGCCCCAGTGCCTGGGCTCTGGATCTGATTATTCTGGGCTCAATCCCAGGTCCATCTGGTTAGATCTACCTGTGCCATAGTTTTCTTCACCAAGAGAGATTGTTATAAAGATAGAATAGGTCACTATCTAGACAGTGTTGCCATACTTAGCATGTTCCATGTTATTCCGAGGTATCCATAGGGGGTGTATACTTCAATTACAACAGATGCTAAAACCCAGACACAAGTCTCTAAGTGACATGCATTTGCAAATACATCCTCCTATATGTGATCACCCCAAGGTTACTTGTAAGATATAATGCCAACATTTGTTCTCTTGTTTTGTTTACTATGACTATAATAATAAGGAAAGGTGGCCTGCACATTCTCTGTGCAAGGACCAGCTCCCCCCCCCTCCACATTTCTGAGACAGTTGTCTAAATCTTTCATATATAACCCAAGGATTATTGGGCCAACTTTAAGTCCTTTAGTTCTGTGTGCTTTATTTATCTGCAAAATAGAGAGAGTAATGGTATTTTTAACATAGAAATCTATGATAATGGATTAATGACGTACATAAAGAGTGCTTTGAATTGTATCTCGTGTTATATAACTGTTAGTAACTATCATTTTTTAGAATTACAGGTGAGGTTTTTCAAACTCCAACAATGTTCTTTTAGGAAACTTAATTCACTTAACTTAGGAAACTAACTTCAAGAAGGAGGATGCTCTGTTCTCATATAATCCTTTTCCTTTTTAAAAAAAGAAAACTAAGTGAAAAAGAAAAAAAAAACACCCATGGACCATTTTAAGGACATATTCCCAATATCCCCACTTGATTCCATGTCGACTTGGGTACATTCTGGTGAACTTGGTGACTTTATGACCCAAAGAGCACGCAGTTATTAAAGCCCTTTGTGTTTCAACACAGAATGTCCAATGCTGAGCCTTCACACTATGGGATGGGCATGGATGTAGAAAGGGGAGCTATGCGGGGAAAGTACCCAAAGAAAGGGAAGACTGGAAACAAGAGAGAAAAACTGAACAAATAAATGTATCCTGAAAACAGAAGGGGGATATTTGAGGGCGCAGGATCAGGTCAGCAAGAGAGGGGACAGGGTAGAGCTGTGGGGCGGGGTGAGCAAGGACGAGACATAATGTCATATACGTTTGAGGATGTTACAGTAAAGGACTGCAGAGATGGCTCAGTAATTCAGAGCACTTGCTTTTGCAGAGAACCCAGGCTCTGTTCCCACCACGCACATAGTGGCTCACAACTGCCTATGACCTTGGTTCCAGGGATCCGTTCCATTGGCATCAGCCACACCCATGATGCACAGATATGCATGCAGGCAAAACACACACACACACACACACACACACACACACACATTAAAATTAACAAAAATGTTTCAACGGAACTAATTTCATTGTATGCTGCTTGAGGTTATTACTATGATAACCATACACAACTCATTTATTTACTCCAAAGGCAATATTAGAATTCTCATGGACATGACACCAAGTATGGACACTAGGTATGGGCAACTTCAATGAATTTATGAGGTCCATACTGTCACTTGTGACTGGTTAGAAGGTATAAAAGGCACCTGATAGATGGTGACTGGAATTTTGTTTGAAAAAGAAATTAAGAAGGACAGAGTTCACTAAAAATAGCATTCATATTCAAAAATGTTTTCAATATCTAGCTGCAGCACTCACATGTACAGACATAAAATGATGACTTCGGCTTGTTATCCACAAGGTTTTAAAACCTTTGTCTTCAGTAACATTATCAATCTTTCTGTGCTCTGCACACATCCATCCAGTTGCTCCCTCTGCCCCAGACAGGCCCCTTAGCTCTCCTTCACCTGGCCTTACACACTCCCAGAGAGGAACTTTGTGTTCATGGTCAGCTGCCATCTGTGTCCTTCGGATTGCACAGATCTCACTGTCTTGGGAATCCTCGTGGTCGTCACTTTGTCACTCTACCAAGCAGCACACCGTGTTCCAGTCCTGCACCTCGTGCCTGATCTCATTTCATAAGCCCTGACTGATTCCTGAAAACCTGAGCTCATCACTGTGTGACCAACCTTGCTTCTGTCTGCTCTTTCTGGCCTCATGAAAATGAGACAACATTGGTTCTGGGCCTTCTGCTTATCACCACACATCCCAGACATCTAGAACTCCCCCCCCCTTACTTGAAACAGATGCTAAAAATGTTTCCGAAAAGGCAGATAGACTAACAGGCAGTGTTAAAGTGTCAACCTTGCTTCTTCTTTTACTGTGTATAACACAGGAAGAACTGCTCACTTACACAACCACAGAAAAGTTGACTGAATGAAGAAAAGAAATAAAAAAGAAAGGGCATGACTAGTCCTAAGGTGGAGGAGAAGGTTTATTGTGGGTATGTTGGAAAGCATAGAATCAGACTCAAATAAGGAAGGGAGGGGGGGGCTCAAAAGAGAGAGAGAGGCAACCAAAATGGTTGGATTACATAGGAAAGGGCAGCTGGGGGAAAGGCAGCCCAGGCTCTGGGCTGGAAAGGTTTAGGCTAGGGGGCAGGGCATGTCCCCCATATCCTGCAACAGGTAGGGACTGATGGTCCTGGGTGAACCTGGCTGTCAGGTCTGCTTTGTTGTGTTAGGGAGGAACTTCAGCCTGTTGCCCTGCATTTGAAACCTAGCATTGACCTTCTGTGGTTTTATAGATTACTTTATCTCTTCCATTTCTTGTTCTCCATGGTCATGATTGTTGTTCATCAAAAACTTGAGACCCATCCCATGGGCAAGCACCCATCCCTGACACTGTTAATGATACTCTGTTATGCTTGCAGATAGGAGTCTAGCACAGCTGTCCTCTGAGAGGCAGCTGACTCAGACAGATGCATAGACCTACAGCCAAACAGTGGATGGAGCTTGGGGGACTCTTACGGAAGAATAAGACGAAGGATTGTGGGCCCTGAAGGAGCTAGGAACCAACAGAGTAAAATAACCTGGACTCTTACGGCTCTCAGAAGACTGAACCATCAACCAAAGAGCTTACCCAGGCTGGCCCTGGGCCTTTCTGCACATATATAACAGATGAGCAGCTTAGTCTTCATGTAGACCAAAACAACTGGGGCAGGGGGCTGTTGCCTGTATATAAGATGTGTCCTTCTAGCTGACTGTCTTTTCTAGCCTCAGTGGGAGAGGAAGCACCTAGCTTTGCGGAGACTCGGTGTGCAAGGGTGTGGGAGCGGCACACAGAGGACTCCCACCTGCTCAGAGGAGAAAGGGGTGAGGATTGTGGGAGAGGGTGGTCGGGAGTGGGGGGCGGTGAGGTGCACATAAAGTGAAAGTAAAAACAAAACAAAACAAAAAACAATTTAAAGGTGTCTGGATTTTCCTGTACACAAAACTGTGTCACACGCCTGCCCCTGGTTTGTTCTTTTGTCCTTCACCCGGAACCACTTTCCGTCCACTCTTGCTGTCTCGCCAAACTGACTGCTAGCTCTCCAAGATTTTGAACCTGGTATTTCTTTACGATATCCCTGTCTGGGAAGTGCCTTATCCTGTGAGCTTCAATGGCATGGGTGCAAGTTCAATTTCTGCTTGCACCTCCTTGCTTGTGAGTTACATGAGTAATGAGGCACACGTGAGCTCATGTTCCTCCACACCCCCACAGTGCCTTGCAGAGAGCTAGGACTTGATAAACAGCTGTTGAACCTGAAGAAAACATGGAGGGTTTAATGAGGGGAGATATTGGTAAGGGAGGGACTTGGAAGAGAGGACGGAGGGGGGCTATGATCGGGACATAAAGTGAATTTTAAAAAAAGAAGCAAGTAAACTAAAAAAAAAAAAACAAAACAAAACATCACTGCTTGTCCGAAACAATATTCAGTTATAGTGTTTCTTAATTGATTGGTACTGTATTTTCTTGATATTAACAACTAATCTTTGGCAAGTGTTAAAAGATCCTCAAATGATTAACAAAGACTGCCCATTTTCAGGAGAGTTCTGTTGTTTTTCACTCCTCAAAAAATTAATTTGAGTGAGAGAGGAGGTTAGATGATGTGGGTGGAGGAAAAGGAGGAGGCAAGCCACACCCTCTTCCAGACGCCACACCCTCTTCCAGACGCCACACCCTCTTCCGGACGCTCGTGTCCACTGAACTTCTTTGGTTATCTGAAGATGGGGAGCCTACATGTGCATTCTTCTTCATGGCTTCCTTTTTTTCTCGTTATAACTACAGCTTGAGAATTCATCTTTGAAGAGAACAGGGTGTGCCTAAATGTGAGGTTGTCTGAGAACACTCTGAGGAGAATATGTGGATAAAATGGACACTATAAGATCACCGGTGCCTTGCATTTATACGTAACGTTTGGTATTCTTTCCTGCACATGATTCGGGGTTGGCCCCACATGTCAACTGCTCACACATCTTTATATTTTGCCTATATCTTGTTTTGAAGAAGAAACAATGCAAGCAAGCAAACAAACAAAAAGCCATGGGCTAGATTCCAATGGGCTGGAACTTTAGTAGGTCATTTCAGCCGGCGCTTACCTGATAACACCAAGAAGACAATGCAGCGATCAAAAGCAGTGATGAGATTTTTTTTTTTTTTAGCAGCATTAACCATCATGACCTAGCAAAATGAAAGAAAATGGTTTAACCGAACTGTCAGCTTCAATATAGCTAATAAAGGCATGGATAAATGTTTATTACATAGCGGAGACAGATCATTTCTGTGCTGAAATTGAGGATGACCTTTCCTGATAACTCTTATCTGCCTGTTATCCTGAGAGAGAGGGAGAGGGAGCAGGCAAGAGAAGCATATTTGCTGATATTTAAAAGGAGAAATTACCATTTGCAAATAAAACGCTTTAGTGCTGGTGAATATGTCAAGTCACCCTTCTGCCCTCGCTTCTGCCCTGGCACAGATTTCTCCCTAGTGGGCTATGACAGTGGCTTTGCTAAATCCTGTAAATCCACTATTTTAAAAGTGCAAAATAATAGAAATTATAGCCTCTTTATTTCTACAACATTGCACAGAAATTACACTTACATTGTTACCTTTTAAATAAGAGGGTCTCATTCTAACTATGAGTTTCAGGAAAAGCAATCATGAATCCAAGGCTGTTCCTTCACTATTCTTTAATTATTGATACTATGTATTTAGACCTTTCCAATTACATTGTTTTTCTAAAGCACTCTCAAACCCTGGTGTAACTGTTCTTTATCCTCAAGGCCTCAAGGAAATTGTTCTGGTGGGGGTGGGCAGGAATGTGGAAGAGTTTCATGGATGTGTGTGTGTGTGTGTGTGTGTGTGTGTGTGTGTGTTTATAATAGTAAGAGATTTTTTTAATATTTTGGTTCAAACTGTCTGCAATTTGAATTGTCATCCATGCAGTAAATAATGTTTGACGAAGAATTTGGATAATTAGGATAAAAGAAGTAGATTATTTGCTTGAACTATTTAAACTTAAAATTATTTAAATCTATCTATCTATCTATCTATCTATCTATCTATCTATCTATCTATCTATCTATCTATCTATCTTTCTTACCTACCTACCTACCTACCTACCTACCTACCTACCTACCTACCTACCTGGGGATTGTCTTTCCTTTTTAGTAATAGCTTATTTGAACAGTTTTGACAGTCCCATGTAGGTATATAATGTGTTCTGGTTATTCTCAATGCCTCCCCCTCTTCTTTCTCTCTCATCATTTCTACTAACCATCCTGGGGGATTTGAAATGTGCTTTGATGATGTTTTGAAGTGTGCATGTATATGTAAGGCTTATTTAAACCCAAACTTAGTTTTACAGGAAGCCTAGACCTTAACACGCATAGTAGATTACGTGTGAGAAGAACATATGTGCAGCAAACGGAGTTCATGTCATGTCATGTCATGTCATGTTGAGATTCTTACTTACTTTAATCTATTTAATTTAGTAGCAGTGACAGCACTTGAAACCTCCTATCCACTGAGCTCAACAGCTTAATATAACGTCTTTATATTTAAAGAATATTTGTGCGTGTGTATGATGCGTATGTATGTGAATGCTCAAATGTATGAGTATGAGTACACACATGCCCATGTGAGAAGGTCAGAGGTCAGCTCCCTATGCGGCTGCATCTTTCATGCTGTTTGCTGCTCACCAGGGATTTTCCTGTCTTTATTGCCCTTTTTGTCACCAGAGTCCTGGGAGTGTAGAGGCCCTGCCATGTTGGGTCTCAAATGGTGCCTAGAAAGCTGATGGCTGCAGAGTCCTTTCGTTTCCTTCTTCCTACCTACCATCCCTTCAGAAGTATAAAGAGCACTAGATAAAGTCATAATGGGCCAAGTTGTCATGAAGGATTACCATAAAAGTTTTTTTCATTGGAGCAACCTCTGATCTAGTCATAATTTTCTGTTGAAGTTTAACATATGGTAACATACATTGCAAGAATAAGATTGATTGGCTTTCATGAAAACTGAAAGTCTTAGTAACTTTTTCAATTAATTATCAAAAATGTTTTTCCTCAACGAGTGCTGTTCTATTTTCTTTTCCTATTGCTGTGATTAAAAAAAATCTGAAAAAAAAATAAGTTTAAGGGTGAAGGTCTTATTTGGCTCACAAATCCATTGCAACACATAGCAGCAGAGAAGCCATGGCAGCAGAAGCTGGGGAGAGCTGGTCACATCCACAGGTCTGCAGAGAGGAATGAACTGAAGTGTGCTTCTCAGAGCTCAGCATGAGTGCTCGGCTCCTACACAATCTTGTATCTCACGACCGTGCAATGGTATCACCCATATCTGATTGGTCTGTCCACTGATCAAGGTAATTCCTCAAAGGCACATGCACAGGCTCACCTGAGCGTGACAGCCTCAAAGGCACATGCACAGGCTAACCTGAGCGTGACAGCCCCCTTTTGAAACTTTCCTCTCAGATGAGTCTAGATTGAGTTAAGTTGACAATAAAAAAACTTTTTGCTAGGACAAATGAGTCAGTCAGTATGTAGGACTATCTAAGACCAGGGTTACAGATCTGATGTCATGATTATAATACATATGAATCAAAAAGTAAATTTGCTGCATGCTCTGAATAACAGCATCTTTAGTATATATTTTCCTTTCACACCATTAGTATTCTATGGGTCCCTACTTATAGGTGTTTTGAAGATTTGCTGCATATATACCTTATGTTTGAGTAGATGGACATGTATGTTCCGTGTTACTGATTCTATAGGTAGCTAGAGACAGAGTAGAGCTCGGCCCATCTGAGACCAGATTCTTAATCACTGGCTGTGTCTTCCTCTAATGTAATTGGACCTGGGTGAATATGTTCAAAATACATTGTATGAAATTTCCCCAGATTACTAAAGATACTGTTTTAAAGCCATACCTCTATAATGGAGTGTAGCAGAATGCACGGAGCTGTGAGAAGTGTGGTCTGAATAACAGTTGGAAAAGAGCAGTGAATGACTGTGACACAGTAAACGCCTGGAGCTGGGACATGACAGCACGTGAAATAACGCCTTCCTTTTCTGTGCTCATGGGACTGGAGTGAGAACGGTTACAAAACACCTTTGGTAGCTATGATGGCACAGTCTGTAAAGGTGCTTCCCATTGAGTCCAATGACATGACATGAGATCCTTTGAGCACACATGTTAAAAGCAGAATACTGATTGCATCCACATTGCCCTTTGACCCCACCTTTCAAGTTTTGACACTCATGCATACATTCACACATGCATACTTTCACATGCATGTACATGCATAAGTATATACACACATGCCCACTTTCACATGCATGTACATGCATGAGTACATACACATACACACATGCATACTTTCACATGCATGCATATAAACAAGTACATATACATACACACACATTAAATAATTGTAAAAATGGCTGCCTTTGTTACTTCAATTTTTAGTACTATTTTGTTCCCTGTATTGATATCTATGTGTCTTTTTCTGTTAGTTTCTTCCTGTCAGCCTTCATGAGGGTGCAGGACTCACACAGAGCCCGTAGCCCAGTAGGGAGAGATGGCTAGGCAACAATTACATGAAAAGGAAATGTACTGAGGCCCTGCTATCCTCACCCCCAGTACATGGGAATTAGAAGTAGGATCCACACTCGGATTAGCAAGGCCAGGCTAGGATGCTTGGACAAAAATTTGCAGTAAGAGACGAAGAAATAATAAATTTATAATCTCTTAAAAGTTTTTATTAAATTATTTTATTTACATTCCAAATGTTGCCCCCCTTCCCGGTTCCTCCTCCCAGAGTTCTTCATCCCCTCCTTTTCCTCTGAGAAGCTGCTCCCCCTGACCCACATCCCCCTACCTCACCTTCTCCAGCATCCCCTTCACTGGGGTATCAAGTCTCTATAGGACTAGGCATATCCTTTCCCACTGGAGTCCTCTGCTACATATGTGCCAGGAGTATGGACCAGCCCATGTATGCTCTTTGGTTGGTAGCTTGGTCTCTGAGAGCTTTGAGGGGTCCAGGTTAGTTGACACTGCTGTTCTTCCTATGGGGTTGCCATCCCCTTCAGCGCCTTCAGTCCTTCCCCTAACTCTTCCATAGAGGTCCCCAACCTCAGTCCAACGGTTGGCTGTAAGTATCTACATCTGTCTCAGGCAGCTGCTGGTTGAGCCTCTCAGAGGACAGCCATGCCAGGCTCCTGTTTGCAAGCACAAAAAGTAATTTCTGATCATAAATATAAGTATTCTTTCTGAAATTTTTAAGAAGTGTTGGAAAGGTAAGAGGAAAAGAAGAGTTTTCAAACTTAGGACTGAGGGAAAAAAGCCAAAAAACTCAAAAAAAAAAATGGTATACTTCTAGACAGCTTTCTCCCCAAGGCCTGTGACAGGTTTTGTTTTGTTTTTATGATCTTTGTGTGCTAATGAGGACCTAGGTTGTCGCCATTTATTCACTATCATATTACAATAATCGTGAACAACATTAAGCTGTCATGGGCAAAGTTTTGAGTGGCTGCCATCCTGAAACTCCACATCAATTTTTGTTGACACAGAGCACAATAATTATGAGTCTTTCATATATTTGACCATTGCCGGTCTCATGTAAGAATTGATTTGCTCTTGATAAATACTGAGTATCAGAAATGAAAAATGCTATCAATTTTATGCTTTAATAATTTATTGACAACACAGTGAGTTTTTTTTAAAGTTCCCCAACAGAACATAGTGCAGTGAAAAATAAAAAGGAGGTACTACATAGAGATTATCTTAAAATAAGATTTTTGTTTATAGTTGCATATGGAAAGATTTAAACAATGTTAAAGTCTATCTTGTGTCACATGATACTTCACCATATTTACAGATTGTGGAATGACTAAATTCAGCTAATTAGTGCTTTCATTGCCTCATGTAATTATTTTGTGATTAATTATTTGATATTGACCATCTTTGCAATTGTTAAGAGTTCATGTGAGCACAAAATAGTTTTAAATGCATTGATTGTGTTCAAGACTACTATATGTGTTTGTAAATACTTTTAAATATATACAATACAATGTTTATTTATTTTTATTTTACATATATATTTGTTTTGCCTGCATATATATATATATATATATATATATGTACACTACATGTGTAGAGTGCCCACAGAGTCCAAAAGAGAGTGTCAGAATCCCTGAAACTAAGGTTACATATAGTTGTGAACCATGATATCGGTGCTGGGAACTCAATCTGGAACTTCTGGTAGAATGTCCAGTACTGTTATCTTCTGAGCCATCTCTCCAGCTCTGTGCACATGCGTGCGTGAGTGCGCGCGCGCGCGTGTGTGACTAAGTGATTATCTTATTTAATTTTCTTATTACTTTCATGTACTTTTCCGTCTTTTGGAGGTTGTTTTGCGAGACAAGTTTCTCACTGTGTAGCCATGTCATAGACCAGGATAGCTTCTAACACAGAGAACCACTTCTGCCTCCTGAGGCCTGGGATCAAAGACGTGTGCCACCATGCTTGACTGGCGGTTTCTTAATATGTGTTATATTTTGCAGAAAGGATGTGTCTCCCCCTTTCTCCATTCATATTCATATCTATTTTGTCTTACTCTAGTAGTAAACATTTGCTCCACACATCTGGTAGATGTGCAGCAGTTAGGACATCCTTATTGGCCTGAAGGAACGCGTATCATTGTTTGTACTAATTTGATCTCAACTGCTTCAATTTATTAAAAATAAAAAATGTTACTTCTTAGGTTAGCATACTTCAGTGAGAAGTGTTCCTCTTTACGTGAAGCCTTCTTAGCCAGTAAGTAGGATGTAGCCTTTCCACAGGTTTTTGCTTGGTGGAAGCATGCAATGCTACCAACAACCTGAGAACTAGACTTCACCACTTTAACATCTTAGCTGCATAGAGCTGAATTTGCTGTTATTAATATATGTTATCTTTACAAATTTTAACTTCTTTTCTTGTTTTGTTTTTGTAAAATTAATTACAGCTTTTTGTTGTTGTTGTTGTTGTTGTTGTTGTTGTTGTTCTGGAACAGACACAATCAGTTCCTCAAAAGACTGAAGGAATGTACTCATTAAGTACCCTTAGGAATTAAACCTTTGGGAATCTGAAAATGTATCCTTTTCTGCTCTTTGAGTGCTATGTGTCCTCAGTCATGTTCTTTTTCATGTTTTCTTATGAGGCAAGAGTATCATGAATATATCAAAGTTAATTTTCTTTCTATCTTTTTAAATTTATTTATTATTATACATAAGTACACTGTAGCTGACTTCAGATGCACCAGAAGAGGGCGTCAGATCTCATTATGAGTGGTTGTGAGACACCACGTGGTTGCTGGGATTTGAACTCTGGACCTTCAGGAGAACAGTCAGTACTCTTACCCACTGAGCCATCTCGCCAGTCCCCCAAAGTTAATTTTCTTTTTGCATATAAAGGTATGTGTATCTGTGTGAGTGTGTGTCTGTGTGTGTCTTGTAGTGTGTGTATATGTGTATGTGTTGTATGTGGGTGTGCATATATGTTTGCCCAGTAAGATGCATGTAGAGACTAGAGGATGAGAACAGGGCATCTTTCATATTTGTTCAATTGCTCATTACTTATTTTATTGAGGTAGGGTCTCTCACTCCATCTGAAGCTCACTGTTTGGGTAGACCAGCTGGCCAGTGAGTCTGTAGGTCCATGTGGCCATGCCAGGCTTTTATGTGCATTCTGAACTGAGGCTTGTGAACACAGACCCTTTACCCACTAAGCCATCTTCTCAGACATTTAATCCATTTTCATAAATCTAGTCACAGACTCTTCCACAGTAAATATTAAATTTTTGTACCTCTTTAATTAACTCTGGCAATTAAAAAATAGTTGATTTGTGGAACTTAAGTTAAAATAAATTTTATTGCTATATAACATAAATACAATGACTGCATGTTTTTTAAATTTATTTAATTTTGACAAATGCACATAGGACCACTCTTATTCATCTATTTTAATATCTCATAAATATTATTTCCTTCCTTTATAAAATTTATTTAAAACTGACTTTTATTTTTCAATATAGGAATTTTAACCAAGAAATTTACTGTAAGCACTCATCCTACAAAATTAATATGTCTTGTTCTCAGTTTCATTAAGTCAAAATATTTTATGATTTCACCTTTTAATTTTGTATTTACTCCAAAGATTCACTTAGGCAAATTTTATTTAATTTCCAAATATCTTCCCATTTCCAGATTTTTTAATGAACAATTTAAAAAAAAATTTTTGACAGTTTCCTACATTTATAAATTGAATTGCAGTCATTTTCTATTCCCATTACTTCATTTATGTTCTTCCTTTCTGGGTGGAAGCCTCCTTTCATCAAATTACCTATTACTTTCACATCTTCTTTTTGTGTGTAGTCTGCTGAGTTGAACTAGAGTTTCAAATTGCCAGATTTCAAATATTGATTGTTTAGCTCACTTACACTATGGCCGTAGTGCATATGATTTCATTACTTGCTAGCTTATTCAAGCTTGCTTGTTGGGCTTCTGTTATGTAACATTAAGTATATCAAGTTGTTTGGCTGTCATTTACACTCTTCATATTTATTACCTGCTTATTCTCCTTATTGGAGTGGAGTGTTGAAATTCACAGATGTAGTTGTAGGTGTGTATCTTCTCAGCTTTACTTTATTATTATTATGAAATCTATTATTTTGCACCTGGAGCAGGGATTATCAGAGCGTACCACCATGTCCAGTGTTACAATAACTTTTTGCCTTTAGTTTTTATTTTTCCAGATTAATTCCATTGTTTTACCTTTTTTTAAATTGCTTTAAATGTTTCACTGCTCTTGTTGCTTGGGTGCATGGGGTTTGGCATTGAACTTCATTCGGATCTTTGGTGCTCTGTGGTATGTAATAGTTTCCTAATACACTGGCTGTAGTTTCAATTTTTATGACAACAGTTTAAGCCTCTAGATTATTATGTACCTCAATGTGGTTTTATTAATCTGATTTTTGAACTCAAAATTGAAACTTCAAAATTTTCATCTATCTTGAGA
Organism: Mus pahari; assembly: GCF_900095145.1. Taxonomy (NCBI): domain Eukaryota; kingdom Metazoa; phylum Chordata; class Mammalia; order Rodentia; family Muridae; genus Mus; species Mus pahari. Next base: position 85,756,469 of record NC_034602.1, read on the forward strand.
AAATTTAAGAATTGTTTCTTTATATGTTCCCTTTTCAAATATTTTATTCGGTCTCCATCAGTCATTTTTATGTTTGATATTTTGTGATATTATGACCTAATAGTATTTGTTTATAAATTGCTTCAACCTATATTTAATACAGTATTTCAGAAAAAAAGTTGACAGACATCAAGAAAATGTTGATAATACATTGTAATTAGACCTAGTGTTGGAGCTTCTATTTTTGCACTATTGGAAAGCATAAAATGGCAAAGCTTCTGTAGGTGAGGTGACCAGTCAGAGGAAAGTAGTGACATTCCAGCTGGGTATTAAAGAATGAAAGCAAGTATGCTTGCTAGAGAAGGAAAAGACTTTTGTCAGAGAAAAAGCAAAACCCTGGGATGACTTTGAGATATAAACCAGTTTTGCTTCTTGGGGAATGATGAGTCATTCACTGTTTCAGAAGTTGGCTTGTGAAGAAAGGAATGCTTATCAAGTGGCTCCAGACTGTGGGTATCTTTGATCACTATCCTCATAAGTGTGGATTTGAAATAAATGTAGAAATTTGACTTTTGTTTGGAAAATTATTTTATGTGAGTGTTAATAGGACAAAGACTCAACGAAAGGAACAAATAATCATTTTTTTGTCTGTTTGTTTGTTTTTTTAAGAAACTTGGTCTTAAGGATGCTGACCTGTTCCCAGGTTTCCCAATCTGTCTTTGTTTTATTAGTTGGACAAGTAACTATTCAGTGGGCCTTTGCTGGTGGCATCCTCTCATGCTACAAGTGAGAAAATGTAACAGGTCAACTGGACAACTGCTTTAATACTACTCGCATGGTCACTTGGGACAGAACTTAGTCTTTTACGTTTCATATATTTGGGGTATAAATAGGCCCCCATTTTTAAAAAAAAGTTAATGACTTAACTTACTAAGTAATGAAGGAATGATCTCAAGCTAGCATTGATTCTTACCAAGGATTACCTATGGAAATAGTAGATTTCCCCCATCAGTTTCAATCTTTTTGAAAAGATAATTTAGAGGAGAATAAAAAAATATCCTGAAAATTAATGGCAATTTTGAAATAGAATATTTTGTCAAAATCAAATTCATTTCATTAAATGCATGAGAAGAATGCAACGAGTAAATGAGGTATGAATAACTGTAAGATGGGACAATTACCACCTCAGAAACAATATATTTGTGAAGTTAATTCCTCTTGAACATGAACAATCCCCTTACACTTGACCCCTTCCTATTGCCTCTCCCATGCTTGAACTCTCCTTGAACTTTGAAGATCCATCTTGAGGATATGATATGGCCATCTCTTTTGCATCTGGTTATTTTAGCTCCAATTTGCAGCCCTAAAATGGCAATTATGGTGATATACTGCTCAAGTCACCCGACATGGATTAGTATCGGGATCAGCACATTTATGCACAGGAGTAGTGAATGGAGACTGTGGCTATGATTTTAAATGACTTGATTAATTCTGAAACAACATTTCAGAGTCCATTAGGTCCAGCAGGTGTTGGGGTGCACATTGTGTTTTTCCCCCTAAGCAGCTTATTCGGTTAAAGTGCCAAAGTATTTTGGACTTACATGTTATTTTTCCTAAGGTAGTTTCTCTTCACTCTGCTAACTCCTTCTAACGCCCACCACCTCTGAAAGAGATCCTCAACTTGTTTAGCCTCAATGTGTCTCCTTTGTCTGTTACTTGCACAATGTGTTCTTTTCTTGTAGAAGAACTAATTTGCATGACATAACTCCAAGTACCCCCATTGCTAAAAGCCCCTAACCACTCAGGTCAAAATCAGGCCAATTGTGCTGTTTCTCCTGAGGGCCATTTTATCAGCAACTTGTGTCAAGGTTAGAAATGTGTCTACTTAATGTCTTGCTTCAATGCTTTCTTTTACTACAAGGAATACATGTGCATGACACTATGCATCTCCCCTCTGCCCTCCACTCCATCTGGATGTCACTGGTCTAATAAAAATGTGTATGGATGGGTGTTACATTTAAGGTCTTTGGACTATTAAAATCTTAGAGTCTTTGTTGGTTTTCATTGAATCTAAGGTGACTTCCTTTGAAAAATTCTTACAATGGGCCTTTCATGCTTCATTAGTTCCAATTATTGACAACATAAAGAAACTTATAATGGGTATATAGTACAACATTTGTAGAATAATCTCAAAACATGACTCTGTGAATTACCCCATTGTTTGATCCCCTGGAATAATATATGTATCTCTACCACATTGTGCATCAGCATATATTCTAGAGATTTGTGTATTATTTTCCTCAAGAGTCACATCTTGTTCTATCTTTATGCCTATGGCACCATCCTTATCCATCATCCATTCATCTATTTAACACAGAACCTTTTTATTGCTGTTATTTAGATCCTGGGTTAATATTCAACTAAATACTTTTAATCACATGTACTAACAATTTCTTGGCAACCAAAAAAGGGCAAATCATGCAGTTTTATCCACTTACAGTTCATACTGTCTTTATGAGAACATTGATGTAATGAGGATATGATAAGTGTGTACACATTGTATAGAAATAGAAGAACGAACATTTGTTTGCCAGGATCAGTCTTTTCACTCTTGTCTGAGCAACCCACAGATGCTATATGCTCTTTCTCATCATCAAAGTAGAGATAAAACTATTTTTCCTACCCAACTTATGGAACTGTTGAGAAGGATTTAATGAAAGAATAAATGTGAAAACATTTCAAAAACTGTTGAGATGATGACAATTGAAAGTATCTGTTTAGGTTTCATATATGATATGTCTGAGAATAATATCGCCAGTCACAGGAAATTAATGTTATAGAGTGATGCTTTCTTTATCTCTTCTTTCATTCCAGAAATCTAAGGTGATTGGTTTGAAATAATAGGTGGCTATGTATCTCAAATATCTAAATGAATGCTGATCATTAAGTTAACCACTCACTGTTGAAGTAGATGAAAAATATTTTGTGCATGATATTTTACAAATTCCATCATTTTGATAGTGCTTTACTTTTATAGAAAATATATAGGTAGAGAAAAGACTAATTAAAATTTGCACCCATCTTATAAAGTCATTATGTCAAGTGCATAGAACATGAAAAGAGACTAAGTCATAAAGGTTTCTATATACTGAATCTGAACAAACTTATATCATGGCAGAAATACAAGTTCCAATCCTGGGAGGCCAATGATATAACTCAGAGTCTAAAGCAAAAACAGAGCAGAAACCTGAACTGTCCAGACAAAAACTAAAGGAAAATAAAGGGAACCACAATGCCAAAGACATGGATCCAGCCAGTGGGCAGTGCAGCTGGATGGACTGACACACAGAATCCATTGAAATATTATACAGCTGGCAATAGCGCGAACCCCTAAGTTCCCAGGAGAGCTTAGAACAGCCATGTTTTCATCTGGAATGTGTGGGATGGAGGGAGGGGGATGTATTATTAACATATTATTCATATTTTATCCCTGAGTTTTAAGTTGGAACAATAGGTTCCTTGTCTCCTTAAATGAGAAACCCGAGTTATTCTAAGTAGGTGAGAGACTCCATAATGAAACCTGAACACCTTTATGCCACAGGAAACTCCCATAAATAGAGTCACTTTGTATTATAGCATAGCACCATTTCTAGGTTTTTAGTGTTTCTTTAAGCAAAATTAAAATCCTCATCATTTTTCCCAGTTAGAAAAGAACCAACTTCCATGATGAAAACATCCAACAGGATTCTAGCCTGCACTGAGCGTGTCAGCTTCAAGAAGTCAAATGCTGGCTACACTTTCATTTGCTTCAGTGAGCTTCTGAGTTTCTAACTCATTCCAGGATGCTTAAGGTTTGATTCAGTGTTAAAGGACTAGTGTCTCTCACCCATCTCAGTAGTGCCTTCTACTGAAGCATCCCTAACCACAGGAAGCTTAGCTCTGCCGCCTTTGATGATCTGATGGCTCCTCTGTTGAGAGAAAAACCCACTTCCCATCTTCCCCAGTCCGGTTTCTGAGCTTCGGACAGATGGTTTGGAGCCACACTTCTCATCCGTGGACTTGACTGTAACTCCAGCTTGTTTTTCCTCAGTTCTTCAGATCACTCATGTTAACATCCTTCATTCCTTCCTTCCTTAGCACATTTTTTCAGACGTGCCTTAGGGATGCTCTTTATCATGTGTGACTTCATTAATACTGGCATCCCCTCTCTCCTCTCCCATACTTTATATGGAACTATTTTCTGCATTTCTGACTCAGACATTATTTTTGTTCACTAACCACTGAAGCAGTGGATATTTTTCCTTTCTTCTTCTCCTCCCTCTCCCTCTTCTTCTCCCTCTATTTCTCCCCCCTCCTCCTCTTCCTCTTCTTCCTCCTCCTCCCCCTCCCCCTCCTCCC
>NC_034602.1:85760882-85775687 GCF_900095145.1 Mus pahari
TCTCCCTCCTCCTCCCCCTCCTCCCCCTCCTCCTCCTTGTCTAACTTCTTGTCTTTCAGAGATAGCTTGTGTGCAGAACACAAGCCTCTTCCGGTGTTCAGGAATCTGTTTAGCAGGGTGATTGGAGGGACTGGATAGTGACCTTAGCATGAGGTGAGTGAACCCAGTTCCAAGGTTTGAGAGGGGATCAGAGGGAAAGTAGTAGTTTTTAAAGTGGATTGTGCTATGACCTTATTATGGGCTGTTTGCTAATCAGTTTCAAGTGGGCAGAAAACACTGGTAGCTCTTTTTTTTTTTTCACACGTTTAGTGGTGATTATACACAAAATGATATGTCTATCATGTTTTATGTGGCCATCTCTACCTGTAGTTTACAGGTCATCTTTTGGGGTCTCAAAGCAGGAAGACATGCCATAGGATTAAGTCGATGTTTTCTCTGTAGTAAAGCATCGTGTTCTGAGATTCTCTCGTTCTGAAGCCATGCTTACTCATTGTTCAGGAATGAATGAAAATAAGAAATGAAAAAGAACGTGATGAACAGTGGATACATTGATCTCTGGATTTTCTTTGTTTGAGAGTTGTGACACAGATACGACTTATCACCCAGACATAAACATGTCGTTAATATAAATGAAACTGAGAATCTGACCTGTATATTGAAGGTATCTTGTCCTTTGAGATTGCGCTTCCTTTTGGGGTTTGAACCATAGCAGATGATTTACTTGATGTTTACTATGAAAGGAGAAGAATACAAAATGTAGTAGACAGATGTTCTAGTGAGTTTAAGGAAACGTTCCTGAGTGGAGGTAAAGTGAGTCCTGCCGAGGTCAGCAGAAGGTCGTATGTGAGTCTGAAGTGGTATCTGTATTTTAAGACAAGTCATCCTGTGTTAGAACGATTCAGCGCATGTCTTCCTAAAAAACAAACAAACAAACAAACAACCCAGGTACTTCTTAACATGTGTGTCTGTAGAAAATGGGTTGCAGAAGCTGCAGGTCTCTCAAAACAGGGAGAGCAGACTTTCAGGCTGTGATGTACTGCAGAGGGACCCTGTTTCATGTCTGGGCTAAACTCCTCTGAGCCTCCCCACCATCATCTCTGAAATACCACCTGACCATGCTCTGCTCGCGTCCATAGTAAGTGGGGAGGAGGGCAGTGTCTCATTCTCTGCAGAGCTGAAAATCCCCATTGAAAGCGGCTGACGGAAAATCCCCCAGACACACCCCCCTTTCCACATTCCTCTCTGTTAACCACGGAGGGTTGGATTTTTAATGCTAGAAACTCAAGAAGGGCATAAAGACCAGTCTGCGGATATACAAATCCCTATTTTATTATCACTGTGAATTCTTTTTTCTTAGAATTTCCAATTTTTTTTCTTGGTGGCAGCATAAAGGCAGTTAAAGAGACTTTTGGTGACATTCTCTTTGTTTAATGAAGCTTGGACTTATGGGCAAGTGCCTTGAACTGCCGTTATTATCTGCATGAGTGAAAAGGGCTGAGGGTCCAGATCTGTGCAAAGAGTTTTATTGCAAATAGGCACATTGATCATTCATAATCAGACCTACCAGGTCAGCAGTGCCGCAGAGCAGCAGGCACTGCAAAAGCTGACCAAGAGAGCAAGGCAGCTTGCAGACTAACACGGCAGTCAAGCAGAATGGGTTTCTTTTCTCCCACGGTGGTTTTTTCTGTTTTCATCTCATAGAAAGCAGGTGAGAACCAAACACACCTGAATCTCATCCTATGCAGCCTATGAGGGGTCTCCATGTTTCCTGCTTTGGTAAAAGGTACATCCCCCTGACACAGGTCTATGATTTGTGTCCTTGTTGTCAGCTATTTAGAACACTCTAGCATCGTTTCATTGTCAAGAGCTTTTCTTCATTTGCTCAGAGTCACATTTGGAAAAGACTACAAGAAAAAGGCTCTCATCTGAAGCCTCAGTGTGATCGTGAAAATTAATATTCTTGTTTGTCGTTTGAAATACATTTTTAATATACACGAATTTCACTGAAATTCACCGTTGTGTAGGTGGCTGTATCTGTGGATGCCTAGTGAGCATGCTGCTGTAATGATCCACTGAGAAGATTTTTCCCCAGGGCTGTGTCTGTGTAGGTACTGGATCGTCGTCAGTACCACTGTGATGGGTGGAGAAGATGAGAATCCACCTACTAAATTAGAAGTTCAGGAGACCTGAAAATACATGCACTCTTAGGTTTTATGCATACTAAGCCTTTGATAAAGAGTATCAAAGAGTATCAAAGAGTATCAAAGGTATCTTCTCGGAGCATCATTACAGAAAATAACCCCAGGAGGCAGAGGGAGGAAGGGACCTGGGTAGGAGAGGGGAGGGGAAGGGGACAGGGACAGGGACAGGATCAGGTATGGGGGAAACAGGGGGAAGCCCAGAGGGCCAGAAGAATGAATAGAAATAAGTAGCTATGACAGGTGGGGGAGGGGAGAACCTCTAGAAAGTTCCAGAGACATGGGGATGTGAGAGGCTTCCAGGACTCAATGGGGGTGACCTTAGCCAAAAATGCTCAACAGTGGGGAGAAGACACTTGAAGAGACCACCTCCAGTAGATAGACAGGCTCCCATTCCCTAATGGGGCCACCCATGTATCTTCAAATATTTTGCCCTAGAGGCAAAATATTTTTCCTGTCTAAAAGAAAAGCCGTGACAAAAGTGGAGCAGAGACTGAAGGAAAGGCCAACCAGTAACTGGCCCAACTTGGGATCCATCCCATGGGTGGACACCAATCCCTGACATTTCTGATGCCATGTTGTGCTTGCAATCAGGAGCCTAGCATGGCTATCCTCTGAGAGGCTCCACCAGCAGGTACTCACAGCCAACCACTGGACTGAGGTCAGGAGCCCCTATGGAAGAGATAGGGAAAGGATGGAAGGAGCTGAAGGGGATGGCAACCCCATAGGAAGAACAATACCATCAACTAACTGGACCACCCAGAGCTCCCTGAGACCAAGCCACCAACTAAAGAGCATACATGGGCTAGTTCCTGCCCCTGTCACATATGTAGCAGAGGACTGCCTTGCCTGGCCTCAGTGGGAGAGGGTGTGCCTAATCCCGCAGAGACTTGATGTCCCAGGGAAGGGGGGATGCTGGAGGGGTGAAATGGGGATGGGTAGGTGAATGAGGGGGTAAGTGGTGGGAGGTGGGGAGGGAGCACCTCTCAGAGGCAAAGGGGAGAGGGCATGAGGTGAAGAACTCTGGGAGGGCAGACTGGAAAGCGGGGTGGGGGGGAGGGACAACATTTAGAATGTTAGTAAATAAAATAATTTAATAAAAATAAAATGAAAAAAAAAGATAGAAAACAAACAAACAAAGGGTAAGGAGGTGAGAAGGGAGTTTTCACCTAGTGCTGCAAACGAACTGGCAGGGATACCTGGGCAGCTTGAAATCAAGGGGTGAGGATATAACTGAGCAGAGCTTAAAGTCTAGGAGAAGGTTTTTCTGTTTCTTTTTCTTTTTTTGTAAGATTAAACAGCGTATGTTGAAAACATAATTTGGTGTCCTGCGTTTGCTCATAAAAGTGATACTTCTAGCGCACTGTGCACTGGGTGTCTTAGGCCTTCTATTGTAATAAAACCACAAGCAAAAGCAACTTGGGCATGAAAGGGCTTATTTCAGGGTAGGCCCCTCACACTCTACCACCAAGGGCAGTCAGGACAGGAACGCAGTTAACAACCTGGAGGCAGGAACTGAAGCAGAAGCCGCGGAGGCCGGTTGCTGCTTCCTGCCTTCCTTCCCATGGCTTGCTCAGTTTGCTTCCTTACACACATCAGGATTAAACACCAGTCCAGAGGGGCACAACCTGTGGTGGGCTATGCCCTCCCACATCAATGATTGATAAGAAAAGACCCTCACAGACCTGCCCGTGGGCCAATAGGATGTAGACATTTTCTCTATTGAAGTCCTCTCCTCCCCGATGACCCTGGCTTAGGCCATGTCGACAACAAACAAACAAACAATACCCTCACCCCCAAACTGACCAGCAAACTGGATATGCTCTAATTTACTTTTCTATTGATGACTAATTGGCAGTGAGGTATCCACACATGCCCACTCAATTGACCTAGTGACTTATGCCAATCGATGCCAGATGGTTGGCAAGAATTGAAGATTTTACTGAATCATGCAGAAGGTGACTCCCTTAAGTTTCTTGTGTCCCCTGATAATTACTATGCTAAATGAACACCGGATACACTGAAGGATTAAGAAGGAAACAAGAACCGGTTTGTCAATCAAACCTCAGACTTGATCCCGCCACTGAGATGTAACCAGGATGATGATTCTCCTACCAAACTGAAAAATGAGTAATGATTTCTATTCTAAAATAACCGAAAGTGCACGCCTTACATATGGAAGTAATTCCTGGTTATTTCATAATATTAAACAAACAAAAAGATGCTAAAATCATCACAGTCTAGCAATCCTTGGTTAATCATTTTACGTAGGTAATTGATTAGTCAATACTTAAGATAATAGTAATTTTATGTAAGCCATTATGTGGAGGAAGTTGAACCTTAGGATTTTCAAAGTAAAACACACTATAACATCAATACTCATAACTAAACGAGCTTAAGGCTGAGACAGGATAAGTGTGAATGCATATTGTAACCTGTAACAAACCACAAAATATGCACAATAAATACAAAAAAGTAAAATGATATATTAAAGTGATAGCACTGAGAGCTAAGACATTGGTCACTGTGGCTGTAAGTGGAAAAGGGGAAAAAAACAACAACAATAAGATCAGTGATCAATATTGATATAATAGAGAAAAACAGAACAATGAAAGATTAGAAAAGGTTACACTAGAGATGGGGCAGGGTGATGAGGAGGCTCTGGTCACAGGTAGAATAAAGAGAAGTGAAGAGATCCAATTAAATAATCGAAAATAATCTCAGCTTTCAGGAGGCTGAGGCAGGGCAATCCCCCAAAGCAGACCAGCTTTTATTCTTTGGGAAACTTGGCAAAAGGAACATGAAGATGAAAAGGAAAAAGGAGAGGTTGGGGCAGGCAGAAGGAGGACAGATAACCAGGCATCACATCACCGATCAGGAGAGCTGGCCTGATAAGTAGGCACCATTATTAGGTAAAGGAGGGGTGGGTATGAGGGAAGTGAAAGAGCTGCTGGGAGCAGAGATCTGAATGTGGCTTCTTATTGCTTGCTGGTGCCACCCTGAACTCCCAGCAGGCATTCTTGAGCTCCCAGCTGCCAGTCACACTGGGTGTTCTGTACCATAGTCAGGCCCTTAATTGGGCTATGGATACTGCTCCTTCCAGGCTTCCTCACAGTTAGTGTGTGCCTGAGACCTCTGTCCTGGCATGACCAGGGTTCAACTTTACTAAATACTGTGTGGTTCTGGTACTATGCTTTTTTTCCTGCAGGAAGTCTAGAGGCACTGGCCAATCTTAAGTGTATAGCTCACATATGTTGCTTGTTGTGAGTTTGGCCAAGCTTCAGTGTGTAGTCCACATAATGATGTTTGTTTTGAGTTTTTCTAAGTGTGTGCAATTCATGAGGGTGTGGGGTAGCTGAGTCACCAACTCAGTAACTCAGTAGGTATCTTTTGAGAAAGGACATTTAGGGACTGAAGTGATGGTTCAGAGGTTAAGAGTGTATATTCCTTTTGCAGAGTAACTCGCTTTGTGTCCCAGCACCCACATAGATGGCTTAGGACTGTTTGTAACACCAGCTCTTGGGAAATGCAATGTCTCTGACCGCTGTAGGCATCCATACTTATGTGTATCTATATCCATAAGAATATACATAAACACACACACACACACACACACACACACACACACACACAAACACCCCTCTTAAAAATGACATTGACTGAGTGCCTGGTTTGCTTTTGACTTCTACCAGTGCTGTTGTAGTGTTCACTTTGCTTTTTCTTCTTCTTCTTTCCTTTAAAATTTCTATTAATCTTAGTGAAAGAATACCCTTATTCCCTATGTTTTTTTTTTCCAGACATCTTTGCTATTATTTTATCTTCCTTCCTTTTTCCTTTTTTTATATTGACCTTCCATCTCTGGCCCTAGTTAAAGTGGCCTCACCACCAATTTTACCCACCTTCTTGTTTAAATCATGTGTATCCTGCTATTCCCCTCTACATATAAGTCTATGTATATACATATATTAATATACAGCTTACATGAAAATCCCACTTGGGCTGACAATGCTTCCCCCAAGAGCCTTAGACTGTCTAATAAAACCTCCAAAGAGAGAAACCCTTTGCATGAGAAAGCCCCCTTTCAATTGTTTATCAGAGACCCCCAAAACAATATAGGCTATTGCTGGTGTTGCCTTTGGTTGACTTCCAGAGGTTGAAAAGTAGGTCTCTGCCACTGAAGACACCAAGAACTTTGGATCTAAGACCTGGAGAACCTGAGCGGGGTCTGACTCAGAGCCCCTTCCCTAAGGACTAGCCTCCGTAGGAGGTGATGCACAAGCTGCCGTGGGATGGAGGTAATATTTCTACCCAGCTGTGGTAGCTATCATAGCTATGAGCTACAATGATGACTGGCATGGTAATAACAACCCTAAGTGTCACTTATATCTTGATGGTAACTAACATCTCTCTGATTAGACATAAGGGCAACTCATTAGGGAAGAAATCTTATCTGGTAATGAAACCTAGCCATCTTTCTGGAGCTAGGAGGGTCATAGATTTTTAGAGGAGAACCTATTACTACCAGTTTATAAGTCAGCATAATGTCATTACTGTATTAACATTTACCCTTATGTCCACAGATAAATGTAGCTCTCACCCATTGACAATGTCTCTTTGTAACAGATGGAGACCATTACAGAAAATTGTAATTAGTCAAAATGCAGAGAGCAAGGGTGGCAGGGAGGCATTCCCTGCCAGTGAATCTACAACACAACTCCTTCCCAGGAGGCTCAGGAAACATCATGAAAGAGCAGGAGGAAAGATTTTAGGAGCCAGAGGGCTGTGAAATCTGATGTGAGATTGGATGTTCTATAAATGAAAGGGAAGCTTCATCCATGATATCTCAATCATATGGCTATCTAAACAAGGATACCAACAAACATGCTAACATGGAAGGGAGAAATCTGATGGGGCCCCATCCAGACACAAAGAACTATAGGCAATTCAAGAGTGTTGCAAGCAGGACAGTTCATCTTGGAAAATTAGTCTTCCCTATAGATGAGCCCTCTATTTGATTACTCAATACCAAGTGTTCTGTGCTGAAAATATATACATACAAGTAACACTAAATGGACTGATATATATCTATATCTATATCTATATCTATCTATCTATATATATATCTGTATGGTGTGTGTGTATGTGTGTAAAACAATAATAAAATAATAAGCTGTGATTCCAAGAGGGAATGAGAGTGTAGAATGGATGGGATTGGAATGGAAAGTCCATATTTTCCTTTTTAAAATTAAAAACTCTATATTACTGAGCACATGAAGATTGCTTGCCTCTCCCTCTGAGCCCTGGCTCCTGCTGTCTTCTGGGCTGACTCACCCTGGGAGAGCATAGCTCATGAATCTCCCCAGTGCTTTCTGGTGGGACTCTGGTCCCTCCCCTGTTCTGTCATAAAGTTTCCCATTTCCCTTTCTGTTCCATGTAGAGATCCTTGTTCAGCACCCACTGTTCTCATAGCTGCTAGCCAGCTCCCCCAGGCTCATTCCTCAGACATTCTCGCAGGAAGTGCCTGTGTGATGTCTGCCAGCCTCTCTCTACACTGCTCTGTTTTTAGTCTTTGGCATTTTCCTGAGCACACTTCTCCCTTTCTTGCGTGGCTTAGGTGTTGGCACTCCGTGTCACACTTTCCTACAGTCAAGTCTGTCCACTTTATTCCCTTTAATGTGTTAAACAGTTATGCCCATTGACACCTTTTATTTTCTTTTTCAAAGCAGTTTATATTTATTCTTTTTTCCCCATCATGTCAGAAACTGGAAAAAGCACCGCGGTAACAACAAATACTGATTTTCCAATCTTGATACAATCTCAAAACTCATTATTTGGATATGACATCACCTTGATACTTCAGGTTAATTAATAATTATATTTTTTTGCAATCCAAAACATTTTGAGGGGCTAGAGATATGGCTCCACAGTTAAGAGTACCTATTGCTTTCATAGAGGCTCTCGTGGAAGACTCAAGTTAAGTTCCCAATACCCATATGAGGAGTCTCAAAGTTGTTGCTAATTCCAGCTCCAAGGAGATTGAATGCTTCTGGTCTTCTAGATACCTGTACTCATGTACACACATACACACCACACACTCTCACACACCACACAAACTCACACCCCATACACACTCACACATCACACACACACACACTCACACACACACATCACACACACTCACACCACACAAACTCATACCCCATACACACTCACACATCACACATGCTCACACACACACACACACACATACCATACTCTCACTCACACAGCACACACTCTCACATCACACACACCACACACTCACACACACACACACACACACCATACTCACACTCACACAGACACCACACACACTCATACACTCCCACACCATACACACACACATTCCCACAGACACTACACACACCATATACACACGCACCACACACATGCACACTCACACACACATATTTAAAAATAATAAAATATAATATTAAAAGGAACGTTTTGAATTGTTTTTTAGAATCAGGTTAAAGTAAGCAATATGTAATTAATATAAAAGTTATCAGAATGTAATTAGAATTACAAGATTATTAGATTGTTATTAGAATTAGGACACAGCTTATACTAATGAGCTGATTCGTTACCTTCCTTTCTTATGTGGCTAGAATCTGAATATCCTTGTCTTCTTCTAAGCAATTTTCAGTAACCCTTGTTATTTCTATTCTTTTTCTACATTTACAAGAAGACTTATTTGTATGCTTTGTTTTATTTTCAGGTGTAGCTTATATATATATATATATATATATATATATATATATATGTGTGTGTGTATGTATATATATAGCTTATATATATGTATATATATATACATATACACATATATATATACATACACACATACATATATATACATACACACATACATACATATACACATACATACATACACACACACACACACACACACACACACACACATACATGTCTTGTGGGCATGCACTTTGCTTCCAGAGAAGCAAATCTAGGGCTTTAGCACTGTTGATTAACATCTGTATCTGCTTTGCTGTTCTTGGATTCATAACACTTGCAATGAAGGAGGGAACTGCCTCACAAGCCCTAAGGCCAACTCTCTCATCTTAAGCCGAAAAGTCTTATGGAGACTTTAAAAAAGTTATAGCATTAATCTGCCTATCTATCTATCTATCTATCTATCTATCTATCTATCTATCTATCTATCACCTATTTATATAATATATCTATATCTACTTTTCTATTAATAGCAAAGTATGCGATACTCATATTTTGTCTTGTTTATAAAAAAAAACCTGAACACTCTTCTTTGAAAAGGGTTTCTTTTCCCTAAAAACAATGTTTTTCATTAAGATATAACATTTCTACTTTGATGTTGTCTATCTATTGAGTTTTGAGATATTCTTGAGCAGGATTTGTAAGCTGTGGCAGCAGATAACATTTCAGAAGAATGCTGGTGTGTTTAGTCTATGTAACTTTGCTACTTGACGGCTTTTGAGTCCGGTAGTTCCGATAGGTAACTCATTGACTGCCACTGACACCCATAAAAATGGCACAATGAGAGTACTCAAACATTTAGATTAGTCTGTTGAGCACTTTGCTTTGTGTGTAAATTATACTCTTCACAGAAATAGGTAAGAGATGTGTACAAGTAATTACCACCCTGTGCACTACTTTATTTATGAAACATTAAAGAATATGGCTATATATTTGTAATTAAGTACTGATTGAATGCTATGTAAATAGTCATCTATTATCTGAATGTTTTCTAAATGATAGGTACTTGAAAGAATTATATAGAAATAATCCTACCTCATCTTTATTTAAATAAGTTATTTGATATATTTTCTTTTGCCATAGCATTGACATGGCCTACTTAGACTATTTTACGTTCATTGTTCTGACTTTGTGATTTGATCTGTCAATTCAGTTATTAATTTATACATTTTATAATTTGTAAATATTCCTTTTTGCTTAATTCAGTGCTATTTTTGAAATATTACTATATCTTCATATCACTATGAACATTAAACTATTGTAGCAAATCTATAGTAGTTCCCAAAAGAGGGAAATAATTAACTCATGTTCTTCCCTTTACAAAAACCAGTGGAATATGCAGATCAGCAGGTATTTCTGGATTTCTTCATTCTTCAGGCGCAGTAAGATTGCATTCACCTGCCTACCCCCTGCTATTGTGTATGACTGTGAGCTTGCTTCTTGTTAAGTGATTTATGTTACATACTTTTGTAAAGACCAAGAACCTATACTTGTGATACTTTCTCTTCAATGCAAAGATTTTAAAATTATATACTAAGGTTCAATTTTCATCACTAAGTCCTTGAGAAATCTTGATAAATGGATTGCTGTTGGGTTAACAGCCCCATTGCAAGCACGTGTTGAAGATGAAAGATGCCTATATCTGCTAAGCCATGGGCTCATTTTTTTAAACACAGCATATCCTACCTTATTACAACAGAACAAAAGTTGGTATCCAAAAGGACATAAGTAAAGTTGACTTAGATTTCTGATGGGAAGCAAAACAAACAAACAAAAAACACCCAAAAACAAACAAAAAAAATCCCAACCTAACCCAACCCAACCCAACCACCCCCCCCAAAAAAAAAAAACCCCAAAAACTATTTACGGATGGTGAATTAAAAAGGGTGTTATGATGCTATGACGTTATATGATACTTGGGTAAAATTTTTGTTGAAGAAGTTGTGAAACAAGATGACTCAATAAATTTGTAGTTCTCAGGGAAAGGGTTAAAGACATTTTTAGTAGTTTTAGTGGCTGCATCTTTCATATCCCCCAAGAATGGACCACTGGTATGTTGAGAGAATGAAGAAAAGACAGACAGACACGTGGACACACAGAAAAGCTGGTATGTGGTCTGGGCTTTTGAATAGAGCTTCCTAGAAGCTCAGTGTGTTTGTCATATACAGTTGAGCAGAGTGGTGAGGTTATTACAGATGAACGAGGCAGAATTGATAGTATTTGGCTGAATCAAAGAGGCAGGGTTAGTTCATCTCTTCCAGAGCAGTCTCTGCAGGGGAGTGGTCCTTAAGTCATCAATATCCAGGGGTAGAAAGCTATAGTGCACATTTTCTGCACACACTATCTACACACTCACTTGACAACTACCTCCACCTCAATGCTTTGCCTTCCTGCTGAGCTTGAGGTTAGAGGGTCTTTGGTGTGACCACACCCAAATCAGTAGAGCATGGTCACTCTGGAATCCACTCACTGAGGGATCCCTCTGCTCTCTACATTTAGTAATGTATGTTGGTTGGTGTTAGGTGTGTTGATATGGAATTAAATAAAAGAAAAAAGGGCAGAAACTTACAGGAACAAATGGAAGTATACTATATGAATATTATGTCCTATAGGGTGCAAAAGGTAACATTTCCCTGAGCTCCAATCAGGAAAACAGAAAATGAGGAAGAGTCTGAATCAAAGGAGCTAATGATGTCTCAGTCTGGTGGCCATAGTGACATTCAGATAAATTGCTATGCTTACTGTTTAACACCTCTGATTGTATTAAGATGTTGTTTTAGTTAGGGTTCTTATTGTAGTGATAAAGTACCATGGCCAAAAGCATCGTGGAGGAGGAATGGTTTATTTTATCTTATAGCTTGTATCTAGAATTCAGGGCAGGCACCCAGGCAAAGAACCTGGTGGTAGGAACTGAAACAGGCCCTGGAGGAGTGCTGCTGACTGGTTTGCTCCTCATGGCTTGCTCATCCTTCTTTCCAATAGCATCAAGGAACACCAGCCCAACACTGGCACTGCTCTGAGTGACATGTGCCCTCCTACATCCATCACTGGTCAAGAAGAGAACCATAAACCTATGGCCTATGTCCATGGGCCAATCTGATGAGGGTATCTTCTCAACCGGGGTTCCCTCTCTCCAAAAGACTCTTTCTGATGTCAAGTTGACACAAAACTAGGCAGCACAGAGTAAGGTTCCAACTGAGGGTTAGCCATGCTTTCAGCATCAATAATGGATGCGATGACTTAGGCGTATGGCATTTCCAACAATTTTTTATGGATTCAAATGGCAATAATGGTTGGAAAATATGGACAACTGAGGAAATAGTTTTAAGAAATAGAAACTAGAAAGAATTGTTTAGCACTTGAGGGTAACAAAATGAATTAGATAAAAAAATTTCTATGAATTTTATTAAAGTGGAAAAATATGGCATGTTTCTATGGAAGGCTTGTGGATTTATACTCTAGTTGGCAGAATTTGATTGACTATCAACTTATATGTCTCAATTCCATTCATTTTAAGCTTGAAGAAAATATCACACCACATCATGGGGGATTTTCTACTGATAGTCTTGCTGTGCTGTGTTGCAGCCATTTTTAGAACTGAAATAATATCAATATTTGTTTCACATTGCAAGATTTATACATTATATACCTAATTGTATACATTTGTATATATAAGTTACCTATAGAGACTTGAAATTTTCATATAATTTATATATTGGATACTTGATATATATTGATAATATACTATAGCAATTTAAAAGCATTTTGACAATGTATCTTACCAATGACAATCAGTATGACTTCCAGTTGGCATAGATTATGTTCAATATATAGGCTCCATTTCTACGTATAATTTACACAGTTCTCTATTGTGTTTTAATGTTTGAAAGAGGAACTGTTACGTATAACATAGGTTAGCTTTTGTTTCAAGGGTCACACAGCTGCAGATTCAGAACTCTAGCTTGTGGGCTCTAGAAACCAATCATTGTTGATCATTTCAAAAGTTAAATATCGGCTTTGGTTCTTTTGAAATAGGGCTAGCATAAACAAAGGCTGGTGTTTCACATGCCCACAATCAAAATGTGCCTCTAAGAAAATGTGCTTCTGTAGCCTACTTTGAAGGCTCCACCAGGAATCAAAGTGGCATCACTGAAAATGTCCACCATAAAACTCTTCAAGAGCCACGAGAAGGCAGTGCTGTGCTGATCCTCATCCACATCTTTTTTCTTGTTCTCTTTCTCCTTCTTTTGCCTTTTCCCCTTACTGTTATTCTTTTGCATTCCCTTTTGATCTTTTTAATGGCTAAAAAATCAAAACAGAATAATGGCACTAATCACGTTACTACTAAAATTTGGTTCATAATTATTTTCCCCAAACCATGGTCATAGATGTTTAAGACAAAACTGTGACCATAATAACTGCGTAATATTAACAACTCCTCCAGGAAAAATAAAAGGCTTCCACATAAAATGGTGCCCTGGGTCTAGTAACATAAGTCCAAGGAAATGTAGACTAATTATTGAGTTTTATGTTTCTAAAATGCCTTTACAAACTCACAGATCTATATCTAATACTAAGCTTTGTGATTTATAGATTAACTAGGTAGCCCCTGACCTTAATAAAAGCAATAAAATTGTTATGGATTCTTTTGTGCTAATCAGAAAGTCTGCAAGTAACAATTAATGAACTCCAAGTCCATTAAAATTTATAAGGCAAGATATTATCATGTGGTAGTAGGGCTGGGTGAGAGTGCTGTCAGGTTCAGCAAAGGTTGGTGCAGGCTTGTTCAAATGATGCAGTTATAAAACCATGACAACCTCTAGCTTTTAGAGGGGCCATTGACAGGACTGCCCAAGGTAAGAAGAATAGGTGGTGACTCAAGGCACGCCATCACATGATACCTAAATGGTATTAACTATGAGAGAATGAATGAATGAGACTGTAAGCCAGGCATGGTGGCATGCACCTCTATAACTTGGGGGATTGAGGAAGGAGGACTACAGGTGAGACCAGCCTTTACAGCATGGAGAGCTCCTGCCTAGCATGGATTATATGTAAGACTGTCTTACAAAGCCTAACAGACACCAACCAGCCAACTAAATGCACAAAACAAAACATAAGAGCAGGTAATGACCAATTTAATATTCATATTAAAACGGTGAGATTATCCCATAATGATCCAAAGATAGAAGCAACCCAAATGCCCAGCAATGATGAATAAACAAAATGCAGTATGTGTATATATATATATATATATATATATATATATATATAATTAAAGAAACAAAGGACTGATTTTGCTAACCATGAGTAGCCATTGAAATTTTTATGCTAATTAAAAGAAGGCAGGTAGAAGAGCACATATTATTTGATGCTATTCATATAAATGGCCCAGAAAAGGAAAAACTTTAGGTACAAAGAAACAATTAATAATTATCAGAAGATAGATGAGGAAGGTAATAAGGAATGACTGTTAATGCATGAGGCTTACTATTTATAATTACAATATATGATAAGAGTGTCTTAAAATTAGATAGTATGAATGGATTTAAATATATTAAATTTATAATATATAAATACTATATATATTAAAATATGCTGAATTCTATATCTTGAAAGGAAAATTTGGGTGAATGAAAGAGAACAATGCTTGTGGGTCACACAACTGCTAATCCAGAAGCCTAGCCTGTGGGTCACACAGCTGCTAATCCAGAAGCCTAGTATGTGGGTCACACAGCTGCTAATCCAGAAGCCTAGCTTGTGGGTCACACAGCTGCTAATCCAGAAGCCTAGCTTGTGGGTCACACAGCTGCTAATC
>NC_034602.1:85776732-85797661 GCF_900095145.1 Mus pahari
TGTGGGTCACACAGCTGCTAATCCAGAAGCCTAGCTTGTGGGTCACACAGCTGCTAATCCAAAAGTCTAGCTTGTTGGATCACACAGCTGCTAATCCAGAAGCCTAGCTTGTGGGTCACACAGCTGCTAATCCTAAAACCTAGTTTATTGATCACACAGCTGCTAATCCAGAAGCCTAGCTTGTGGGCCACACCTACACAATGACCAGTTAATAGCTCTTAGGAGTTATTCACTCCCAAACACGGAGAGTTCTTTGTATATGCCTGCATGTAAAGATGTACTTTTAAACATAGGTATGACCAATGTCATGAAGGAGTAATTGAAAGACTGCTATTAATAAAACCAGAAAGGGAATATTTAAAAAACATAATATAGTAAACCAGAATGGCTAATGTGCACAAATCTGAATTAGGAACGTTGGAACTGAAAAGGCGTCATACTTGTAATGATTTATTTAGCACATGGAGTAAGTAAATGGTATACTTGGCTCAACCTAAAAGAGCATTAATATATTAGGGTATAATAATGAGGAGCTGCCGGGGAAGAGACCATGAATGAAACATAACTCTGTCGGCTAAGGGAAGAGATGAAGGCCATGTGTGAATGCTCGACAGTTACTTAGAAGGGAAGAAGGGAGTAGAATAAAGGAAGTGACAAAAGGGAGAAAATAGCACTTGAGTAATTGTCCTGATGTTTAAAATAGTGTATCCACATAGTGTGTACTCAGACTACCACGCTGAATCAATGTCTTGGTAAGACCAGAGCGTGTTGCAAACACACAGACATATCCATATCTTAACATGATTAGACAAAGGTTCCTTAGAGAAGAAAGGCAAACAGAATGGACAAGTCCTTGGGTCCTTGGTAGAAATGTGTCCTACAGAAGAATGGTGAGTGGATTCAATGTGCTAGAGGATGTACCTGCAAAAGTAGAGTTCTTTACACCTCTGAGGGAAACGTGAGGAGCATACAAACTGTAAAGATTTGCCTGAGTGATACAGTCATACACAAATCAGCAAGAGCAGGTGACTGGCCGAAAGAATGAATCAAAACACCACAAAACAGGGCTGGCAAACAGAGCAAAGGGGCTATGAAGCTAGCAGCTTCAGTTTTGTTTAAACACGGTAGAAACTTATTTCCGAGAAGAAGAATGGGGGTGTTCAGAAAGTTATTAGAGAATGCTGGTGGTGTTGTTTTGAAGTGAACATACCAGACAATTCATCAAAGAGCACTTCTCAGTGGACAGGACTGGATCAAAGAGGGAGAAGGCGTATCAAGACACAATAGGTTCATGCTCTGGTCCTGTGTAAGTTTCAATGAGACTGGCTAAGTTTACAGAATTCTATCTTTGGTGTCCACAGTTCAACACTCTTGAAAGAAAACTGCATTTAGCCTGTTGCTGAGGCAAATCAGAGGTGGCTATTTACACAGTACAGTTCCAGGAGGCAGTGCAGGTCCCAGACAGAAGTGATAAAGTGCATTTGGTGTTTGGAGCAATGCCATTTAGGTTGCAGGCTGTCCTACGCTTCTAGCTGTGTAGTGGTCAAACTTGGAGCAGAACCACTCAGTGACAATTTCTGGGAAGCAAATCAACCAGGCCATACAGAAACAGTATGTCTTCTCTTCTCTGTCCCAGGCACCATCAAAGATGGCAAGGCTATCAGCTCTGTGTCTCCTTTACAGTCAGATTCTACAACACTGCTCAGAACCCTTCCAGCTGACCTGCTTGCTGTGGTAACAGGGCGGTTCTGGAGCAAGCAGGAGAAGCCAACATTGGTCCTGAAAAACAAGAGGATCCTGTCTCCATCTCTTCTCTAGCTTCCTAGCTCCAGCTCTTAAGCACGTGCTTAATAGCCAGAAGTCTGACGACATAGTAAAAAGTCTATCAAACACTACGAGAAGGAACCAAAAACCCAACCAACACAACCAAACCAAACCAAACCAGCAACCAGCAACCAATCAACCAAACAAAAATCAAGTGCGCAAAATCCCTGGAGTTGCTAAGGCTAAACATTGAAAAGGGACTACCCAGACATTAGTGGCCCTGGGAGGGCACAGGAGCCCCTGCCTGCCTGGGAGGCAAGAGGGCTGCTGAGGTCCTGGAGAGGGGTTAAGGACCTCAGCTCCATCATTTCCCAGGTCTCTAGGTTCAAACCACCTGCCCTCCTTGACAAAGGAGCCATGCCTCCTGCAGAAAATAGTCAGCTGCTCCTGCCAATGGCATCCACCACATTCCTGGGCAACAGCTCCAACAGATAACCAGGG
Source organism: Mus pahari (assembly GCF_900095145.1). Lineage (NCBI taxonomy): Eukaryota > Metazoa > Chordata > Mammalia > Rodentia > Muridae > Mus > Mus pahari. The sequence continues at coordinate 85,778,998 of NC_034602.1, forward strand.
AAGGACCGTACCTTCTGCAGCATACTGGAGGAAGGCATGCCCTAACAGACCCAAGCAGTCTGGCCTTGGACCAGAAGCTAAGCAGATGACAACCCTTCTGAAGCATCAGGTCCATCTCCGGGTACAGATTCACCTCAATACTTTTTTTCTTTTTTCTTTTTATTTTTTTGGTGGTGAAGGATGTCCTTTGTAGGGAAGTTCTAGAAATGTCTCCTTTCCTTCTTTTCCTTCACCTCTGTAGAGAAAGCTTTGTTAGCTTTGTATTGTTTCTTGGATACTTCTGATTCTCACGATCTCTGTACTTCAGGCACCTCTGCTGCTAGACTATTGGCTCCCAGTCCGTGGGGGAGATGAGTTCTGACCTTGGAAAGGAGAAGGTGGAAAGAAAGAACCAACTAACTCTTCAAGTTGTCCTGCGACTTCCACACATGAGGCAGCATGCATGCACCCCCACCCAGGGACACATGCCCTAAGATTTTAAGTCAGTGTCAGTTATTATTGTATCAACATTTAGCTATTCTAAAGCTATACTTGGGCCAACACACTACTGTCATTGTCTCTAGGTTCTACTGTCATTGTCTCTAGGTTCAACACATTGGCCTTCCCAGCTCTGTGGTGCTCCAGCCTCATCAAGAGCTTCTGACAGCCTTTGTCTTTTCTTAGAAAAACAATTTTTCCATTCTTCTTCTACATAGATTTTCCTGGTTCAGCAAAAAGACTTGACCCTATTTTCAAGAATTTTCTGTGCAACACTCAAGGTAGAACCTTTCTTTCATTTTACTTCAATGCTTAAATTAAGAACTAAGTCACCATTGTTTCTTGTAAAAATGAATTATTAAAGAAGAAAGCTAACACTGCTTGTGGAGGGAGACAGCCCCTGTGGGTGATCTGAGAAACACCACAGATCTCTGGATCTCTTCTACCATCAAGAAGCAGAGTCTGACATGGAGTTTGTCCTGGGCCATCAGCAAACACTTGGAAGTCATCAGGTCTCGATTCAGAGACTTCCATTATGACATATCTAAGCCTTTAAAACTATCACAAAAGCAAAATGAATTACCCCAAAGGAAAGAGTGATTATCTCCCTAGACAGAGAGAGGGCAAAATTATGATGTGGAAAACAAAAATGAATGGGAGGTCTCATTCACGTGTTACTCCTCTCGAAAAGCAAAGAAACAGAGATGTCTTTCTGAATCAACTTGCAGACTTGGGTAGAAGTGGCCACACAATGGTTGGCCTCTCCTTAAGTCCTCATTCAGCTTTTGCCAAAGCGTTGCTATTTCTAAGCAACTGGAGTCCTTCCTTAAGCTCCTGCTCAGTGGGAAGTGTAATGCAAATATTTTCTGATGAGTCACCTCCTTTTATAAGCGGATTCTTAATATTTTGACTTTCTAAGGGGACGTGTGGCAAAGCAAGGGGTGTTTCCCAGATACAGAGAATAGAGGAGTATGCACAGGCACCCTGTTGTCTTATAACCTGGTGAGACACTCAACTCTAATTCAAAGTATAGGTGTTACTTTATTCCATAATTTTTAAAAAGTTGTTTATGTGAGTTTTGAGTGGGAATTTTCTTGATTCTAGTCAAATATCCCTTCAGTTGAAAATTCATTTTCAGAACAAATACCCTTTATTATTCATGATTTTTGGCAGTAGAGGTCCAAAATTTTATCTTGTTATTGATGCTACATATTTTGTCCGTAAATCATTATATAGACTCCTAGGAAAAATACATGGCTTAGAACATCCAGATACTCTGAAATGCCAGGAGTAACTCCACAGCAGGGGCATATCATCTTGTAAAATCCTGTGAAGCTAACTGTTGAGTTACTTCTTCAGAGACAGGTTGTAGCCCTGACGAGTATGGCCTTGTTGCATTAGATAACCTCTATTATTTCAGGACACACAAGTTGCTATACATTCTCTCATCACTGGAAACACACACACACACACATACACACACACACACACACACATTCTCTCCCTCCCTCTCTTTCTTTCTCTCATGTGTGTGTGCATACACACATGTGGTATACATACGCATGTATATGTACATGTAGAGACCATGGTTGACTATTACGCGCCTTCTTAACCACTGTCCATCTATTTTATGAGACATTGATCACCATTGATCCTGGAAATCACCAGCGTGCTTAGACCTGCTGGCCAGTGAGTGAGCTCTTAGGAATTTTAGAGATCTTTAACTATCACATGCATTCAAGAAGCACAAACTTGCCAGGTGTGGTGGTACATACCTCTAGTTCTAACACTTGTAACACTTGGGAGGCAGAGGCAGGTAGATGTATGTGTGTTTGAGGCCAGTTATGGCTACCTAGTGAGACCTTGTCTCAAAAACCAAATAGAAGAAGGAGATGAGGAGTGGTGTAGGAGGATGAGAGGAGAAGAAGGAAGAGGAGAAGGAGGGGGAGAAGATGAAGAGGAAGAAGACAAGAAAGAGGAGAAATAGGAGGAGGGGAGGGAGAGAAGGAGGAAGAAAAGAAGGAAAAGGAGAAGAGGAAACAATTACTTTTTCACAGTCTCAATTAAAACTATTTTACAAATGAAATCAGTAGTCAATTCAATGTCATGGTGAAACATCTAGAAACTACAGTGTGCAAAGTATTTCTCTCTTTTTAAGAAGTGGCAATCTACTTATTCTTATAGGAATGTAGGAAGATTCCTACTGAAGTCTCTAGGCCTTACCATCTGTGGGAGTTTGAATGAAAATGGCCCCCAATAGACCTATAAGGAATGGCATTATTAGGAGATATGGCCTTTCTGGAATGGATGTGACCTTGTTGGAGAAACCATGTCACTGGGGGTGGGCTTTGAGGTTTCAGTTGCTTAAGGCAGGCCCAGTGTCACTCTCTCTTCTTGTGGTCTGTCAATCTTGATGTAGAACTCTCAGCTCCTTCTCCAGCACCATGTCTGCTTGCAGGCTGCCATGCTTCCTGCCATGACAACATTGAACTAAATGTCTGAACCTGTAAGCCAGCCCCAGTTAAATACTTTCCTTTATAAGGGTTGCTGTAGTCATAGTGTCTCTTCACAACAGTGAAGCCCTAACTAAGATGCTGTCTCTTAGATGCAGATACAATCTTAATGCCTGCATTTGGTGTGCAACTTCTTGCCTTGAGCCTAACTCACTCTGGGAGTGTAGCTACCTCAAGGACTACAGAGGCTCACTCAGAATCCCCACAGGTATACTCTAGCACTCTCTTTGGGATCCTATACACCTACATCCTCTGTCAGAAGCATGACGACATCACCACTGGTAATTATGCCCCTGCATGTAGTTGCCATGTTCATTGTTCAATATCCTGTATGCTAAACTATTACGTACTCACAGAATGCCACATGGCCACTGGACTGGTGTAAAATGCACTGAGCTGGACCTCTGTGTCACTGTTGGTCACGTCAGCTGCTGAGTGGCACTGGCGATGACCCATGCCTCACTAAATATCTGCTCTGTTCTCTGAGGACAGGCGAGGAATAGACACACATTCTCTTCTCTATTACTCTCTCTTTTCTGTCTTTTCTAAAGAATTCCTCATCATAGTGGTTTGTTCTCCATGGATGCAAACAATTCACACCAACAGATGCCCACGACCCTGCCGCTAGCAGTTCAGCAGGTACAGAAGCGAAAACAAATTAACAGGGCTTTGCAATAGAATAGTATCGAAGATAGATTTCACCTGCAAAGTGAGAGGATGGAACTAGATGACTCACTGAACACCCAAGCTGAGAGAATAACAATGAGAGTGTTAGCTAGGCTGAGATGATGTGTAGACAGTGGGGAGGTCAAAAGGTAAGCAAAGAACACACGTGCCTTGAAGTTCAGACATGAGCCTTCTGCAAAGCCTGGGCTACAAATCTTTCAGAAGCCTTCTCCCCTTGCCTCCTTTCATTTAGTCATTCCTGTTTCGTGTGTACCACCTTAAACCTATTGTAGTCATGGTGACCCTACGCATCTCCCTTCACTAGGAGATAAGTACAGTGTGGGGGGCTCTGCTGGTATCGCACTTGCTGCCCATTAGCACTTCCAGCACCATGCACGCACTGTGCTTAATTATTCTTCAAGTGACTGGAGGTGCCTAGGAAAACACAGTTCCTGAACTAATAGAGTCACATGGGTTCTGGCTAGTGATGAATGATGGGAAACATGTTGGTTCCAGATGAAAGAAAACACTGCACATGCTCATTGTCTGTTAGAATAACTCCCTGGAGATCAAGAGAGTGATAATTCAGGTTTTTTTTGTACTCATTATTTTATGAGCATTGACTGAATACCTACTTGGGCCAGACACCACTATTTCCCACTTTAAAAGTTAAGTAAATGATTTGTACATATCTACACATACACACATATACATATATGAATCTCTTATTGCTTTGTTGGCATACTTTTTGGGCTATTTTATTAGGTTCTTATATTTTACCCTTCCAAACCTTATTCTATCTTAATCCATTCCAAGTCCTCCCAACAATAGGTATGAGAGGAAGAATGTTAGAGAGCGTAGACCTCTTTCGACTACTTCCTGCTCATTAGGGATGTTGAGTTCCTTGGGCCAAGTCCAATCTCCATCATCAGGATTTGTCTAATCAGCAATCCAGCAATGGCAAAAGCCGCAGGAGCCAGCAGGAGCAGGGACCAACAGCAGTGGGTCAGCAGCAGAGGGAGTGGCAGCCACCACAGGCCTTCTCTGGACTTTCACATCCATACCCTCTCGAACATAAACTATCCACAGCTGGCAAAAATCACACCGCTCCCAGAACAGGAGAGCATCACAGTGAGCGGGTACAGACGAGCTGAAGCAGCGCACACCCCACACCTGGGATTCAAACAAAAACATTCATGTAACATAACTGGGTTTGTTAAGAGATCAAAATTCTCACTACATTGCTTGACCCATATCTTAAGAAGTAGTCCATAACCAAGCATTATAATTAAAACTTTTTTAATTCTAACTAAAAAGAAATCCAAGTGGACCGCTGGGTTCTCCTTCAGCTCTGGGGACAATAAGTCTAGCTAGACACATGAGCTTGAGGAGACTAAAGTGGTATATCAGCATATTAAAGCGCTTGTCTCTAACAGAAAAGTGTAAATGACTTCTAAGGTCAGAGTCCCTGTTAAAGGAGCAAGTTGTCAAAAACGGACATAAGGAATAAGATTCTACTGGTCGGAAAGAAAGAACGATGAAATGAAATACAAAGGTAACACAGAAAACACAAGGTAATTTAAAATGATAGCAATATTCATGTCCACACGTAGGAGAAATTATCATAGAATTAAATGGATGAGTCAGCTCAATGAAAGTCATACACTCTAAGACTTGATTTAGAATGCTAAATAGCACAGTTTTCTACAACAGCTATAACTTTTTAAAAGAAATATTGATGATAAAATCATGAGAGCAGGTCTTCCCTAGTCACATGATTCACAAGCATGGATTCAACCAATCATAGAACAAAAATATTTGAAAAAAACCCTCATTTGTACTGATCATGTACATATTTCTGCCATTATTTCCTAAACCATTTAGTTTAGTACCTACTTATTTAATACTTGCATTCAATGAATAATATTTTCCTAGTAAGGAACTGTGAGTGATCTGGAGACAGTATGGGGTGTATGGAAGAATGTGTACAGTTTATGTATAAACAGGAAATCATTTTACATACAGTGCTTTAACATATCAGGAGCTTAGCCTCCACCAAGGGTCCTAGAAAAAAAACTGGGTATTTAAGAAAGGAACAAGGAGACAAACAGGTATGTACCTATGTGTAAAGCCCAGAAGACATAATTATTGTATGTATTATATATAATATACAACACACATATTTCATACATACACACATATATATATATATGTTCATACACATATAATATTATGTATATATATTATGGTATATGTCTTAGTCAGGGTTTCTATTCCTGCACAAACATCATGACCAAGAAGTAAGTTGGGGAGGAAAGGGTTTATTCATCTTACACTTCCATACTGCTGTTCATCACCAAGGAAGTCAGGACTGGAACTCAAGCAGGTCAAGAAGCAGGAGCTGATGCAGAAGCTATGGAGGGATGTTTTTTANTGGCTTGCTTCTCCTGGCTTGCTCAGCTTGCTCTCTTATAGAACCAGGACTACCAGCCCAGGGATGGTCCCACCCACAAGGGTTCTCTCCCCCTTGATCACTAATTGAGGAAATACCTTACAGCTGGATCTCATGTAAGCATTTCCTCAACTAAAGCTCCTTTCTCTGTGATAACTCCAGCTGTGTCAAATTGACACAAAACTAGCCAGTACAGTACACACACACACACACACACACACACACACATATATATATGCATATATAATATATTTTTAGTAACTCTGATACTCATACTGTGAAGATTACATCCTCTTCCTTCTCCCAACTCCACTAGCATTAACCACTGCTCTATAGTTTGTATGCTATTTATGTTTTTTTTTAATTCTACAACAGATTGCCACTAAATCAAGGGGTTAAAACATCATATTCATTATCTCATAGCTGTGCCAAGGGTATGAATGGGTGTCCCGTAGCTGGGTCCTTTGCTCTTTGACACGGATTATGTTGAGTTCTTGAGTTCTTTGGCTGGGCTGTGCTCTCATGAGAACCCCCATGAACACAGGTCCTGCAGGTTGCCAGCCCAGCTCACCTGGGGACCACAGGACTGAGGTTCTGATCTTTGATGGCCCCCAGGCTTGGGGTTTCCCTCAGCTCCTGAAATTCTGCACCTATGCCAACAGACATGTGTAGACTGCATATACCTTTGAATTGACCCGAGTGGGATCATGATGCATGGATTAGCAATCTGATTTTTCTATGCACAGTTATGTTTTATTCTCTCATGCTCGGATGTAAGTCCCATCCACAGTTGTAATTTTCATTTTTATACTATAGTCTGTTAGAAAACTGTTTCCAAATCAATTTATCATTCTGCTGCTGATAAAGAATTATTCTAGTTTCAGGTTTGTTTGTTTTTTTCAGCTGTAAAAGTATTATTTTCTATCGGCATTTCTACTGGTATTCTTGCTGAAAATGTGTAATTTTTCAAGGATTATAACCCCTTCTTTACAGAGTGTCCAGGGTAAGTAATCTTTTAAAATGACGATCGGTTAAAAATTCTTCAGTCACACCTTGCTGGGTTTGGGTGAAATCCAAACTGCTTTCCATCCCTGGCTTCATCTTTTCACTTTGTCCATTTTGTTCCTCCTTTTTTTTCCACATCCACAGTTTTTCATTTGTTCCCTCAACCTCCAGCTTCTCTTATCCTATTTCTAGAATGTTCTTCTGTAGGACCTCTGAAGGTTGACTCCATTTTATCATGTAGCTAACCTCAGATAGCCCAGGGCAGCCTGGTCTAGCGAACAGCTCTCCAGTGTCACTTAACATTTACTTCCTGTTATATGACTCTGTTCGTTATTTTAATGGAGTCTGTTAAAAATCATAGTTCTCTTCTTTAACTTATTGATGGCCAATGTGCTTATTTTCTCCCTCTGAAAGTAGCTGCCCTGAGAGCAGGGATCTTTTTCTTCTGCTTGCAGGTACAGCTAAAAATACCCTTCTGGGCTGGCTGGTAGAATCACAAGGGAAGGAAATCTTAGTGCGGAATTATGGAGATCCGGTTGACCCGTGGGTGTGTCTCTTGGGGATTGTCTTGATTGTTAACTGAGGTGAGAAGACCCACCCCTGGACCTATGTAAGTGTACTGGAAGGTAGCTGAGAACAGGAAACTCAGCAAAGACCAGCAGTGGCTTATTCCTCCTCTGCACAAGACAGTGCCGGTGCTGCTTTAGGTTCCAGTCTGAGTTCAGTGTAGTCATGTATGTAACCTGCAGTTGCACGCCGGACAACGAACCCCACCCCATCTGTCTGTCAGATTATTTGTCACAGCAGCATTGAGAGGAAACCAGGACACCGAGTGTCTGTCTTGTTAAAGTATCCAAACGCTATTCCAGCAAATGAATAAAATAGCCGCTGTCCTGCGGAGGCTCGATGATCCAGATGATCCAGGATAGGGGAAGGTTAGGGCTCTGAGGCAGGGGTGGGTGGGCAAGTGGGGGAGCACTCCCATAGAGGCAGGGGAGAGGGAGAGGGGAGCTTGTGGAGGGGAAACTGGGAAGGGGGATGACGTTTGAGATGTAAATAAATAAAATAACCAATAAGAATGAAAAAAAAAAATAACCGCCACATCAGTATTGGCCGAAGGGAGTGGCACAGATATAAGGTAATGGGGGCGGAAAGACTAGGATCTGCCCAGCGGCCATCTTACCAGGGGTGCTGCCAAAATAGAGGGTTTTCTCTCCAACCCTTTCAATTCTAAATTCGGGGGTTGGGGTGGGGGGAACATAAGCATGCTGGGTGAGTGATTCCAGGCAAGAGCTGGGGAAGGCTGTCCTCCAGGCCAATCACTCGACATTTAGTTGTTGACAGGTTTCCGGGCTCCCTAATTAGAACTGTAAAATTTCAGGTGAGTGACAGCAGCTTCAACGCTAATTCTGATTTTTGCAGCTGCAATCACTGGGCAGCTAATGGTGTAATTGATGGATGCTGCCAGTTGCTGAGATGGATGGAAATTAATACTTAAATTACCATTGTTGGAGGTCATAATCACATTTCCCGTTGCATCCAAAAGCCATGTGTTTATAGCGCCTCAGTCAATAAAATGTCAGATAATTTTTTTGGGGGGGGGACAGAAATGCCTTAAATACATGGGCTATGGGATATTATAAATATAAATGTAAAACTGCATGCATTACATTTTAATTTCCAATCTGTAATATGTCCAAGTTCTCTCCCATTATCCAATTAACAATCCTTTAAGAAAAAAAAAAAAACCACAAGTGGAAAAAACTTGTTAGATAAATCTTCAAGAAGAAAAATCTTTATTATCTTGAAATTCTTGTAAACGTTGCACTTACCTAAAAAACAGGAATAGCATATGTTCCAAGTTTTAGAGGGAATTAAACTTTCAGGGATCCATTCATAAGGCAGGATAACCAGCCTGTGGCTTCTTTATTGGTAACCAGAACCAGAACTGTCAAAATAGGATGCTGTTGTAGCAGTTAGTCAGCGGTTAGTCAGTGGCAGTGTAGCCCTGTAGCTTATAGCTTACTTTTAATACAATGTCAGTTGTTATATTCAGCTTGTCCTGGTGACTATGAAAGAGTACAAACCGAAGAGGTGGCCTACGTTTTCTTCCTTCTACTTTTCTTACCTCGCTAACCATTTCTTTTCCAGTCTTCTCCACGAGTGTTGGGAACACCTTTATTTTAACGGAACCCATCAATTCCAGCTACTGCTATGCCCATAAACCATGATGTAAGAAGCCAGGGGCAATGCCTGGGCATTCACATTTATTCTAACATATTGGGGTTGAGAACCTGCATCTGTACTGTTTCCCAGGAAAGTCCATGCACTCTCCGCCTTCCAGTAGGCACTGTACGGTGATACTTGGATGGAGAATCGGTTGTAACCTTATGTGAAGTTCACATTTTCGCACACAATGCATGCATTCTTTCTCATCTTGGGTAGCCTTGTTGCAGCAACGTTGAGCTCATCACTCACCAAGCCCTCTTCCTCCTGTCCCTTGCTCCTTTTTGCCCTTCTTTCCCTGTGATTTTCCTGTCCTATTTAACAATCTTGCTCTCTTACACTCTAAATGTTTCTCATCATTTCCTTTCCCCTCACCTCAGCTATTTTTGTTTAGCTAAAATACTTCCTTCTCATTTATGAGAGAACGGAAATACAGAAAAATGTAAAAAAAAAAAAAATTACCTAGGCTAATTCAGCCAATAAGAGTTGATTTGGTTCCCTGATGGAAAACCACTTCCTATTCCTGAAACATTGTGTTTATTCACTTCCTATTTCTGGAACACTGAACTCCTTCACCGGGGCAACACAGTTGTTGCTGGACTCAGGAGAGCAGTTGGTAGGGGCAGAGACACAATGTTGATGCCACCTTCTAGAGGAAGCAAAGGCGATTTGAGTCTTTGGTTTGTGACTACTAAAATGACTTCGTTCTTGTGCGGTGCAGAAGGAATGTGATAGCTCTTGACTATCCCTTCAGGCTTTGTTTAGAATGAGAGGAAATTGTGTGAAGGATCGTGGTGAAATATATAAGGGCACACAGAAATAGGAATGCAGAATTTGCAGAAACCACTGCTGGCCACTGGGTCACCACTGCACACATTATTATCTTATCATGAGAGGTAGGTGCTGCTGTAAGAGTCTTCCCTCAGGTCTTTATACAGAATAAAAGCCTCCAGACTTAAAAGACTGCCCAGCTGTATCTATATCTATATCTATATCTATATCTATATCTATATCTATATCTATATCTATATCTATATCTATATCTATATCTATATCTATATCTATCTATCTATCTATCTATCTATATATATATATATATATATGTGTGTGTGTGTGTGTGTGTGTGTAGATGATGGGCAGGTAGCTGGGGAAATGGAACTTGACTGACAGGTCTGGAGGCTGAAGAGGAAGTGTAAGGTCTAAGTGTAAAGTCTTAAGTGTTTTATCCTGAGTCTGCAGGAGATAGGAAGAACATCCTATTTGTTATATTTATTGGAGATATTATTATTTGTTTTATGCCATGGGCAAGGAGGGCCTGAGCTATAATCTATTGGTCATTTAGTTTTATGAAGTTCTCAAATGGGTGATCTGGTATTTTTCTGACAGAGAGGTTATGGTTCCTGAACACCAGTAATAAGGGTGTCATGTCATTTTCTTCTTGTGCTTTTTATTGCTTTTTATTTCATTGCTGATATTACCTCTCACCCTGCCCCCACACCCCCACCGGAACTGACTCCTGATTTTATTTTCCTTTCTTAGAGTTGTGTATAGCATCAGCTTGATTCATCTATTAGAAACCATGCCATGCTTTTAAAAAAAAGTCTTCCCCTTTGATCCTAGGAAGCTGTCGGCCTACTGCAATCAGTGTTAGGAAGTCCTCATTGTAAACACTACACTTTCACTAAAGAGAAATAGGTCAGGAAAGCAGAGACCAAATGTTCATTTTGTAGCTGCAACATGAGCAGAGGGATGCCAGAAGGAAGTGTCTGTCCTTGTGGGACTTGGTTTTCTGTGACGTCTTTCAGGCTCTCCTGGATTAGAGGGTGGTACTAGGATCAGGGTTGTCACCATCCTGTCTATCCTGTTACTGTTCAGAGACACAGGCAGAGAGCTACATTCCTATCTTCCCTTCATTTACCTAGAAATGTGCTAATGAACCAACATCTCATTGAGAAACACCCCCGAAGAGTTCTGCTCTCCACCAGTAACAAATGAGAGGTTATCAGTGGGCACAATATGGATAAAACTCTTTTCTGCCCTCATGAAGTGTAGACAATGAATCAGGTAAGGTGGTTCCAACCTATAGGTTGGCCATGCCTTTGCCTGCAAAGAGAAAGAATATATCAATAAAGCCAAAATCAAGTGCATCTTTAAAGAATAGCAGGTATACAACAGTACTGGCCACAGCAGGAGTGCCCAGACTAGCAACGCACTAAGCGTTGTGAACAACTGTGGGAGGCTGGTGCTATAGCTGGGGAACAACTGCCTAATGTCATTCAACTGGATTGTTTAGCAAAGCTTCATTATGATCGTAATTGTGCGCTTGCACGGGCGCACCACACAGAGGGAGCGTTCAGAGTAAAGGTATGATCATATTGCCCGCTGCCATGCCAATTACTGGATATTAATGGCAGGATGGCATGCATATGCCAGAGCTAGGAAGCAGAAGGTTAATAGACGAACAGCACCAGAAGAGCCCATTTATCAGTTTCTATTTATCTCTCCTTGGGAGGTGGCAGGTTTACAGTAAATACCTTCTGTCCTCCTAATTTCCTAATGATGGGGATAATGATGGAGAATGGTGAAGTCATTAACTGGGACAGGCTCTGTGCATCACTCTGTCAACCACATCTCCCCAAGACCTGCAATGAGAAGTGATGGGCCCCAGCTGTTCACCACCATCCAGGCTCCTCCTCTCCTCCTTCCCTCCCTAAACTGCAGGCTGGGAAATGGTGCCCCAAGTGAAGAGGAGGGAAGCCTGGGGTGAAGGGAGACCTCCAAGCGAAGAGGAACTGGGTGCTTCAGGTGGAGAGCAGCTTAGCCCTTTGCACAGAACCTCTGTACAGCAGAGCTGACCCATGCTGACTGGTCCTGAGCCACAGGCACGGGGAAAGGGATGTCAAACCGGAAGAGTCAGTCACTGAAGTGAGTGTTCTGGGGTGGGGGTGGGGTGAGTTAGTGGATTTCACCTAATGTTCTTTTTCTAAAATGGAAGGAGAATAAAATGACATATAATTCATTTTCTTGCCTTCCATTAAGGAGACTGGAGTTACTGGGAGAAAAGCACCATTTTCAGAGGGTAAAGGTCCTGAAGATAAGCTAAAATGTTTTAGCTTGACTTGGGTGTGGCTTTGTTCTTCCCAACAATGAGCACAAGGTACCAATTTTAACCAGTTCTATATACACAGAATTTCAGTTCCTGGTTATTGCTGAAAAAAAAAAATGACTTGGTCATCTACAGAGCTCCCCAAAGCTACAACATTGATTTTCTAAACACACACACACACACACACACACACACACACACACACACACACACACCAAACTACTTATTGAAGGAGCTTAAAAGCATTATTTATCTATGTGCTTATCTCTTTTGCAAGTAAATTATGGGCCAAATATGGTAAAACAAGGAAATACCTCCTAGTGACATCATAGGATCTGGGATGAAGTTAGGCTAATGATGTCACAGGATTTGGGATGATGTTAGGGCTAAGAAATTGAAAGTTATATGAATGCATTAGTTTACCCCCTCCCACTCCATTTCATTTTTCTTTCTTTTCTGTAAGCCCACTTTTCATTCTTTTCTGAATACAAGATGGAAAAATTGAGCTCTTTAATGCACCCAAATGAGGCCTAGAAGAGATATCAGATGAAACCAGTTTCACCTTTTCCTTTGCTCCCTGTCTTCCCTTCCAGAGAGACTGGTTCAGCTTATATCAACAAGACGCATTATTCATGTGACTACGTACAGTGGAAACCTCATGATGTATGAGGAGTCAACATTCATCATGAGGGGAATTGTGCGCTGTCCTCAAGGACTGCTTTTGGATACATAGTCACCTAGTCTTTATGTCAGTAAATGAAAGAGCACAGCCATTCGAATGGATCTTGGGAAAATCACTTCCACGGCGTTAGGTGCTGTTTCTACCTGGGGAGTCTCATGTGGCAGGCTTATGGACCGGCTGTTCTGAATTCAACACTCTGGAGAGGCTGAGAAGGGATGACAGCAGGGTAGGTGGTCTATTCAGGAGGTCCTTCTTACAGAGGTGCATTCAGGGCAAATCCTACAGGATGGGAGGGAATCTAAACAGGACTGCTGGGTAGTGTCTCTGGCAGGGACTGCTGTATTCAAAGACTCTTGAGAGTCCCGATGACTTTTGCATCTGCGCTCATTGCAGAAGCCATGATTTAAAAAATGTTTATAATTAGTGAAACTTTTGGGTAAGAAACCTATAAAAATGGGAAGCAAATGTAAAGGGATGTGTTTGTTTCTCTGGAAATAGAGGCACAGAGGTTTCCTTTGGTTTGTGCCTTGATTACCTCTTCATTCTGCCCATGTCTCTCAGTTCTTTTGTATCTGTGATCTATAAGATCAGTAGAAGGCGTTTCTTTTTCTAAATTCCATTTTTTAAAAAGAATATCCTAGATACTAGAGAAAAACCTAGTAAATATTAAAATGTGGATGCTTGTAATAAATCAAGGGAAAACTTCCTGTTGCTAATTGAGATGTCTCTGTAAAGTAGCATTTAAATAAGAGAGCGCCCCCACAAGAGTTGGTTTGTGCATTCAATACACACATGCCTCTATCTATCTATCTATCTATCTATCTATCTATCTATCTATCTATCTACCATCTATCTATTATCTATATCTATCTATCATCTATCTATCATCTATCTACCTACCTATTTATTAGCTATCTATCTATTAGCTATCTATCTATCTATCATCTATCTATCTATCTATCTATCTATCTATCTATCTATCTATCTATCTAACTATCTATTCATCTATTCATCTATCTATCTATCTATCTATCTATCTATCTATCTATCTATCTATCTATCTATCTTAACACTATATGCTATGTTCTTTGGAAGAATGACATAGGCTGCTTTCCTGATATGTTTAAAGTCTGGTTAAAATGTAGGCAAGTGAATCACAACTGCACAGACACACTGTAGGAAACATTATGAGGTGGGGGTTGGGAGTCAGATACTCGAAGCATCTGATATGGATTTGGAATAAAACCAGGGATTACTTTCATGTGAGTGCTACTATTAGATGGGCTAGGTAGAGCTTATCATTTTGGTGAAACCGTTATGGTGGATTATTTATTTACCTTGTGGCTTATCCCATGATCAGTGATTAATCTTAGATTGCCCTCTCCTCTTTCCCGGGCATGTATTTAGGAACACTTAGCAAATGACAACTGAAAGGCCAAATCTACTGTAAAATACTATTAGCCAAAGTGAATTATGAGAAATAATTCAAATAGCATTTGCTTGATACCCTGCTGAGAAGTTTTAAATGAGAAAGTGACCAGTAAAAAGTCTAGAAAGTGAGTTATAATTATTATGGTTTTACTCTTTCTTCTTTTATGAAGGGAAAGGTCAGCTGGTTTAGCACTCAGGACATTGAGAAGAGCATAAAAAGTAGCAATGTGCAAAATGACCTGGAAGAAGTGAAATAAAGACCTTGCCTGCCCTGTAAGTCTTTATCTAAAACTGTGTGTGTGGTTTTATCAATTACACATTGGGAAAACAGCACTCCCAAGGACTCCCAGAGTACTGGATATAATAAGAATAAAGTGGTAGGGAAATGCCATTTCAATAATAAAAATGCCCTCTTGAGACCCATTTGCTGACAATGGAATAATTTCCCTGAATTGTTCTTGAAATTCCCTTTTCAAAGAAAAGTGAATAAGGTACCCTAATTGTGTTATAAGATGACATAGTGACCTTTTTCTAAGGGAAGATAGTTTCCTGTGCGAATGCACTTGTTAGTTTTGTCACACACTTAAACACCTCTCCACAGACACCATGCAACTCTGTTGTTCCTATTTTCTCCATGTCTCTCTGGTTGGCTGTACACATGAGCTGTAACCAAACACAACACTCAAAACTCATTTCCAGGAATGCTTTCCTTGACACTCCCCCCTGAATACAGATGAAGGGTTTCCAGCTGAGGCAGCAACACTGTCATCAAGGTTGCCAGGGTAACTGTTTAGCCTATCCCTATGCTCTTTCTTGGGACAGAGACACTTTCAGACACCAAAGAAGAGTCATCATGGCAGAGACCCTGTATGAAACCCAAGGATCTCAGATTTGTTAGGACTGTGTTTTCATTTGTCTTCTATTAAGGTATAGATAAAGTGCCCTGGCTCTGAATCTGCCTGCCTGCCTCGGCCATTCACTAACTTCCCATCTGTACTCAAATGATGTCATTTTACAGAGTTCTGGGCTGTGACATCTAGGAGCTCTTTTGGGAACAAAGAGCTGTGTCACCAGAACTCTTGGCAGGTAGCTCTTACTTGTCATTCCCTTTTAAGAATAATAGTAGGGGCCAACATGTTAGGGTTGATGTCTTAGGAGAATCTGGGATCCCACTGTTGTTAGACTTTGTGTCACTGTCACAGAAAATATATGACAGATTATAAGAAAGACAAAAGATTTTTGAAGATAGTTGCCTGGCCCCATGGCTCCATGAAATTGGGCAAAACAGTTGTGGCCAGAGTATGTGGCAGAAAAGAGACAAAGAGGGAAGAAGGAGGAGGAAGAAGAGGAGGAAGAGGAGGAGGAGGAGGAGGAAGAGGAGGAGGAGGAGGAGGAAGAGGAGGAGGAGGAGGAGGAGGAGGAGAAAGAGGAAGAAGAGTTTTAGACAAGATATAGCACCAAGGACACACTCCAGTGATCTACTCTACTTAACTAAGCTTTATGCATTAGAGTTTCTAGGACTTTCCAAATTTGCAGCACTATCTGGGTACCAAATGTTTAACCTGTGAGCTGGGTGGGAATACCAGAGCCAAACCAGGAAGTCCATTAGCAGTTGCTCTTGTGGAAGCAACTTAGACTACACTGGTGTCAGATGCATCATTACCTGGTGCACTAGGAGAGCTGCCCTCTCTAGAGACCCTGTTATACTGTGGGTCTCCTGAACTGGCTTGACAGGGTTCTAAACAGCCATGGGCAGGTGATGGTTTTTAACCTTCTGTGGACTAAGTGGTCGTGGTTATTGTGACATATGAGTGTGGGGAACAGAGGAAGGTGAATCAAGAATGACTAGCAGGTTTCCCCCACTGGGCCTCTGTACTGGCTGGTTTTGTGTGTCAACTTGACACAAGCTGGAGTTATCACAGAGAAAGGAGGAAATGCCTCCATGAGATCCAGCTGTAAAGCATTTTCTCAATTAGTGATCAAGGGTGGGAGGACCCATTGTGGGTGGCGCCATCTCTGGGCTGGTAGTCTTGGGTTCTATAAGAGAGCAGGCTGAGCAAGCCAGGGGAAGCAAGCTAGTAAGGAACATCCCTCCATGGCCTCTGCATCAGCTCCTGCTTCCTGACCTGCTTGAGTTCCAGTCCTGACATCCTTTGGTGATGAACAGCAATGTGGAAGTGTAAGCCAAATAAACCCTTTCCTCCCCAACTTGCTTCTTGATCATGATGTTTGTGCAAGAATAGAAACCCTGACTAAAACAGCCTCCATGTACAACACACCGTTGGGCACAAGGTCTAAGTACAATTTATTAAACACCACCAGCTTCTCTGGTGAGGCGGTACTAGATCTCCTAGAGATTACTTTTCAAGAGATTAAAAGTACAGGATTAAAAATCCAATTTGTAATAAAAGCCTTATTATGATGAATGACCTTATTCCAAATTCCAAGTTTGACGCATTGACTAATTTCATTTTCTCAAATAAAATAAATCTTTAAGCCCTTGATAAAGTCAGGCATTCAGCTAATGCAAACACAATCATCTACTTCATTACCAGTTAATGTTTTTTAAGTTTTTATTTTTATTGTTACCTTTAAATAATTATTCAGGAACAGTGTTTGAAGGCATACAGAAAATTAAAGGCATCAAAACAAAAAGAAAACCACCTACCTCACTCTTAATTCTGAAGACCAAAAACCATAGATCAGAATAATTTGGGTAGTTTAAAAAAAATATTGGAGCTAAATAGAAAGCAATCGCACAGAGCTAGTAGCTTTGCCATTAGTCCTGTGTGGAGCTCGAGATATGGTTCAGCAGTGAGAGCACATGTAGCTCTTCCCAGGGACCCCAGTTCATTTACCAGCACCCACATCAGAGGTCCGTTGTGACAGCTCCATGGGCTCTGATACTCTCTTCTGTACTTTAGGTACCTGCACTTATATGCACACACCCTCCCCCTCATACACCCACCATTAAAAGACAAAAACTAATCTTTAAAAGCTAAGCATGCATTAATAATACCCTCACTTACCCCTTTCTTCACAACTAGGTGTGCTGAGGCAAAGGGCTTAAAACCCTACCTGACAGACTTTCCAACAGAGCCCTGTCTCCTTACTCTGCTCACCTCAGAGGAAGGCTATCCTACTCTTGGTTCATATTAGACAGTGTAACCAACCCAAAGCAGCACAGGAACTGTAACAACACAAGGGGACATAGATTCATAATGAAGAGAAAGGATAGTTTTGAAGATTTGCCCCAACCCTGTAAGAGACAGAATAATCAATCAGCAATTTGGGTTAGATAAAAATGCAATGCAAAAGAATTGTGGGAGAAATCAGACAAGCGTGAAGACACAGGCAACGGTGATCTTCTACAATGCATCTCCAATCATTCAATCAACCATGCCCTGAGCCAGACTCTGCAGTAGCTAATGGAGGTGGTAATACTTCTCGGCTGATACCATGTTTCATAGTCTCACTGGGAAGTGTTTAAATACATGAGCTATATTTAAGTTGCCTAGTTTGTTACTTGACACAGGATGATGTCTGTCTTGCTTACCATTTGCCTCAAACCATGGAACAGTGTGTGGTATAGAGTTTGTGCTCCATAAATATTTATTTAACAAACTACTACATACCCACACATGCAGGTCAGAATCTAAGTTCCCTGGGAGTTTGGAAAGAGAACAGGTACTGTAGGGTGTAGTCATCTGGGTGAACTTCTCGGGACATGACAGCTAGGGATAGAAACAATTCAACCATTGAGAACACAGGGAAGCAGAAGTGTACAGTATGTTTGGGTTGGGGACAGTGGAGTGGGCAATAAGGCCTACTCCTGGACACTGAGATCTGACTGCGGCTTTAGTTATTTTCACTTGGAATAGTGCGAGGGGTGCTATTTATAGATGAAGTCAGACTTGCAGACTTCTTGGCCTACACTGGTTGTGAAGTTAGGAAGACCCTGGCCCGAGAGACTGGACAATGACATCAATGCCTTTGAATTTCCCTGAGGGTTGTCATGTAAGGCCAAGTCTCTGGAGGGGATCTATTTCACAGGAAGCCTAGCTAGTCAGATGGCACTCTCCTCACTCCCCCCCCCCCCCCCCCCC
>NC_034602.1:85797916-85799907 GCF_900095145.1 Mus pahari
CTCTCCTCATCCCTGGCCTCTCTGCTCAGTCCTGGGCTCTCCTCATCCCTGGCCTCTCTGCTCAGTCCTGGGCTCTCCTCATCCCTGGCCTCTCTTCTCAGTCCTGGGCTCTTGAGCAGTCTACTTCTTGCCATATCTGACTCCATGTTGGTATTTGGGCAGGTGCCACAGGTGCACAAGCATCTGTGGAGAATAATGTATCACAATTGGATGGGGAGATTACCTGGTGAGTACTGTAGACTAGACAGATTATGATAGTTTGAGAAAATACATCAGGGTTTGAAGAGAAGTTCAAATTCTTTCAATGATGAAATCTTTGTGCAATTTCTGTAAAACCTGACACTTGGAACTATTTTGATATCTGCTTATGTAGTTCTTAAGTGTGGCATATTCCCAATATTAAGGAATTTTTTTTAAAAGCAACGGTGAAAGAAGAGGAGATAGGGAATTACTTTAAAAATATTCATTCACTCCCTGAATGTATCCATATCTTTGAAAGTCTCATAAGACTGTGGGCTGTGAATTATTGGGAACAATAAAACGTAAGTCTCAGAAGATATAAGTGCTGTTCTCTCTGGGGTTTCTGGTCCTTCAGGTTGCAGGCCATTGGCACAGGCCACGAAGATACCAGAGGAAATAACAAGAACACTTATATTCAAAAACTCTAGACTGCAGAAGCAAATTACCACAGCTAAGTTACAACCGGTTGCAGTAGCTCACATAGCAATTGCCTCTTTCCTTCAAACATCAAGTATGACAAAGATCTAGATGCACATTAGCTAAGATGATTTAAAAAAAATCTATGAATGCTAAATAAGTGGAATCACATTAGTCACCAGGCAAACGATGTGTGCATTAATTTACACAAAGGCAGAAGGTATCCAGGAACTCAGATACAAGTAGAAACTGACTTTTCTCTCAATGCAAATAATGTACAAAAGGAAATGTTTATATATTTTATTTATTAAGTTAGAGCCTTCCCTTTAAAGAAAAGGGAAACAATTTCTTTTAGCACCAGAAAATCCTCAAATCCCCAGCAAGTGAACCTCTAAGCATCATGGACGTCACGAGCTGCTGTGGCTGGTCTGTGTCTGGTCTGTGTCTGGTCTGTGTCTGGTCTGTGGCAGGTCTGTGTCTGGTCTGTGTCTGGTCTGTGGCAGGTCTGTGTCTGGTCTGTGGCTGGTCTGTGGCAGGTCTGTGTCTGGTCTGTGTCTGGTCTGTGGCTGGTCTGTGGCTGGCCTGTGGCAGGTCTGTGTCTGGTCTGTGTCTGGCCTGTGGCTGGTCTGTGGCTGGCCTGTGGCAGGTCTGTGTCTGGCCTGTGGCAGGTCTGTGTCTGGTCTGTGGCTGGTCTGTGGCAGGTCTGTGTCTGGTCTATGGCTGGTCTGTGGCTGGTCTGTGTCTGGCCTGTGGCTATTCGCTGGCTTGTTTCTAGATGGTATCTCTGCTCCTAGAACTTTTAACTGTAGCTGCGACATTTCTCATCCAGATGAGCACCAGGGTTGATTCCACTGATCTGCCTGGCTAGGTTGAGTGTCCACTCTCTCCATCCTCTCCCTCACCACTCTGTGTCTGTCCCTCCCCAAGCTGCTGTTCATCTGCTTTCCTGGAATAGAAAAGGCCCTGTTTGTGGCCAAGAATCCAGGAGAAACTGTGCTCCCCTGCAAGGATGTCCAAACAATCTCTCGAAGAAAGATGGGTGCTGACCACCCCAAGGGAGCGGGAATATGGATTTTAGGCATGAACTTTTAAAAGCATTTTTGGTAACTAACTTATGTGCCTGAATGCTGTCATTGTTAGCTGATATGTTATCTGGCAGAAAGTGAGAACCAGAGATGATATCAATAGAAAATTTTAAGTTATCTTACTGTTTTCTTTGGATTATATCATCCCCAATTAGTCATTAGAAATTGCAGTATAGAGCTAAGAGGAAGCCTACATTTTCCTTTGTCCCTACTAGTGTGTGTGTGTGTGTGTGTGTGTGTGTGTGTGTG
>NC_034602.1:85799931-85811021 GCF_900095145.1 Mus pahari
AGAAAGGAAGAGAGGAAAAGAGAGAGAGATTGTTTGGGAGTGTGTATGTCTCTCTTTGTGTGAGTATGTGTGTGTGCATACTTGCACATGTGTCTACAGATGCACATGTATGTGAGTGTGTATGTGGGGATCAGAAATTATTGTCCAGTACTTTTCTTACTCCACTTTATATATTCAATTAATTCAGAGCTCACCAATTCAACTAATTCATCTAGTCAACTTGCTCTGGGGAATTTTGTTTCTGTATCAGGAGGGCTGGGATCCCAGATGGGCCAGTATGGCTCCTGGACATCCGTGTGGGAACTGGGGATTAGAACTCTGATCCTCAATCTTACACAGCAAGTAATCATACACAGTAAGAATCAGTGCAGCAGCCCTGTCCTTAAAATGCAAAGCTTATTTCAGGGTTGATATCCAGTTAGTGGCTGGTTTGATCTGTAATTTTTGCCTCATAACAGTGAGAATAATGTTTTCAGTATTCTTGGTGGAGCAGCTCATTCCTTAGGTTGTCCCCATGCAAGTTTCAGCTCTTCTTGTGTTCCTCCTGATACCATGGAGACCTTGAAGCTGAGAGTTCTAACTACAGCACTCAACAGACTGAGTATACAGCCTCTTCAGAGGTGACCACTGTAAAAGATCAACACCACTGCTATTCTTTAGTCTTATAATTATCTCTTGTTCCGTTTGATAACATTTAACATAATGTGAACTCATGTGGATTCAGCCAAAGGCATTTTTTTTTTTAACCTCAAGATAGAAGCTGTGTCGAAGGCTCTCTCTGGATGCTGGGTTATCCTTCCCCATAATTCCAGCTGCTGTTGCTCAAGTAATGTGTTCATGATTCCAAGACACTTCCTCTCTGCCTTATAATTTTTTTGAGGGTGGACCAATTGTATTTTGGTTAAATATGATCCTACCTCTGGGAGTATCTAAACTAGGGATTTATCTCGCCCTCTTGGGCTTCCGTTTTTGTCATCGTTGTTGTTCTGGCCATTGTAATAAAATTTACTTAATAAATAAGCTTTATTATTATTATTATTATTATTATTATTATTATTATTATCCACAAACTAATCATACAAACCTAGCAGTGCTGTATAAACCTGAAGAAGAAAATGAGCGTGCTGGAGAAAGTAACTGTCATTGTGTGCCTATACTGGAAAGTGGAAGTTCAGCATGTTTCTGTATTTGAGAATGAACGCTAATTAGCTCATCCGAGGAATGTGATTAATATTAATAGCATGTAAATGATCATACAATTAAATGGATTCATACTAAGTTCATATCTGTTGTGTATCACACACGACTTAAGATTATGGCACACAGAACTGGTCAATGTATCCTGTAGAGAACAGAGGGTGTAGGATGGATTTTTGTGAAGGGAATTGTCCCCAAGAAGTGATAATTAATTGTCTCTTTCAAACTGGCTTCTTGAGAAAATATTTCCTTTAACTTAGATGAAAGGTAATGTTTATTGCTTGTCTAACTATGATTGCAGCCAGGTTTTATAATAACATATGATAACCAGATGGAAATCTTATGAAGAGTTAAAGTTAATATTCAAAGGGGTAAATAACATTTGAAAATATTTCTCTGTAGGCTTGTTCTCCTGCTTGGGGAGTGGTCTGTGCCTGTGAGCAAGTAGTGAAGGATAAAAACTGAGAAAATGAGGGGACAAATGATGCAAAATGTCCTTTGAGCATTGATATTTAGTAACCTTTGAATCTAATGTTCATGACAAATTTTAAATCTCCTTTGCCAACTGCCATGGTCCAGTTCTATGCATACAGCCAAAGCCTGATTTTTTTCTTAGTTTTATTCTTTTATAATTATAAGGTATGTCTTTGAATCCTGGACCTTTTTTTTTTTCATTTTAAAAACAGGCGGTATAAGTCTTACATATGAACTATAGAATTAGTAAATTATATATTTAATAATTGTCTAACTGGGGGGAAGAATAGGTATTAAATTTAAGATATTTAATATCTTCCCAGATATGAACATATACATTGCTAGACCAAGTCAGCTGTATATTTGCAAATGCTCCTTTTGCATATATATGGAACTGCAAAAAAAGAACCCTCCTTCCCCATTTGAAATTCTAGAACTGCCAATCAATGGACTATGTGTATCTGTATTGTCCTAAAACTCTAGTTAAGAGGTTATTAACTAAAGCATCCTGATCTGCACCCACGGTTTTCAAAAGATCATCTGCAAGACCATTGTATTGAAATCATTTCTTGCTGTTTTGTGTGTGAGTTCAGAAGGTTGGAGTCTTTGGACACTGAGTGAAATAGCAAAGTGAGAGTTAAGATTGCTGTTCCAAGTGGAAACCTAGATGCAACAGTGAGAACAGATTAGCTCCCACTCAAGATGACAAGAGGGCTTTGGGGCAATACTGAGTTTATATGTACTCTTTAAGCTAGTGTGTTGTAGATGAAATATTGGAGTTTGTCATGATGAGTGAAGAAATGCAGTAACAACCCTTCAGATCTCTCAGACACTGAGCCACCAACCAGGCAACATACAGGAGCTGGTCTGAGCCCTCCCCTGCCCTACCCCCTGGACACATATGCAGCAGAGAACTGCCTGGTCTGGCCTCAGTGAGAAAAGATGCTCCTAACCCTGAGAGACTTGAGGCCCTGGGGAGTGAGGAGGCCTGGTGGGGGTGGGGGGTTGGGGACATTGTCTTGGAGACAGAGGAGGTGGAGGAATGGGATGAGGAACTGTGGGAGGGCAGACCAGGAGGGAGGTAATGAGTGGACCATAAAAAAAAAGTAATTAAAAAAGAATTATATTCTACCCTTTAAAAGAGGAAATGTGTTATACTAAGTAGAAACTAAATATAAGACAGAGAAATATACATATTCATATATCTGAGGGATGTGTGTGTGTATATATATATATATATATATATATATATATATATATATGCATACACACATATATGGTACATGTGTTTTCTCTATAAAGACAAAAATATTTTATGAGATCACAAATTTATAGTTTATGTAACTGGCTGTGTGCCTGAGTTCTAGCATTGTCCGTGACCTTGAAATAGACACACAGCATGTCTGTCAACTCCTCCGGTCTGCAGCACAGTTTTCTCTTCTAAGAAAAGAAAAAAGATACGTTAGCTGGGGAGGTACCTTTTCCTGTCATCTGCTCAAACCCCGTGACTCTTCTCCTAGGTGGGTCATTTCTCTGAACAACTCAGTCCATACCCTGGTGCTTCAGGGACGTTGTGAAGTTTGGGGTAGAAATTTAGGGCAGTCCTTCCTTTTCCTTCACATTTTGGAAGTTCAAAGAAGAAATTATACACACATGCTGTGGTCATGATTAACTACAGTGAACAGCAAGGAGACCAAGAGACCATAAGGTAGTTTCCATTAAAGGGAAATTTTACTCCAGGGGCACATTTCAGTTAAGTTCCTTGCTTAACAGACTTGTAGTTTATGAGTCTCTGACCTTGTGTTGTTGGTTTTCCTTATAGAACCTGACACTGTGCTGTGTCCTCATGTTTCACCGGATATGGATATAAAGAGAATAAACAAACGGTTATGAGCTTGATACTGGGAGGGGGAGTGAAGTTGACGTGTAAGTAATTTCTTAAAAATGTATTGTTGTTAAAATCTACTTCCTGATTCTCTCACAGCCATGACACATTTCCTGTAGAAAGTATCTCAGTAGAAACACCTAAAACACATCTTGAGTGAAGTCAGCATGTGGGTTCTCTGAACTCAGTTTTAAAGAAAATCCATGAGGTCATCTCCTAATTTTATAGCCAAAACTCAAAACCAGGGCCAGATCAAATGTACTTCTCAGGTTGCAGGTAAAAGTGGTTGGAGCAGAAACTGCCTTATGCCTGAATGAGATTATTAGCCACAAGACAGTTTATTTTTCTTCCTTTTTTTTTTTTTTACCAGTATGCTGGACTAATGATTTTTGCAATGTTAAATACTAGCATAATGAGGGCAGAGAACAGTCAGACTAGTAGCATACATATTTCTCTTTAAGGTATTAAAAAATCTCTATTGTCTATTTATAGCAACAATTAAAATCCTGGTCAGGCTAAAGGGTGAGAATCGTAAACGATTCTCTCTCTGACACCCTTTATCAATCTGGAAAATTAATACTAATAGGGGAAGCATTGAACAATAAATAAGTTTGTTATATGTGATCAAAAAAGGAATCACATCGACTATGTTAATGTAGCTTTCAATTTATGGTGACATTTACTGAAATATTGCAAAATTCTGCAGTATTTGGCAAAGTTAAAAGAGAAATTGTCCCCAATTAACCAAAGGATCAAAGTGTGAAGGTTAGGGGGAAAGTAGTATCCTGCTCTCCCTCCCTTTCAAAGGTAAGATGTGAAATGTTTAGAAAGGTCAGGCTTTGAGTGTGTTAACGTTCACTACCTCAAGAATGCAGGCTGACTAATGAGCAGCATCCTAAGAATTGCATTTATGAAAAGAATAAAACAATTTCTCAGGAGCAATGGCCAACAGAGACTCTATATTCAAAGCAATTGTTGTCTGCTATGCTTAAAAAAATCCAACTCATCACAAACTATAATTTTTACTATAATGTATTTATTAAATATTTAGGTTGTTTTATCTAACTGATGATTCAACAAATACCTACTGAGTTTTATGGTTATTTTTTTCTGGATGCTACATCCTATTCTCTATAGACTGAAGAAATAATTGTACACGGGAGGACCCTGACCTCACAGAGTTACTGTGGAATTGTGGAGATATGCTGAAGAACATTCTTCTTTGTATCCAATTCTCATTCCTGTGGCTGAAACACTGTCTTATCTAACCATAGAATCTGGTTTCTGTGGAAGCTGTGTCAGATTCTCACAGCCCATCAAGCACTGTGTGAGTGAGCCCTACAGAGCACCTCTGAAGATGGCTGCTCTTCCAGTCTCCATTACTTCATGCCACCTTGCGCAAAGGTTACTATCCTGGCTTCATGCATCATTTCAAGGATGTCAAATAAAAGAAACAAAGTCTTCTAGGAGAAAACTACAACTTCAGTGTCTTAAGTGCTTGCTATGCAGATTGCAAATAGAGTTTAGGTAAAGATAATGGTCCTAAGATACATAGTAGGAATATCTGCTTTTTTTTTTTTTTTTTCAGTGACATCTAAGGATGGTGAATATTTGCTACGTCATCTCAAAGAATTTCATTTCATTCATAAAGAAGTTTTGAAACTCAAACTAAAAAAAAAATCCTTATTTTAGGAGATTCATTTTGACATTAATATATTAATGCTTTGATAAGCCCTGTGTGGTGGATTGAATAGGTTTGGCCCCCATAGACTCATGTGTTTGAATGTTTGGCCCACAGGGAGTGGCACTATTAGGAGGTGTGGCCTTGTTCCAGTGGGTGTGGCCTTGTTGGAGGAAGTGTGAGGGTGGGCTTGAGGTCTCCTGGCTGCTTTCAGGAGACTCCTTCGGCTGCCTTCCAATCAAGATGTCCAACTCTCAGTTCCTTCTTCAGTATCTTATATACCTGGATATCTCCATGTTTCCCACTATGATAAAAATGGATTAAACATCTAAAACTGTGAGCCAGCCCCAATCAAATGTTTTCCTTTATAAGAATTATTTTGGTCATGTCCTTTCACAGCAATGAAACTCTAAGACAGAAGTTAGTACCAGGGACTGGGGTATTGCTTGATACGTGGACTATGCTTTTGTTTGGAGGAATGTAGATTTGGGTCTGAGGATTAGAAAATTAATTAAATGATTTGAGTAGGGCTTAATGGACCATCCATTTAGGAACATGGAAGAGGGTGGTGCTGAGTGTGATTTGAACTGTAGAAACCTTGATTCAAGAGGTTTCTGAGGAGAAGAATGTGCCTGCTTCTTGCCCTTGTCTGACGAGTTTGCCTGAGGCTAAAGTGAAGAGGTTTAAATTAATTATTTTGATGAAGGAAATCTCAAAACAACCTATCATAGTCTGTGTCCTGTGGCTTACTCTTATGAAGACCATTTTGATCAAGTGTAGGAAGCTTAGGAAGGAAAAATATAAAATGTATAGTTTAAGGATTAAAGGGGCACCAGGAAGTGGAATAGAGCTAAATCCTGTGTTTAAGGAGATAAACAGATGAAGGGAGTGGAGATCTCAGAACAAGATCCCATCCAGCTAAGCTTATTGTTTATGTGTTTGCAGTTGAACATGTGATGATTATAGCATGTTAGGTGTTATTATGGCCTGGTTATTGTTTTCATTTGGATATAAGGAGATATGAGTTTGTGTCAAATTGATAAGGAATGGATTGTGGTGGCTATTTTCAGTTGTCAGCTTGACTATTTCTAGAATGAACTATAATCCAGAAGATTTTATGGAAAGGAATTAAGGAAAAAAGCTTAGGTCCTATCATGGTGATACACACACCCAATCCAAGCACTCAGAAGACAGAGACATGCAGATATCAGAGTTCAAAGTCTACAGAGAAAGTTCCAGGATAGATGAGCTTACACAATGAAGGAAACCACTAAAAACAGAAATCTTGTGAAGAATGTAATAGAATAAGTTGGTCATGTTCCGGCCCCAGAAAGCATCAGAACTAAGCAGCTTCAGCCATATGGCTCTGGCTTTAATGTCAAGAATGGAAGGGGTTATTGGGATAATTTATGCTGATTAGCTAGTACTAAGAAACTAGTGGTGATTAAGAAGAGACCAGCAACACTGAAGTCAGTGTTTTCAGAGCACAAATGTTGGGGGCCCCAACCTCCAGCCAGCAGAGGGATGACACATATGCCAAGGCAGGGTTTGAGCAGCTTCTGCAACTTCCCGCTGCAGCTTCCTTTATTATCCTTTATTATCCTTTATTCTCCTTTATTCTGGGGGATCACCCAATTTATCCCCCTCCACCCTTTGCACTTGTCTCTCACCACTCTTCATCATCCAATCAGCATTCAGCACACTCTGTACATGAGCCATGCACGCAGATAGGGTGAATATTGATAGGCCAGTGACTCAATATCATGCTGTATGACGCTATGCGTCAGGCGGACAGCACATGATCATTCAGGTGCACAGTGCATGAACATTCAGGTGCACATAATCAGGTTTTTGGTAAACAAGCAGGGAATCACGGGGCTTGGCAGTGAGCCAGGGCGCTGTCTTGGCTGCTGTGGGGCCTCACCTGCTTCCCACATCTCCCCTTTTCTGTTTAATCAAAATGGCTCCAGGATCACATCTGTCTTTATTAAAAGGTTGGTGGGGAGGCTGTAAAAAAAGGGTTGGTGAAGCACCTGTTTTAGGCCATAAGGCTTGCATCTACATCCGGCACCCAGTAACTAGGCCTTTTTTTTTTTTTTTAGGTCCTAGGTGGGTCAAGGGCTCTGTCTTAGGCTATGTGGGGGGGAGGGGAGGGCATCCCACAATAATCCCGTCATTGAATCACCTTGCAGCCAAAAAAGGGGTGTACATCTGGCTCGCAGCACCTCAATATTCCCGTCATTGGTGACTTCGCAGTTTATAGCCCTCAGCCACTATTAGGAGCCAAACATGGGGCAAATTACCTGACTCTATAGCCACCACAGCTTGAATCAACAACCGTTTATTGGCCTGCACCTGTCTGCGCATGTGTATCATCCACCACAGCATACCAACACATACAGCACACAGCAAAAAACCCCAGAAGGCCATTCCTCCCCAATCCTTGAGGAAGCTGAAGGTCCCCTGGATCATCTTCAACCACTGCTGAGCATTGGCAATCTCCACACGGGTGTTATTCACTGCAGCAATGGATGCCTGTAATTCTTTCATCCAAATTCACGGGACAAATTAGCTGCACGAGAAAAATTCTGATACTGCACAGAGGTTACACAAATTCCTGACATATAGGTTACACATGACACAAAGACTCCAGAATATCTGCTCTTGGAGCAAATCCACTCTCTGATTTACTAATAAGATTCCAGTTTTCAGCTGAGTCTTTGTAACCCCTCCACCTGAGTCACAGTGAAGGCAGATTGGGGGCCATAGGTAGTTACTGACTCTTTAAGTTTCTGAATTGTTTTCCAATCGAATGGCTCATGATATCGTTGCCCTTGCTGATCTTGAAACACTGGGAAAGCACCAACTTCTCGAGGCAGATTTCACCATACCAAAGCATGGTGGCTGCCCTTTCCTTCACATCCTCTTTCCCCATTATAGGGAGGAGGTGAGGGCAAGGGAGGTGCTGAGGGTTCAGGCGGGCTTCCTCGCCCGAAACTCAACTTAGATATCATGCTAGTCACTTCATCTCCACTGTCAGATGATTCATCTTAACTTCCCTCCTCACTCTCTTGTTCTTTAGCCTCTTTTCATTTTTGCTGGTTTCTCATTTGCCTTTTTCTGCTTCTGCTGCATTAGCCTTTACAACAGCGTAGACATACTTTTGGATGTCTCACGGGAGCTGCAATAGTTGGCTGCGGGCAATTGGGACAATCTCTTTTAAAATGCCCAGCCTGGCCCCAGGAAAACTTTTCTAACTCGGCAGCATACTTTTCCACTTTTGTCTGCCAGGCAAGATTTAATTAAATTCAAAATTACTAACAGCTGCACCAACACCACTCTTACTTTCATTTTTGAAGCAATCTCCTCCTGCTCTCTTCACTTTTAACTTCGTCCCTATACTGGGAACTTAACTTAATCCCCTAATCCCAGGAGCTTAACTTGTCTAGGGAACTTCCTCCTGGCGCTAGATTACTACTCTCTACCACTGAACTCACCCATAACTCTTGCTTCTTAATTCAGCTGCTCTTTTCAGAGTTCCCCATACCAGATGTTGGGCACCCCAGCCTCCGGCCAGTAGAGGTGGGGCAAAGACAACACGTACACCAAGGCAGGGTTTGAGCAGCTTCTGCAGCTTCCCACTGCAGCTTCAGCTTGCTTCAGCTTTCTTTATTCTCCCTCAGCTTCCTTTATTTTCCCGCCTTTATTATTCTCCTTTATTATGGGGGATAACCCAATTTATCTGCTTCCACCCTTTGTACTCTTCTCTCATCACTCTTCATCATCCAATCAGCATTTAGCACGCTCTGTACGTGAGCCATGCACACAGACAGGGTATGCGTTGATAGGCTAGTGACTCAATATCATGCTGTATGACGCTATGTGTCAGGCAGACAGCATGTGATCATTCAGGTGCGCAGTGCATGATCATTCAGGTACGCATAATCAGGTTTTTGGTAAACAAGCAGGGAATCACGGGGTTTGGCAGTGAGCCAGGGCACTGTCTTGGCTCACGTGGCCACATCCGTGGCCACATCCGCTTCTCACAACAAAGAAGCTGTATTTCAGAGATAGATATCTTGCTAGAAGCCATAGTATGCAATATGTAAGAATCTCCCAGGTGGTACCGGTTTTGAAGGCATAAAGAGGTCATGGAGAACAGCTGAGGCTTGGCATTGTGAGAGGTATAGCCTTAATAGCAGTTGAAAGCCCAGAACTGAAGGGGTCATGCCTAGATGTTGAAGCTTGGCCCCATGAAGAAAGCCTATGAGAGAGGCTATTGATGAAAGCATAGCTTTGTTGCTGTTGAACACTCCAGTGTATTGTAGATGGCAGAACCAAGGGATGACAACCAAGAACAGCAACAGTAGTGGAGTGGAGTCAGCCAGAGTCTACAGTGCTACAGAGGGCAGAGCTTGAGGAGTGACCAAAGCACTTTGGAGGAGCCCAGAAGATTATGTGTGGATCCCAGATATTAGGATATGTGAAGCTGAAGCTTTCTTGGAGACCCCAAGATGTTAGAGATGCCAAATTTGTGGGATACCTGCTGAGGAAAGCTGCTAACAGAGAATGGAAACAGCCCAAGAGAAAGAACTATGTTGCAGTCAACAAAGCCGAAAGGAGTTGAACATCAGATATGGAGATGCAGAGTTTGGAGTTTTCCATGCTGGTATTTGGTCTTGCTTTGGTCTAGTATTTCCTCACTATGGTATTTTGGGATGGTAATGTATATACTGTGATGTTGTAAGGATGTAGTCTGCTTTTTGACTTTCATTTCAGACTTTGAATTTTTAAGCACTGTTGAGACTGGGATAGACTATGGAAGCTTTTGAAGTTGGACCAAATGCATTTTGCATTATGTTATGGCTACAAGCTCATGGGGTCTAGGGAGTGGAATGTGGTGGTTTGAATAGGTTTGGCCTCCACAGACTCATGTGTTTGAATGCTTGGCCCATGGGAAGTGGCGCTATTAGGAGGTGTGACCTTGTTGGAGTAGGTGTAGCCTTGCTGGAGGAACTACGTCACTGTCAGGTGGGCTATAAGGTCCTATACTGGCTAGTTTTGTGTCAATTTGAAACAGCTGGAGTTATCACAGAGAAAGGAGCTTTAGTTGGGGAAATGCCCCCATGAGATCCAGCTGTGGGGCATTTTCTCAATTAGTGATCAAGGGGGAGAGGCCCTTGTGGGTGGTACCATCTCTGGACTGATAATCTTGGGTTCTTTAAGAGAGCAGGCTGAGCAAGCCAGTAAAGAACATCCCTTCATGGCCTCTACATCAGCTCCTGCTTCCTGACCTGCTTGAGTTCTAGTCCTGACTTCCTTGGTGATGAACAGCAGTATGGAAGTATAAGCCAAATAAACCCTTTCCTCCCCAACTTGCTTCTTGGTCATGATGTTTGTGCAGGAATAGAAACCCTGAGTAAGACAGGTCCTATGCTCAAGAGACCCTTCTGTTGGATGCCTGTAGAAGTTCCCTTGGATCAAGATATAGAGCTCTCAGCTCCTCCTGTACCATGCCTGCCTGGATGCTGCCATGCTTCTTGCCATGATGATAATGGACTGAACCTCTGAAACCACGAGCCAGCCCCAATTAAATGTTGTCCTTTGTAAGAGTTGCCTTGGTCATGACGTCTCTTCTTAGCAATGGCAACCCTAACTAAAAAACCCTCCTTCCTTTTTGTACTTTATGAACATTTATAACATCGAGAAGACTATACATTTATATATATTTTTTAAATGTAGCTTTTGTGGCTGCATTTCGTGTTCCTGTTTTTTTTTTTTTTTTTTTTTTTTTTTTTTTTTGTTGTTGTTGTTTTTTTTTTTAAGTTTGGAAGCCTGACTCACATTTCATTT
>NC_034602.1:85811090-85823251 GCF_900095145.1 Mus pahari
TGACGTCTCTTCTTAGCAATGGCAACCCTAACTAAAAAACCCTCCTTCCTTTTTGTACTTTATGAACATTTATAACATCGAGAAGACTATACATTCATATATATTTTTGAAATGTATCTTTTTTGACTGTATTTCTTGTTACTTTTTTTTTTTTTTTTTTTTTTTTTTTTTTTTAGTAGTTGTTGTTGTTTTGTTTTTTAAGTTTGGAAGCCTGACTCACATTTCATTTGCTATTATTATTATTATAAGGGATTTCTCCCCCTCATTTTGAATTTTTAAAAAGTTTATATGGTAGGTAGTATTGCATTCATTCTATGTTTTAGACATATACTACCATGTTTTGTTTCGTTTTCCTTACTAAAAAAAATGTAATTTGGTCAAAGTCTCAAATCTTTCTCAGAAAATACAATGCCAAGCTGGATTCTTCTCTCAGTTTCTCATCCTATACTTCCCCTTTCCTTACCCAACTCATATGCATAAGCTATGGGCATGTGTGTGTATACATCTGTGTGTGTACATGTATGTATGTGTGTATATGTGTGTATGTGTGCATGCATGTGTGAGTGTGAATGTATATATGTGTGTGTGCATGTGTTTGTGAGTGTTCATGTGTATATGTGTGTGCATGTATGTATAAGTGTGCATGTATGTATATGTATGTGTGTGAGTGTGCATGTTATGTGTGAGTGTGCATTTGTATGAGTGTGTGAGTATGCATGTGTGTGAGTGTGCATGTGTATATGTGTGTGTGCATGTGTGTGAGTATGCATGTGTGTGAGTGTGCATGCGTGAGTGTGCATGTGTGTGAGTGTGCGTGTTTATGTGTGTGTGCATGTGTGTGAGTGTGCATGTGTATATGTGAGTGTGTATGTGTGTGTTCATGCATGTGTATATGTATGTGTATGCATGTATGTGTGTGTGTGTGTATGTTTCTAAACATGATGCCTACTGAGATGTAATGGAAGGATGCATATTGGGAAAGTTCACAAGAGTGGCGATTGTGATCCTTCAGGAAGGGTGCTTAGAGCTGAGTTTGAAAATGGGGGTTTTATAGATGATCTTCAAATTATTTGAGGGAAGTTGCTATTTCAATGAGTAAATAATTCCACTTAAAAAAAAAAAGACAGACTTTTCTTTTGTAAAAGCTATTTCTATGTCTTTCCTCACCAATTATAAGTCTGTCATTCTGTAGAGGTGGCTTTCATTTGAAGCAATATGGTGTTCTTTCCCCCACCCCATTCTAACTAAACAAACTCTGTAGGAATTAGCTTTGAGTTATTCCATCTGTGAACTTTTAATTTTGTCACAGAAACACAGAAGCCTGGCAGGGAACTCTTTCCAACTGGCTACATGTATCATCTTGTCTAAAAGCTGGTTAAGTAAGTGTGGCATTTAGAAGGAAATGAAAAAAAGCCTTCGTTTATGGAGCTAGTTCATACGACGTGTTTGCCCACTTCTTTGACCATCTGTTTATGTTGACAGCCACCGCCCCGCATTGTGCCAAAGCGCCCTTGGCTATTAAAAACAGTGTTTTGTGTGTGAATAGTGTGTGTGTCCTCACACATATATGTGTTTGGGGGTGCCATTTTCTTGAGAAATGTCTTGTTAAAGGTTGCCTATGATCCATGTGGAGATATTTCAGGTCAGTTGCTGTTCAGGAAACACCGCATTAAAAATGCTCTAAGCCCTCTCACTATCAAACATGTTCCCTGTCTCCCCAACATATTGAAACTTCTTTAAAAAGGCAATAAATATATTAGCAAAGTACCTGTTGCGACTGGCTACCGTTGTAATGATATCATGTGTTGAAGTAGAGTCCAAATATTAACCTAAGCAACTCTGAAGACAAATGCTTGAGAACTACTCAGGAATCCGAAGCTGTTTACAAGATATTTCCTGCCAACAGGAGTATCAGGGTTGACATTTAATTCATCAGATGACAGGAGAATCGCTCTTTCATATTTAACAGTGTAAATAAAGTCTCTGTGGGTAAGATGGCCTTCTGGGAGAGGGAGAACTCTGGACGCACGGATGGATTGTCAATCTGCCGCCATCTTAGCGTTTTTGTTTTTGTTTTTGTTTTTGTTTTCCCTCTTTTTCTTTCCTGCTTTGAACAACTATTTATTCAAGCTGAAAGACGTACTTTAAAAAAAGCCATGAAGGACTCGTGGGGAAATGAGGAAGCATGTTCTCAGACGTGCCAACGCTGCAAACATAAACAAGTGAGATAGGTTTTGTTGAATGGAGATAAAATACGTATAGGAGCTACAGGGCTTGCTTGATTGGTGCTGGTGGGTTGGTGGGTTCCTGTAGCTGGGCTTTGCCGCTTTGTTCCTCAAATCACTGAAATTGTCTGGACTGTCGCATGAACAACTGTGGGGCTCTTACACTCACCCGAGCTTTAGAATGAATGGAATATTGAAGGATCATAGTGAGTGCTGTGTGCTGTGCAGTTCGTCTACTGGAGAGACTCACAGGGAGGGAGGACGGGGTTAGAAAAATTAGGTGTATTATCTGTGGGCTGGTGTAATCAGTTCACAATCCTCTCAGGCCAGGTTGAATGTTTATCCATTGTTTGACTCTAATTTGTAATTTTTTTTAAATTACACTTTAATACTCCAATAGTGTACTAATCGCCCCTCCCACCACCTCCCGGTTTGGTTTGTCAGATTTTTCAAACAGGTTTTTTCCTCAAACAAGGTTCCATGTTTTCATCAACATTCTTCGGCTCCTTCCTCAGAGCCCAGGTCTGTGCTGAATAACATATATTGCTTCTGACAGCTATAAAGTGGGGCTAACGACCATCCCAGTGAGCATGCGCAGTGCCAGGCTCACCCAGCCAGCAGGTTTTGCAGTGAGTGGAAATAGCTGCTCGTCACGACCCGCTGCTGCCAGGTCTACCCCCGTTTATTTAATAACTCACTTTGCAGGCCTTAAGGGGGAACTGCAGCATTTCCAATTATTCAAGACAAATAAGAAATTAAAAAGTGCTGTACAGAGAAAAGTGGCTTTGTCGTTCTCCTCAATGACTAGGAAAGGTTTCCTGGGGTTTAGGAGCTCTGCTCGTCAAACATGTGTCTATTGATGCAAAATAATTTTACCTGGCGATCGCTGGGGAGGATCTGAAACGTGTTTATTTTTCTAACATCTAGTATTTAAAGTAAAGGTCATGTAGGCTTTTAGCAAACGGGACTTGTTTCTTCTAATATTTCTTGAGGACTTGTGAGACACAATTTAACAGAATCCGCTCCAGCTTCGAGAGTGGGTGGTTTACTTTCACTTGCGTTGAATTTTCTCACCTTTCTTACACCTGTTTGTCTCTCTTCTGTTCATCTAAAGTGACACTGGAACTTTGACCCTATTTTGAAGACTCCAGAGTCCTTTCTGAAACAGCCAGCTGTATGCACAGTGTCAACAGCTTAGCTTCTTAAAGATTTATTTGTATTTTATTTGTGTGTGGATGCCCTCGGAAGTCAGCACAGAGTGTTTGTTGGAGTCACTGAGGCGAGATGTACACAGGGTTTTGAGCCACCTACATGGATTCTGGGATCTGAATTCAGGTTCTTTCCAAAAGTGGCAAGTACTCTCAACCTGTGGGCGATTTCTTCTGCCTGAAGATGGTTACCATAGATTCACTCATCGCAGTAAAGAGTGAAAACGGTTCTCCCCTTTAAACATATAACTTCATTGTTCTGATGACTTATCTGATGGGTTTTATTTTGCATAACAATTTCTAATGAACAAGTGAGAACATTACTTACTATCGTGATGGAAACACACAGTGGAAATAAACTACGAAGAAGTCTAGATTTGCCAAGTGAGAGTCAAGGTAACTGACTGTGCCTTCATTTATTTTTTTCTAAATAAAGGTATTTTTCTACAAAAGAGATTTTGGATTACTCAAGAGCATGTCTGTGTTTAGGAAAAGATACCATTTGGGGAAGTAAAAAATTTCTGGTCACGTGTTACC
This sequence comes from Mus pahari, assembly GCF_900095145.1. Taxonomy (NCBI): domain Eukaryota; kingdom Metazoa; phylum Chordata; class Mammalia; order Rodentia; family Muridae; genus Mus; species Mus pahari. The sequence continues at coordinate 85,815,061 of NC_034602.1, forward strand.
TTTCCTAACCATAAATCCTTGCAACTTTGTGACTATGGCTTCTTTGTCAAGCTCACCCTGGATTTTAGGCTGTTTATGCATCTCTTTTCTTCTTCTCTATGAGCTCCTCCAAACAGCTGTTCTTCCTCATTTCCGTAGTGTCCCCTCTGAGAGCATCTTTGAACAAAGTCATTATGGCAGTACAGTAGGGAACATCAAACACTCCAGTGGACAGACTCGTTTGTTGTGTGCTTGGATTCTTTTTCTTTTAGTTAATTTGCTTAATTGATTGATTTCATTATGAGATTTTCATGTGTGTGCCTTGCCCTTCCCCAAGTAGGCCCTTTCAGTTTTTCTGGAGTATGTGTATGTGTGTATCTGTGTGTGTGTGTGTGTGTGTGTGTGACAGAGAGAGAGAGAATTCTGTAGATGAGAGAAAAATCAGTATTTTGACTTTCTTTCCCTATTTACCCTTTTCTGGTTTTCACTCCATCCTTCCTTTAGACACCCCCCACCCCACTATCTCCATCCTGCCTTCACTTATGTGTGTGGAGTTAAACCTATATTGGGCATGAGAGAACGTTTGTGGCATTTATCTTTCTGATTCTAGCTTACTTTGTTTAGCATGATAACCTTTAGTTCCATCTATTTTATTGCAAATGACATTATTGCATTCTGCCTGATGAGTAAATAAAGCTCCAGTGTGTTTGTGTGTGTGAGTGTGTTTGTGTGTGCAAGTGTGTGTGAGAGTGTGTTTGTGTGTGTATCTGTGTGTGTGAGTGTATGTGTGTGTGTGAGTGTGTGTGTGAATTAGTGTGTGTGTTTGTGAGTGTGTGTCTGTTTGAGTGTGTGTGTGAGTGTATGTGTGTGTGTGTGTGTGTGAGAGAGAGAGAGAGAGAGAGAGAGAGAGAGAGAGAGAGAGAGACGGAGGGGTGGTGGTGGTGGTGGTGCAGAATGCCATATTTTCTTCATTCATTCAAAACAAAAAGGAATGAGATGGGTAACTTGAAGAGAGTGAGTTGCAGGAGGCCAAATATAGGAATCAAATAAACTAAGAGCTCAACAGTGTCTAGCGCTGCGCTTTGAGGGGAGTCTTGGAAAGAAGCATGCCGAAGAGAGGTTGTATGGATACTGGTGCATCCAGCCAGAAACATTCTGGGGAAGAGACAAAGGAAGCAAAAATATGAATACAACTTATTCCTTCTAAATATTTGGTTTGAATGGGAGGAGAAAGAATGGGTGCTAACAGAAGGAGGAAGTGGAATAGTGAATGAGACACAAATGTGAATATGTGAATGGTGCCCTTCCAGGTTCCCTTGGTCATCACGATGTCTGTGTTAGTTAGAGCTCCTATTGCTGCAAAGAGACATCATCACCAAAGCAACTCTTATAAAGGACAACTTTTATTTATTTATTTATTTATTTGACAGTATGAGAGATCTTTTATTTTATTTTTTGGTTTCTTTACATTTATTTTTATTTTTTAATTAATTGTTTTATTTATTTACATTCCAGATATTGCCCCCTCCAAGTTCCCCCTCCCATAGTTTTCCATCCCATTCTCCCTCACCCTGCCTCTGAGAGAGTACTCCCCCTCTCTGTCCCCACTTTCCCCGGGGTTTTCCCCCATCCCTGGGGCCTCAAATCTCTACAAGATTAGGTGCATTCTCTCCAACCTAGGCCAGAAAAGGCAGAAAGGACAACGTTCTGTCAATCTGCTATGACTTCAGAAAAATCTCAGTTTCAAATGTGATAAGAACATCAACAGTAGTCCTTTGTGAATTTCAAAACTAAAGAAAAAATTCCAGCATGGTTGTCTGCAGAGGTTCTTATCATTGGATGGTTTTTATAGGCATGAGATTTTGCAAAAGTATTTTAAAATAAACACTTTAATTTGGCTTTGAGTATGCGCTAATTAACAAAAAGTATTACCACGTATGAAGAAACATTAATATTAAACTATGAAATATATAACAAATAGGGTGTGGCATTTTAAAACATTGACCTGTTTTCTTCTGGCTGTTCTTTAACTTCACAGATTAAACTGACATCATCTTTAGCTGGGTGAACTTCTGGCAGGAATCAGTGTAATTTATTCATTTATTTAGCATTTTCTGATTCATTCATTCATTCACTTATTCATTCATTCATTCACTCATTCATTTGCTCATTCATTCATTCGCTCATTCACTCACTCACTTACTCATTCATTCCCACATTCATTCACAACTGACTGCAAGTCATGTTTCTGTGCCGGTTGAGCAGACATTGAAAATGAGTGAAAGTAAAGTGTAAATATCGGCTAGAGGAGACTTTTGTAAGAGAAGTTCACATGTGAAGAAATGATTCCAGGCTGGCTGTGGTGAAGCATGTCTTAATCCCAGCTCTTGGGAGGCAGAGAAAGGTGATCTTTGTGAGTTTGAGGCTTGCTTGGTACCATAGTGATTTTTAGACCAGCCCCGGGCTATGTAGAAGGATGAGAGAGAGAGAGAGAGAGAGAGAGAGAGAGAGAGAGAGAGAGAATTATAATGGTTAGTTGCTACTAACCAAGAGTTGAGAATGCTTTCCTGAATGTCCTGGTCTTCCAGGTTTCAGGTGTGCCTTTCAGAGAAAATGTGCAATTCTGAGAACCTGAGATGCAAAGTGGAGAGAAGAACAAAGTGAGAGGTTGGAAAGGAACTAGAGGGCCACACTCTGAAGGTCGTCATGGCTGGCACGTAGGTCACTTAGGCTCTATTCTGGTATAAGTAGTGGGAAATCCTACTCTTGAAGTTTCTCTTTCACCTACCTGGCAATCTGGCTTGTTTACTTGATAATTTCGCAACGTTGGTTTTAAGCGCATTAAACTATGACCTCATCTGATACGCATAATGATGCTTTGTAGTGGTGTTGTTAGCCCAACATTATTGAGGAGGAAACTAGGATGTAGTATTTAAGCTGCTCAGAGTCAGACACAGGCTAAAGTGTGTGTGGCTTGTCTCAAGAGTCCTCTAACCACTCAGTTTCTGCCTCTCTTAACCTGTTTTAAAAGCCCACCAAAACCAACCAAACAAAAACCCAAGGGGCATCAGACAAAGGGAAGAGGAAGGAGTGCTGTTGTATCTAAATAATATCTGTGTGCAAAGGTCAGCAACTCCATGAGAATGTCACATTCCTGTTCTTTGCAATCACAGACAGGGTGAGATTAATTTTAGCAGTGAGATAGCCAAGAATGTGGAGTCGAACTGCTAAAACCCTAATCAGAAATGTAGAAGTGGGAGCTAGATGACAGAAGAACCCAGAGAGCTCTCAGCCTGGTGCTCAGTGTGACTTTGATCTGAATGCCATCTATGTGTGTGATCTTTCTCAGTTTATAAAGTTGAAATTTTAGAAGGGTTTAAAATAGGCTTTTATTCTAAATAAATAAATAAATAAATAAATAAATAAATAAATAAATAAATAAATGCATAGGAAGATCTAAGAAAGCCTGAATCTGGTAAGTCTAAGTGCAAACATCAAAGTTTTAAGGCGTTGCAGAAATATGTTTGTGATATCTGAATGGTAAGCTAGATGTAAGGGAACACTGGAAGCTAGGAAACTATTGATAATTAGTAGGGTGACTAGAAATAATTCTGTCTGTCATTCTAGCATTGTCTTTGTAACACACAAGAGAGACAATCGTATGTTATTTTATAAGACATTTACTAACGTTTCTCTTTGGCTGTAAAATACAGAATTATTTGTCCCCACTACACGTGGCTTTCTCTCCCTTGCTGACTTCATGACCCAGCTTGGCTATGTTCTTATTCTGTAGGTGTAAACTTGGAGCTCAAATTTTCCATGAAACCCAGATAACTACCCAGAAATCATTAATGATGACCCCGCCGTTGTTTCCAGAACACTGCATGGCTCTCTCCTAAGTGTTTGCTTCTATGATGATGAATTAGGCTTTAATCTCTTCTAACTCAAAGGTTTAATTAGATGTACTGCATTCACAGCATCGAGAAGATTTGAATTGGAAGTAGCAGTAGGGATCAGCAAGGACCAGCCTACTCACTTTACCAGAAATAATTGAAAATTTGAGGAATGTGTCCAATTTATTATTTCTGATTAGTCATAGAGCTCTCACCAGAATGGTTCCTGGGATCTATGCTTTCTTCCTAGAATAGGTTGATGCCATGTAGCACAGAGGGGTCCTTATATGTTTCTGTGAAGCGAGGAGACGCGAGGTAGCAAGGCACAGGATAGTTGAGCATGTAAATCAAATTAAGGCTGTTAGTTGGATAAAGTTAGCGTTGATGTCTCTAGATTATTTCTGCAGAACCCTGTAAGGAAGGCAAAGGCCATCAGGAAGGTGAGATGTGAGAGACTCTTGGCATGAGAGCACTGCCTTTGAAAGTGAAAGGGATCACAAACTGAAGTGTGTCTAGCACCTGGAAGCTGAGTGAGGAAAGAAAACAGACAGACTGACTTTACTCCCTAACCTCCAAAAAAGAACACCAACACTGGCACCAGGCTTGTGAGGCCCATTCAGATCCAGTATTCACATGGTAAGCTAGCAAATTCACAGTTGCTGAGCTGCTAAATGTATATAGTAGCAATGGGGAATGGATGCAAGTCCACATAAGGATAGATCATAGGCTATCAAAGAGGAATTTAAACAATGTGATTTTCCCCATTGTTTATTTAAACAATGTGTGTATATCTTATTTTCACAACTTTTGAATTTATTCTGATTTTTTTCTTCTTTCATTTATTCTTCCAGTAAGTCTCTTTCAATGACAAGACACTATGATGGATTGAGTTACATGCCTAGATGTTTCACCCTGTGTTTTCCTCCTCAACACCGGCTCATAAGGGTGAAGTGTGCTTTCTTAGATTTTAAGTAACTATTTTTTGAAGATTCCTCATGGTCTGGGTTTATTTTTTCCCCTCCATCATGGGATGGATCTCATCCTTAATTTTCTTATGCACCAGAGAGCACTGCCAAAATCCTGCTGCTTTTCTGAGATTACATTTTAATGCAGGATTATTATTTCCAGCTGAATTTTCCCTGGATTATTTGGATTGCCAACTGATATTAAGCAAACATATAAATCAATAACCAAGAAAGTTTGATGGGTTCTTAGGAAGATCATGACTATTATTTGTAAATTATGTCATAAGTGCTGTTCACGAGACAGACCAGTCATTGCTTCTTTCCCTTCATATGTAGGTCATTGCTAAGGTCTGAAACATTCTACTGTACTCTAGCCTTTGTTAGTCACTTTCCACACTTCTTCGGGGGTGTTAGGGACCAAAGCCAGTGCCCTGGACCTGTGCGATGGCTCAGTTGAATTCAATTTCCAGAACCCACAAGGTGAGAAGAGAGAACTGACTCCTTCCAATTGTGTTCTGGCCTCCCCATTGGCACTGAAGCAGGCACGTGCCCATACACATACATACACACACACGCATACAGATAAGTAATACAATGTAAATTTGAACCTAAGGCTTTCTGCATGTTAGAAAAGCCTATTGCCAGCCTGTTAGTCACTATCATTAAAAATACTTTTATTAGTTTTATGAGAATTTTCATATGTGTTCTGATCAAATTCATCCAACTTGGTGACATTTTCTTCTCAATCAATACAAATGGTGCTGCCCCAATATCCTTGGATGTGTGGCCTTCCACTGGAATGTGGTCAGCTTACTAGGGGCTGTACTCCGAGATACTTTCCCTCTCCCAGCAGCAAACAGTTGCCACTAGATTCTCAGCTAGGGTTGGGACTTGGTGCACAGTTTCCCACTCTATGTGGATATTTGGTCTGGTTTGGACTCGCTCAGGTCTTGTGCGCTGTCCCAATGGTTGTAAGTTCATAGGTACCGCAGTCCTGCTGTGCCCTGAAAATGTTTCCTGTAGTCATCCAATGCCTCTGGCTCTTGTAATCTTAATACCTCCTCCTCTGAAATGGCCTCTACCCCTTCAGAGAAAGAGGTGCAGTATATGTGTTCTATTTACGATTATGCATTCTACAGTCTCTTCTCTGTAGTTTGGGCCAGTTGCAGGTCTCTGTGCCAACACCATCTACTATAATAGAAGCTTTTTGATAAGATTAAGATATACATTATGGGTATAATGACAAGTCATTTAAAGTCAGTATAATAATATATCTACTTAGTAGAATAATAATAATAATGTTTTTCCCCTAGGGCCTAGAATCAGTCTCTCTCCATCCATTAGTTCTTGGACTAATAATGGGGCAAGGTGTGAGTTTCAACAATCTACTAAGAAAGTTGTTAGTAACTTCCAAGATGCCCACAACACCATTGCAAGAGAAGGCATAAGTCATCAGGCTAGTCATTGTAGCTCACAGGGTTCACAACTAAGACTGGGGATTACTTCACTGGTAGTTTCATAGACCACTAAACATCACAGGTTAACAATTCTATAAGAGATAACCCATTCCTAGGTTCAGGTGTCTAGAAGAGGCATTGCTGATCTGTTACACAACAACTCTGTTTTAAGAATTTGTATGTATGTGTGTATGCATGTATGTATGTTTATATGCATGTATGTATGTTTGTGTGTATGTGTGTATTTTACATATTTGTATTGTGTATTTGTTGCTCTGTTATAGAGCAACTTTAAGTATTTGTATATATGTGTGTATGTATGTATGTATGCATGCATGTGTATGTATGTATTTTAAGTACTTGTATGTGTGTATTGCTGCTCTGTTATAGAGCAAATCTATTTTAAGTATATATGTGTACACACACACACACACACACACACACGGAAGCATCTAAAGTCATAGGTTTCCATTTGACTTTTTCCTGAGGACTTTGGTGCATCCCTCTGGTATTCCCTCCTGTAGTCTGCCCTCCCCTTCTCAACCCCAGCATGAGCCTCCCCATTCTGTTGTTCCCCTTTCACCATATACACCAGTGTGTTCTGCCTCCCCTCCTTAGAAAGACCCTCCCCATGGCCCTTAGTAGTTTTCTGGGCTCCAAGGGTATACCAAAAATATACATATCTGAAAATTCAAAACCAACACCCTCCAATAAGAGTAAATGTGAGATGTGTCTTTCCAGGTCCATGTCCTCAGCTAGAAGGATTGCTTCCAGCTCCACCATTTACCTGTGAATTTCATTTTTCTTAGTAGCTGAATATCTCAGTGTAAATGCCCACATCTTCATTACCCACTTACCTGATAGTGGGCAGTTCTATTGTTTTGATTTCTGTGATGTTGTGAAGAAAGCAGCAAAGAATATGGGTGAGCAGCTGTCTCTATTGCAGAATGTTTAGAGAGTCATTTGGATAGATGTCCAAGAGTGACATAGCTGCATTCTGAGATCCTTTTGTGATGACCCTCCACATTGGCTTCCATAGTGGCTGTGTCAGTTTGTTCCTTCACCAGCAGTGAGTAGTGTTTTACTTCACCAAGGCCACAGCATTTGTTGTGGATTTTTTGTTTGTTGTTTTTGTTTTTTGTCTTAGCCACTCTGTCTGGGATAAAATGAAATTTCGATAAAATGAAATTTCAAAACGGTCTTATTTTGCATTTCTCTGATGGCGAAGGATGTTGAACATTTTTACAAAGTTTCTTTGTGTTAGTCCCTTTCTGAATGTACCACTTGTAGCTAAAAGAAAAGAGGGGTTCTTCAGAATCTTTTCCTTCCTGGGACAACAGTGACAATTTCCAGGTCAGCCAGGCTCAGCAGCACCCTCTTTCAGGACATGAGCTGTGTGCCACGATTCAATAGCATTATCCAAGCAGGTTGGAGCAGGTTGGCAACTCTGGAAACACTGGTCAGTTTTGTGATGTGTGTTGAACATCACCTATTACCTATGGCATTTCTATTTTAATTCGTTTAATTCATATGTAAATTACTTTTATTGCCTAGAATAGTTTATATTGGACCGAGGAGATAGCTCTGTGAGTAAAATGGCTGCTATGCACACATGAAGGCCTGAGCTAGGATCCCCTGAATGCATGTACAAGCTGCATGTGATGTCATACCGGGGGCTGAGAGGCTGAAAGGAGCAATTCCTAGGGGCTTGCTGGCCCAGCCTTGCTAACTCATCAAGTTTGGAATTCAATGAGAGACCCTGTCTCAAAGAACAAGATGGAGAAGGAATTGGGGAAGAGATCCTGGTATCAACATTTGGCCTTCACACAGGCCCTCACAGGTGAATGCTCTCTCTCTCACACACACACACACACACACACACACACACACACACACA
>NC_034602.1:85824286-85826863 GCF_900095145.1 Mus pahari
GAGAGAGAGAGAGAGAGAGAGAGAGAGAGAGAGAGAGAGAAAGAAGGAGAGTTTGCAAGTGAGCTTTGTGGTTGGTCAGTTGCTATAATTAGTGCTGCAGGTGCATATGCGTATTACAAAAGATATGTGCCTTTACTTAAACCTTTTAAGCTTACATTCCTGTCATTGGAATTGAAAATCCCAACCAGTCTATTATTCTCAAGAATTCATTATAATAGAATTTTTAATGAGGGTGTCTATGGGGCTTTGTTCCTGGTGTTTCCATAGTAAGGCTAGGGTCTTCTGCCTCTTTTATGGTCAGGTGACCGTGAAATGATGAGCTACAGCTGCTACAGGGCATGTCCCTGCTGGTGCTTAATTTATAGCAAGTACACATTTTACTGCTAATGTGGTCCTCATCCATTCTTCTAATATTTATGGGGGAAAACACACTAGGGAGGCATAGATTCAGTTAAGGATGCTGGATTAGGTGAGTTTGAATCTTTTACTGGGTATGTAACTTTGAGTCTCAGTGCCTCAGTTTCCCCCTTTTTAAAGCAAGGAAAATTTGCCTGAGTGTGTGCCTCATGCTGTAACACCATCACTTGGGTGGTCATTGCGGCAGGATTACTAGTAGTTAGAGGACAGGCTTAGATTATGTCATGAGTTCTAAGCTAGAGTGAGACTCAGGTGCTTACACCACAAAAGGATAATTTTGTTAACAGGGCATAGATGTGAAATTTAAATTTAAATAAGACAGACATTTCAAGAGCGCAGGATTGTCCCAATCACATATTTCTGTGCTGTCTGCTATTATCATGTGGTGGTGCTTGCAGACACAGAGGTGCGTAAGACAGCCTTGGTCCCTTCCCTCATAAACCATAAATCCTGGAGAAAAGATAAGACTATTGATCATTTACTGAACCACATTCTTGATAAGCATAAAAGGGAGGAACAGATTTTCTTTTCTTTCATAAAAGACTTTCTCTGGACACTGTTCTGCCTTATAGAAGGGGGTGGTGTTTGAGATGGGAGGGGTGGATAGGTGTTATGTAGGAAAGGAAACATCAGGAGAGTGTGAAGAACGTTGGTTTGCACACAGAAGCCATGGGAAAGACAGAAGGCTTAGTGCCCAGAACTCAGTGTTAGAGATCTTGTGGCAGGGAAGAAACTCAAATAGCAACCCCCGCCCTGTGAGTTTTCTTGTCATGGACTGGTGTCCATCTTTTATTTAGATGTCTAGGTCCTTTGTGAAACTTTCACCCAGGAGACTCGGGGCAGAATCCTTGGCTTTGCAATATTGCATGTCTGTTTTCTGTCTAGTTCCCAACTGGGATGTTTTCTGGAAATCAACTAAATATCACAACTGAAAACTATGTTAATAAAGGTGTCACATGCTATCTATGCATGCATAATTCAAGAGGATTTATATACAGTTTTATATGAAGTATATAACAAAAATTGGCATCGTACTGTATGTAGAATTTGTCTTTCTTCTTTTTCTTCTTCTTCTTTTTTAGTTCCCTTGATTTTTTTTTTCTGTGCATGTGCATATGTATGTTGGTGTGCATTCCAGTGTCTAGAGACCTAAGGACAACCTCAAATGTTCCTTAGAAACCATTTTCACTTTTCCACAGGGTGTCTTGCTGGCTTGGAGCTTGTCAAGTTGTCTGAGCTGCTTGGCTGGTCATCGGTCCCCAGTGATCCTCTTGTTTCAACATTCCTTGTGCTGAAATTATGAGCAAACACTATGCCCAGTTTTTCCATGTTGGGTTTGGGGCTCGCACTCTGCATGGGTGCTTTTGCTTGCATGACAAACACTTCGCTGATTGAACCATCTCCCTGCCCCTCCTGATGCTCTATTAGCTTTTTCTTCTGTTGGTATTCTTTTGTTTGCTTGTTTGTTTGTTTGTTTTTTGTTTTGTTTTGTTTTTTTCCCGAGACAGTGTTTCTCTGTATAGCCCTGGCTGTCCTGGAACTTACTTTGTAGACCAGGCTGGCCTCAAATTCAGAAATCTGCCTGCCTCTGCCTCCCAAGTGCTGGGATTAAAGGCGTGCGCCACCACCGCCCAGCTTCTGTTGGTATTCTTTAAACATAAATTTTAAATCATTTAAAAATACAATGCACAGCTGTTTATTTATTTGTTCAACATTTGGATTGCTCATTAGATTTTACAATATGATAATGTTGTAAGGTATACATTATGATAATGTCGTAAGGTATACATTATGATAATGTCATAAGGCACTCTTCTGTAACTATAAGGAACTCTCCCTGCTCAGTCTCAGAAGAGCAGTGCTGCTCTAACAAGGTCTTACTCTTTTCTTGGGGAAGTTGTTTATAGATGGGCCAAGGCCATGCTACAGAATTAGCAGGCTAAGCTTACCAGGAGTAAATGAGATTGTGCGTCTCCGTAAATTTCAGCAGTGCTCAGTATTGCTCCTAAAACATGGAATTTGATTCAATTTACACAAAATATTAATGCTTGCTCTACAAATATTTATGTATATTTTTCCTTGAATCATCTGATCTTGCCTTCTTCTTTTTCCTTCCTTCCTTCCTTCCCTCCTTCCTTCCTTCCTTCCTTCCTTCCTTCC
>NC_034602.1:85826908-85831937 GCF_900095145.1 Mus pahari
CTTCCTTCCTTCCTTCCTTTCTTTCTTTCTTTCTTTCTTTCTTTCTTTCTTTCTTTCTTTCTTTCTTTCTTTCTTTCTTTCTTTCTTTCTTCCTTGTAGTATGATACTAAAGTTGCCCACAGTAATTTCTTAGACCCTCTTTCCCACTAGAGGCTAGCCATTCTCCAAGGCATACCATATGGCAGACTTTTTTCTTTTATTTTTTGGGGGGAGAGGGAGGTTCACTTTATCTTTGTTCATGTTGTTAAGTATTTGAGGCTGTATATTTAAAACATATATTTATTTTTATCCCAAGGTATGTGTGTGAACCTGTGTTTCTCTGTGTGGGCAGCACCCACAGATGCCAGAGAGGGTTTTGGAACCAGAGTATGGGTTCTGGGGACTTCATCAGAGTCCTGCAGAAGAGCAGGATGGACTCTAACATTATATATTTTCTGTGTTTGAATCTATGGTAATTTTGTTCACTTCCATTTATTTTTGTGGTTACGTCTCTTACTCGATTCCTTAAGTATTCCCATTAAGTATTTCATGTGGCTCTTTTCACCCTCTACTGCATTACTCCCACACATGTGTTCAAATCTGTGGACATAGAATTAAAAAAAAAAGTCACCTTCAAAGGGTTTATCGAGTTACTTAGACGTGTCTGCCTAAGTACAACATTGGAAGCCTCTCGGTGTCCTGACCCTGACTTCAGCCTATGCTCTCCTGCTTAACACAGCAGTTCTCTTTGCATTTCTCCTGCTGTGCACTGTTAGCAGTGGGGCTCAGTGGTACGATGGGAAGCCTGTATATGTAAGGTTCTCGGCTTCATTCTGAGTGCCCTGATCCATGAATAAGGATAAAAGGCCCGAATGTGTCCTGAGATGTGTAAGCAGTGTTTACCCTTCCCTGCTCTTTATACTGTTGCTCTTAATTGGACTTCAGGTCTCCGGTTTTATGTGAACATAAAATGGAATTCATCTTTGGAAACTCTTTTTAGTGGCCATTATGTGAGTGTACTCAGAGCGAACATTCCAAGATTAAGAGGGGAGCTGGTAAATGACAGGACCTGCTTATAAGTCTTTGGGACGTCTTGTAATTTAGGACTGCCGATGCTGATACACTCACGTACTAGCTGTCATGTGTCTCACTGCAGTGCCGCCCTTAGAATAATTCAAAGCCTCAGAGCACTTCTATGGCCATTCAAGTTTCTGTTCCAGCGCTATCATCACCTGGTGCACTACTTAATGTAGCCTTCTCATTAGCTAAGTCAAGTAACAGCGCCTCTATCTTACTTCAGTGGTCTTGTGAGATACATGTACACACACACACACACACACACACACACACACACACACACACAGCCTAGATAGGCCTGTTAATGACCCTGCACATATAAACTGTAAGGCAAATTTATTGCTACAAGGTTATAAAATATAGTGGGTTTTGAACATGTATTTGTAACACTTTAAAATTTTGTGCTTTTTATGGAATTATTAATTTCTCAGCAACAGTAGCCCTCTCATTTTGGATCTTCTTTTTAGAATTATATTTAAATGAATGTATAAGCTATGGGAAGCTAGAAAAGGCTCAACAACGAAAGAAATAATCACAACAGAAGGTAATCTCTTTTTCCTAATATTTGACAACTGCAGGTGATTTCTTAATATTTGATTAAGTAATGAAAAATTGATTCCATTAATGGAAGTAAATGTATTCCAAAATCCAAAATGATTCAGAGCACCCATATATACTTGTATGCACAAGCACACATGTACACATACTCCCAAAGTGTCACACGTGGTTTAGGAAACTTTTTTTGTTTTGTTTTGTAGAAGTAAAGTCTCCATTTGTAGGCTGGCCTGGAACTAGCGTGGTAGCACAGGCTAGCCTCAGACTTTCAGTCTTCCTGTCTTTTCCTTCTAAGTGTTAGGATTCCATGCGTGACTCACCACTCCTGGTCCGAAGAAATAAATGAGAAAATGCCAAAGAAATGTCTTACCAAGTAACTGTGCACACTGTGTCGTTTATAATGTGGGTCTGGTTATAAGTTTGTTTCTAGTTTACTTATGATCAACAGAGAGAAAAGAATGAACTGAGTCCACAAGATGCACATAGTCCAGAGGATAAAAAGAACTTGAGGCTTTATTGCTGTTTTTAAAGAGGAACGGATGATTGCTTTATCTTGCTTTTCTGCCCAGAATTCTAGAGGCAGATGCCATAACGGAGAGCCCAGTAGAAACATCTATGTTTAGAATAATCTGTAAAATATACACAGAATACACTAACTGGAAAAATGTTTGAAGCAGTTGTAACGTTCAGATGGTTAATAGCTATCTCGAAGTTCAATGACAGAAAAGTCAAATCTCTCTAACCGTAGAAGAGACAAGGCAACCAAACAGGCAATTCCCCAAAGCAGAAAAACAAAGACTAACTTTGTTCTCTTTAGAAGTTGGAAGAATGCAAATCGTTCCATCAAATAGAAGTCCATTTTCACATAGCGCAACAAAATAAATGTTCATAAATGAAAATAGTCATTCTTTGTGGGCGTTCATAAAGGCTTGGCTCAAGCAGAGCTGGTGAGAACATGAAGTGAATTATATTCTGAAGGACATTTCAACAATAATGATAACAGTAAGTCCACTCACTGTTCCTCTGCTAGAAAGACAGGGTTCATAGACAATTTAAGAACTGGTCAAAGTCTTCATAGGTGCAAAAAATTATATATATACAAAAATTATATATATACAAAATTATATATATATTAAATTATATATACAAAAATTATATATATACAAAATTATATATATAAATTATATATACAAAAATTATATATACAAAAATTTTATATATATACATATATATATATATATATATATATATATACACAAAATTTTTCACAACATGAGAATTCAACCATATTCAATAAAAGCTTTATTTTAAACACTGATAGCTAACATAACTAAATGGCACCAAGACACAGACAAACCTTTCTCAGAATAGCAATATGTATACAATACAATGGCTAAAGAAAAATCTAGAGAAAAGGTAAAGATTATTCTGCACCTACTGTCCTGGGTTGAGTCCTAATACCTCACCACAGTGAGACCGTCTCCTCCCGTTGTGACCATTCTGGATGTCAGGACTGGAAGGGGGTAATTGAGGTTAAATGGGGTCAAAGGGGTCAGCTCCTGATCCCAAAGGACTGCCATCATTGTGAGACAGGAAGAACCACCAGAGACGACTGCCTGGCTGTGAACAGATAGGAAAGACCCACCTGCGGACAGAAGAGGGGTCTCACCCTGAAATTAAGCCGGCCTTGGGTTTTCCAGATTCCAGAGCTGTGAAAAAAAAAAAAAAAAAACACAGCTATTATTTAAGCTGCATAGCGTGTAGTGTCCTGTTAAGTCAGCTAGAGTAAGCTAATATGCCTAATGTATTTGTGTAATTGACCAAGAAAGCCACATTACAAAAAGTTATCGCCGTAGTGACCAGAGCTGGTGGGAATAGGGAACATTCTTGTAACTGCTCTCTTCGTTTGTCTTACCATCTGCTGAAAACCGGCCTCAGTCATTTCTGGGTTCTTGAGAATGGAAGGATTTGGTTTGCTGCAGAGAGACAGCGTCTCAGGCAATGACGCATGTGCAAGCTGATCCAAGCGACTCATTGCTGTTCCGAGAGTGCTTGGGGACAGCCTCCAGGTTTGTCTTTTTTTTTTTTTTTTTTATTCTTCTGGGTTCACCTCAGTCTTTTATTGGTTAAATTCTTCCTTATTATATAATAACACATAATCAAAAGCCTTCTCATTATTTCCCTCAAACCCATTAATTATCTTGAAAAAACACATGTAACTATGAAAGCACAATGCACACACAAAGTCACAGTTCAGTGTCTGCCAAAGCAAGTTATACATTAACTTCTAACTCTCAGGAAAACCTCCAAGTCATGGGTCATCTGGGCATATACGTGTGGTCACAGTGTTAGCATGTAAACAGAAAGGTGCTGCACAGGTCAGAGCAATGTGAGTTTTTAACTTGTCCGAAGGCAGAAAAATCTCTATATTAAGCTCATCCCAATATTTATTTCTACAGCACTTTTCAAACTGTTCTCCCTATGCAATATTAATTCCTTTTGCAACTTCTCCCAGCGCTCATTCACTAGCCCGAATTCTACCTCTTAAATCTTGTACCCTAATTTCTGTAGGCAGGAAACACCAGGGGGTCAAATCACTATGTCTCAATCTTTCCAGGAAGGTAAGTTCAGTAATCTAATGCCCCCCTCACATGGTCCAAACTCTTCTCACCATTGCTCACTAATCTGGTAAACCCAGCTATTTCTTTCTCTGTCTTACCCCTTGTATTTTCTAAGGGCATCCCTGTCCGTAGTGACCCAGGCCCACTATTCCCTTTTCCTTGGGTTCTTTAATTCTTCTAACTACTGAAAATTCAGTTTTCTCAAAAACATTTTCTGCTTCAAATATCTCCTGGTACAACGTAATCATCATGAGTTGGCTAAGATTTCCCGGAGAACAATTGAGGCAGTCAGCCTCCACCTCAAGAATGCCTTGCCCCATGACGCCTGGGTTGGTTGCTTGGATGGCCAGGGCCAGAACAGTTTGTTCCTAGTAGACATCAAAGTAACTCCCTCCTCTAGTAATGCCCTCAATCCTTTTCCCAGAAAAATTTATCAAAATCATATTGAGGACAACTATGGTATAGACAAAGGCAAAACCAACAAGCACACAGAAAGAGCAATGCCACCTGTATACTAGAAAGCCAGAAATACAGTATGCAGGTTGACAGGACTCCTGTAGCCGAAACTGTGTCACGCAGCCATTCTTGCAACCATATCATACCTGACAACCATCTTTTCTATTTTTTGTTTACAATAGCTTTTATTATTCCACAGAGAAAAATTTTAGAAAGGCATCACATTCATTTAAAAATAAAGCAAAGCAAACAATACAAAACAAAAAGAATGACCCTCCCTCCTTCTCTCTCTCTCTCTCTCTCTCTCTCTCTCTCTCTCTCTCTCTCTCTCTCTCTCTCTC
>NC_034602.1:85833092-85868532 GCF_900095145.1 Mus pahari
AGGAAGGAAGGAAGGAAGGAAGGAAGGAAGGAAGGAAGGAAGGAAGGAAGGAGGGAAGGAAGTTCTTGAGTGTGCAAGGCAGCTTTTTGTTACTATAAAAATACCTGAGATAATAAGCCTATAAATTTATTTTGCATTCATCAGCAAGTAATTGACTGGCTTTGTTGCTTTGGAGCCGGTGGTGAAGAAGTGCATTGTGGAGGGAAGGCATGAAGGAACATCCTGCTCTCACAGTGAGGACTAGGGAGACTGTCACTGTGTCTGTCAAAAGAGTATCCACAAAGCCTAAACTCCTCACAGGAGACCCATGAAGTCTCCACAGCCTCCCAGCATCACTGGGACCAACAACCCTTTAACATATCGCCCCTTCAGGAACATTCCATATCGCTGATTGCATGTAGCATTTGATTTTGTTTCTAAGTTGGCATCAATGATAGATTTATAACAGTATTTTATATCTAAGGTAATTGAGTTATGCATAATTTGCTTGAGTACTTGGACTACATAAAATTATCCCTTCTTATAGAAATTCTTTGTGGATTGTGGTATTAGATACAAGTATTTAAAAATACTTATTTGGGTTTTATGTAACAATAACAATAAACCCCACCCCAATATACAGGTCAGATCTTTGGTGATCTGTACAAATTCAGCATGAGTATTGAAAAATACCCTTTGTTTTTACACGCTATTGCTAAGCTTGCATAATTTGTGTCTGATAATTGCATTAAAGTTTATACATTAAATCTACTTATCTTGTGCCCCAAAGGGAAAGCTTGTGAGAAATTTGTGGGTTGGACAGTTTTTTTGAAAATATTGGATAAATGACATCTTTTTGTGAATACATTTCTCAAGTCTTAACAGTATCAAGTGGCCTAAATGAGTTAAGATCACTCCCCCAAACCTTACATTAATATCAGGATGCAATTTAGACACCAGGGAGATTGAGCTCAATCTGTATGAGATGAATAATGGAAGCGTTTGAAGAGGTCATAGATCTTACTAAATGATTGCTTCCTTATAAATTCCCAAACAAGAAATCTTCACTGAGAAATGCTGTAGGATTGCCACCATTTGTCACTCAGCCCATGCATGCTTAATCACCTGCATTTCCAGGCCACTAAAGGAGCATTCCGTGCATTGTGGAGGCCTGGGATAGTTAATACAAGCATTCCCAGGGCACTTAAGCACTGGGAAGGAATTCTATTGTGTTTTGAGTCAATAGGTCCCTATTGTCTTGATCAATTCCAATAAAAGTTAATTTATTGCTAGGAAAAGTAGGATTTAAAAAACGGCTTACTTCTTATTTATGTTTACATCCTTGGAATTCATTTTTAAATTAGAAATTTTTATATTGGATTTACTGTAACTGAACCTGCAAGGACTGAATTTAGATTACATTTGTCAAATTGTATGTTGTGAATGAAACTTACTATTTACAGTAAAAAAAAGAAAAAAGAAAAAAAAAGGATAGAAGAGAATCTAATAGAACGGGTTCAAGTCTCTCTCCAGGACCCTCTCACATCCTCACTTCTCCACGAGTATCTTAAGATGTCTGCATCAGTGGCAGCAGAAGCTGGCAAGTGGGGAGACAGGTGTGGAGGCAGATATAATGTGGCCAGATCCTGGCCTTTCGGTCACTCAGTTCATCTCTCTAAACCCCCTTTCTATTATCTGCAAGATGGCAGGAGTCGGGTCATTCCCCACCCATGGCATGGGGAGGGTTAAGTGACACAAAGGATGCCCAGAGCCTTTGTGTAGTGACCTGCACATAGTGACTACCACACACGTTTTCTTGAAGACCATTTACCCATTTACTTGACACTATACAACTTTTTGTTCACTTCAACATCTATACAGCTACCACATTATACTTCATGAAGAGTGCATTAACATTCGTTACCCTTCTGAATGTACTTGCTATCAGTACAGAGATAGGGACACTAACTGGATGACCAGCATAAAATATAAAAATTAGAGAAGGACCTCTATCATATGCAGGCCACTGTGAAAGAATAGATATTTTCTGGAACTGAAAAAGTGTGTTCTAATAAAGGCAGGCAGCAGATGAAAAGAATTTATAATAGCTAAATTCCATATATTCTTGTTTCTGCTTGATAATCTGTCTTTCGTGAGTATGTAAATTTTTTTCACAGTAGTTATTCCCAGCTGCATATGTGTGCTGCAGAAAGAAAGAGCATATGGATTATATACCGTGTATATATACATATAGGAATGCTGGCAGGGGGTGTGTGGATTCACATGCATACACATGCACACACTTTCCATATCAGTCTATGCATGTCTATATGTAGAGAGAGAGAAATATATATGTATAGATACATATTCCTTCTGCTCTTTTCATTGTGTTACACATGTCAGGAGCAGGAAGAGCTCTGTTCCCCTCCCTCCTCCCCACCCCCCACAAGCTGGAGGGCCAGAAGGTGGGGCGGTACCTCGGGATAATGTCGGCAGAAGGCAAAGGGAGCAGACAGCTGGCAAGCTCTGTCCCAATATGCTTCCCTGAAAGAGGCGAGGAAATTGGAGAAGATGCAATGCCTGAATGGCTCACTTTGCAGAAAAACAGAAGCAGCTAGGTAAAATTCCTTAGAATGCCATCCTTTCTGAACGGATCTGGAATTGAGGACAGACAGCGTTGCAACTCCGTAGCCTTCCCCAAGGTCTGTTTGTCAACATTTTATCTTGGAAGATGTTCTAGAAAGCAAAGCCAACTTTATGACCTCTTGAGAGCTGTCCTCATAAACTTATGAACTGCCAAACGCCAGGTGTCTCCTTGGAATTTTCTAGAACAAAAAATGTACAATGAGACCTCTGCTTTCAAACACTGAGAGTATAATAATTTCTGGATAGCAGATGTCCCCATAACAAGCGCTACAACGTAAGCCTGTTAAATGAAACATTTTCAAAATGCCTACTTGTCATCTGAGACAGATTTTTCTAATTTCATACTTTCTTGAAAACGAAAAAGAGTTATCAGCAAATCAGATCACAGAGCTCCTAGGGGCTGCTGGGATTTGTGGAACTGTGTCTGTGGGCCACTAGAATGAGCAGGCCACTGGAATGTGTGGGACTGTTTCTTGTGGAACACTGGAATGTACCGGACTGGTTTTCTGCGGCGCATTGGAAAGAATAGGCTGTGTGGGTCTAATTCCTGTGAGCAGCTGAGATGTGTCCGACTGCTTCCTGTGGGCTGCTGGGATGTATCTAACTGTTTCCTGTGGGCTGCTGGGATGTATCTAACTGTTTCCTGTGGGCTGCTGGGACATGCAGTATTGGTCCCAATTTCCTAAAGCTTCTTTTCTCTTTTTGCCCTGTGCTATTATTTCTCCCAGGGTCTCTTTTGCTTCTTTTTAAGTCAGATGTCAACTGAGTTCTGGAGCCTAGTGGTGGTGCTGTTACAAAGGTAGGAAACATTCTCCAAGTAAGGACTCATGGTCCGCACTGCCATGGCCTCATTCTGCAGAGTGTAATAGCTTTCTCGGTTGCTTGCTTCCTAGGTGTCAGCAAAGAGGATAATGAATTGCTGAATTCTAAACAAACAAACAAGGAAACGTTTTTCCTGACCATTATTATTGTTTTAAGGTGATTGAGTGTTGTCCATGAACGTTAATTTTCTTTTCTTACAGTTTTGCATGTGTGTGCATGCATGGTTATGGGAGCCCACTTGCAGATGCCGGAGGACAACTTTGGATATCACTCCACAGGCTCCATCTGTCTTGTTTTGTGAGGCATGTAAATAAAGATGTAATGTACTCTATATGTATGTGTGATAAATATGTATATCTTATATGTATTTACATATAATTATATGTGAAATGTATAAATAATTTTTACAAACTCACAAGTGTAGAATTCTTATTGTGCTTTTATTTCTTGAGATTTGCGTATGTATGAGTATGTGTGTATGCATGCATGCTTTTGGGGGATGTATGCATGCATATGTGTGTATGTACTTATGGGGGCCAATGGTGGGTGTCATCTACCTTGGGTTTTGCAACCGGATTTCTCTCTGTCTTGGGGTTGTCAAGTATGCTGCTAGACTGGCTGGTTGCCAGTGACCTTAGGTGTACACATATCTGCCTCTGCCTCTCATCACTAAGATTACAAGTTGATGCAACTATGTCTGGATTTTTTTTTTAATGTAAGTTTGGGAGATCAAACTCTGGCCCTCATGAGCATGACAAGAAACTTTCCAGACTGAACTATTTCCCCAGCCTCCTGATTTTATTTCCACGAATAGTCTGTAAACTCCTTGGGCACAGACTATTTCATATTCCGTCTTATTCTTCAAAAGCCCCAAATAATACCCTCCATGTAAAATAGATACTACTTACATATTGAGTCCAGGGTGTTAATAAGTACAGGAGTTAATTTCACTGGAGTTATAGAGTAATGTGCTCAGCAGAGCAACCTCAGCAGGGAGAATCTTGCACTCATTGGCTAGGTGGGAGTGACAACGGAGTTAGAGTGCTGGCAGCTACTCAGTTGCTATGTGCTGAAGATAGTCACAGACAGGTATTAGTCAGGGTTCTCTAGAGTAACAGAACTTATATAATACATCCCTATGTATAGAAAGGGGTTTATTAGAGTGACTTACAAGCTAAGGTCCAGCTAATCCAACTGTGGCTGCCTATGAACTGAAAGTCCAAGAATCCAGAAGTTGTTCAAGGCTAGATGTCTCAACTGGCCATCAGTAAACGCTGAATCCTGAAGAAGTAAGTAGGTCTAATTCCAATGAAAGAGTGGGCTTGCTGATATGGCAAGAAAGAGCAAGCAGGCAAAGAGCAAAAGCTTCCTTCTTCCATGCCCATATGCAGGCTTCCAGCAAAAGATGTGGCCCAGATTAAAGGTGTGTCTTCTCATCTCAAAATCCATAGAAAAAGGTATGTCTTTATTCTAAGCTCAAAATATCTGGGTTGAAGGTGTGTCTTCGTATGTCAAAGATCAGGGTTAGAAATGGACCTTCCTACTTCAAATTAAACAAACAAACAAACAAAAAATCCCTCACTGGTGTGGCCTCCACTTATTGATTTTAGTTCATTCTAAATGTAGTCAAGTTGACAGCCAAGAATAAGCATCACACCAGGCAAATATGTATGAGCAGAAATGTTCCCAGATATGGGACCCCATTTATTTGTTTCCAGTGGGGTATAGGTCACTAGTACCATGGCTTGGTGGTAAATAGTCTCACTGCCATTTTGAATTGACTTGCAAATTTATACTTGTAAAAGCCATTTTATAAAATTAGTAACAATCTCAATCACACGTACAAACTATGGGAAGAAAAGAAACCTTTCGCTCTCTATTTTATGTGGCTTCCATGTATCTACCAGAATCCCACAGGATGACAATAGCGTTGCACTCAGTGTTCATTACATTTATTATTCTTACAGCTGTTGTGCTAACATGCATGGGGTTGAGGGGCCATTTACCTGCTTGTCTTTCTAACTCCTGTTTCATGTTGGTTTGGAATTGAGTTAGGACGTAAGGACCCCTGTCACGTCTCAGCTCTCACTCACTGATTTGGCATGCCCAGCCTCAAGTCCTCCTAGTTCTCAGACTTGCCTAATGCCTTGTTTCTGAAGCAGTAGCCATTCGTGTCTCTGCTTGGGAGGACCCAGTCTAAACACATAGACAAGCTGCCTCTGAAAGGTGACTTACTGGAGCTAGCTTTCTGAGTCAACTATCATATTTTCAAGAATTTACTGTAGTCTGGTTAATAAATTGTTTTAAATTAACCAAGGTAGGATTGTATCTACCCATGCATGGAACAAGGAAGATATCACAAATACTCCTCCCTAATCCAATGGTTGAACATTCGAGGTAAATAATGGGCAGATGGAAGTGTGCACTGCAGACTAAGCCTCTGTCACATCATTCGGCTATATCTCCAGCCAACGGTTGAACATTTAACCACACGTCATACATGATGCTGGGTTTAAGGGAAAGTGCTTGGTTCTCATCAGCTTTGCAAGTGTGTGAAGGGAGGTTCACCTTTACTTCTGGGAGGAAAGTGGGAAGAATCCTCAGTTTTGACAACAAATGTGAATGCACTGGAAGCAACTGGTAGAACTTAGACGACACCCTCCCACTGTGTGCACTCTTGGTTTCCTGGGGCTGGGGAGATCATTCAGTGGTTAAAACACTTACTGCTCTTGCAGAGGACCAAAGCTCAGTCCCCACCACCCAAGTGGTCACTGTAATTCTGGCTCTAGGGGTTCCAACAACTCTTCTGGTCTCTGTGGATGTTTGTACTCAAGTTCATATCCCCCCCCCCTCCACACACATCAATCTTTAAAATATGTTACAGGCTAATGAATATGATGTTTAGCCTTTCCAAGTATCCTCACTAACATTCATATTTGCTTCTTTTGATCATGACTCGGTCAAATGAGGACTAGTATATCTCACTTTACAAACAAGGGAAACTCAGGCTGAGAAACAGTGAGTGACTTTTTCTGGCTCACGCTGGAATGGTAGGGCCCTGGATGACCTTGGACTGACTCGGATTTCTTCCTTAAGAACAATTTAAAGCAGGAATGCAGCCACTGGAGTTACTGAAGACTTAATAAGAACAACTCGGGTTCTACTCTTCCTATCCTGTGTGACAAGAATTCATGCACTCCAGGCAGCTTTCCTGGCCATAGGTGACTCATTCTCTATGATCCCTAGATTTCTGTTATATCTTTGATGTGGAAATATAATTGGCTGTTTTTGTGCGCCAACCTGACACAAGCTAGAGTCTTCAGAAAGGAAGGAGCCTCAATTGAGAAAATGCCTCCATGAGGTCCAGCTGTAAGGCATTTTCTCAATTACTGATCAGTGGAGGAGGGCCTTGCTCACAGTAGGTGGAGCCATCCCTGGGCTGGTGGTCCTGTCTTTAACACAGCAAGTTGAGAAAAACAGGGGAAGCAAGCCAGTAAGCAGCATCCTTTTATGGCCTCTGCACCAGCTCAGGCTTCCAAATTCTACACCTGCTTGATTTCCTGTTCTGACTTTCTCCAGTGATGGACTATGGTCCGGAAACGTAAGCCAAATAAACTCAACTTGGTTTTTGGTCATAGTGTTTTCTTGCAGCAATGAAATCCTGACTAAGAGAGGGTCTAATAAAGCTATTTCCTGGGGCTGACATGTGTGCTCTGTTTTACCAGCAATGAAGGCACAGAAAGCTTCTATCACTGCTGAAACAGCAGTGTTAGAAGAGTGGTCTAGACTGTGAACAGGAAGTCTGAATCTACATGGGGTGATAATAATCTTTCCTCAGGAGTTCATAAGTGCAGAGAAAATGACTGCATGTATCAATCAATGAGAATACCATCTTCCAAGGACTAACTTTTACACACATTGGACTAAAATATTTTGAAAAAGTCCAAGGATATGACTAAATAATACTGAACATCACAAATAATATCTTTTCATCCTCATTAAAAGAAAGCAAACGACTCCTGGATTACTTGCTCCTAAGTGCTGCTATAAAATTTATATTCTTTCACATACATATGATTACCTTTACATTTTAATTATTTGATGTGCTTTTATCTCAATTATCGCAGTAATTTTTACATTTTAAACTTTGTCCCATCCTATGGGGAAGTAAGGCAAGAGACAAGTGAAGAAAAAAATGAAATGGGCAGAAAAGTTGGAAAATATCAGTAAGAGTAATGAGGGGAAATGTATCCAGTGTTGCATTATTTAGAATATCCACAAATGCTATTCAGTTCTCTAGTTGTAGAGTTTTTCTTGAGTTGTTTTTATGGCTTTTGATATCAAATGTGTTTCCTTTATTTGTTTGCAATTATATCACAAGCATTTGAACTAGAATATTTCCTCTCTCTCTCTCTCTCTCTCTCTCTCTCTCTCTCTCTCTCTCTNTCTCTCTCTCTCCCTTTTCGAGACAGGGTTTCTCTGTGTATCTCTGGCTGTCCTGGAACTCACTCTGTAGACCAGGCTGGCCTCAAACTCAGAAATTCGCCTGCCTCTGCCTCCCAAGTGCTGGGATTAAAGGTGTGCGCCACCACGCCTGGCTCCTATCTCTTTTTAAGAACTCAATGTAATTGTGAGGAATATTTTCTTTTAGTGCAGAAGTAAAATGAATATTCAAATCCCTGTTAATCCTTGATATATGTCTCCTTTTTTATAAAGTCACCAATTGGCTCTCATGCTGTTGTGTACCTTTGATATATTCTGGGAAGAATTTGGTGACCACTTTTCATGGTTCAGGCTGAAAACAGTTTAAAATTTACTTTAATACACATTATATTTTCTAGACTCATATTTTCAAACATTACTAATTATTAAAAGCATGCTATTGTCATATTGTTAGAATATAGTAAAATTGGAGTTTATAGCCACGTAACTTATTATGTGTTTTGCTTCTTGATGGAATTTGACTTTATGACTTTCTGGTTCTCCTGAGGACCAGTAGCTAGATGGTATTCAAGTGCATAACCATGCTAGTACCCAAGCAAGGCTCTGTCAGCATGTGCTCTGGTGTTCCTTGCAAATTGGTGGTGGATTTCCCCCCTCCAAACATATGCATATCTGAAATTCAAATTGAGAGCTCCTTACCGCATGCGCTCCTCCGTACCTCTAATGAGGTGGAAAAATGTACATTAATGACGGAACGTTATTTAGTGCTGAACAGAGTTAATTGCTTCTAATCACTGCTTACATCCATCTGGTTCTATGGTAGACAACAAACCTCTTCATTGGGCTTGCTCATTAGACATACTGTAAATCACAGCAATGTACTGGCGTCTCACATATTGTGCACCTATTAGTGAAGCTATGCTTTCATATAGTCCAGTGGCAACATCAGGACAAAGACCAACGTCTCCATCTTCTGTCAGAACTACAGGGAGTCATGATAAGCTAGTTCCCCAGCCTCACTTGGGAGGCAATGGAAAACTATTGCCTACTGAACTCAGAATGGAAAGCCATGGAAAAGCTCGAGGAAACTGGGGCAGTGTGGTGTCTTTTCTGTCAAACAGGAATAGAGGAAGAAATACTGGGAGGTGTCTTGCTGGTTTTTCTATCTTTCTCAAAGCTTGAGAGTAAAGCTTCCTTCTACTGTTATCTTTGGCAAGCACATACAAGTACAGAGATGTATGAATGAAGAATCAGGGTTTGAGGAGTTTGAGAGATGATTTGGTGCTTATAAGCCTGTATTGCTTACCCAGACAACCCAAGTGTGGTTCCCGTCAGGTCATCACAGCTTATAACTCTAGCTCCAGGGGCTCTGATGGTTTCTACTGCCCTCTGTGGGATGAGCCTCCACACACAGGTACGTACACACAAATAAAGGTAATAGTCAAAATTGAGCCAGAGTTTGAGACTGAGCTAGGTGGAATCTTTAAACATGGGTTTAAGGACTCCTCAATTTTCAAAATCGAAAACATTTTCCTGATTTTTTTAGGAGAAAGAGTTAAGTGTATGAAGTGTGCTGGTCAATAGCTTTATCACAGCCCAAGTATGCCAGTGGTAGAACTAAGTGGAATCTTAGTGATAGAATTAATGCATTGAGAGGTATCTACCTTCTACAGGCCATGAGGATTTAGGCAACTAATGTGGAAATACAACCTTCAAAGTGATAATCTAGAGAAACCAAGAGATTAGTTACCATGATATATTACATTCTTGGGGCCTTATGTTGCTTAAAAAGGAACCATACCTAAAATGAAAGAAAAAAGAATAGGGAAAGAAGGAAGCAGGAACAGAAAGGGAAGAGAGAAGGAAGGAAGGGAAGAAAGGAGAGAGGGAAGGACGGGAGAAAGGAAGGGGAAAAGGGGAGAAAGAGGGAAGGGGAGAGAGGAAGGGAGGAAAGGAGAAAAACCACTAAGTCACTGAAAGCACCTTTCCTTTTCTGGGACTTACCCGATTCTTGCTGTTAAGGATGTGTGACTTTAGGGAGCTCACTAAGTCATAAAAAGTTCAAAATTAAAAGCTGAACAGGAGCATAGGTACCCTATGGCAATGTATACTCAACTCATTTCATTTAAATTAAAGTGACGTATCCAAGGCATAGAAATATTAAGATACATTTCCCAAGACAAGTTAAGTAGGTTTCCTACATTGTAGAGAAGGAAAGGATGTATTGATGTGATGGTCTTAAGTCACGAGGGCACTGATGGCTTACGGCCTCGGTAAGCAGAGGGACTTGAGTGCACACATTGTGCACTCTACCATCCCTCTTTCTACTTTTGTGCCCTGTGTGGGAAACAAACAACAAACAAAGGAACAAACAACAGAATTAATATCACCCCTTTGTTGGGAGAACAGCTTAGACAGCGTAGAGTGTGATAACCATATTCAGCCATCCCTGAAAACATTCTTCTAATAAAGGCTGTGCAACTTGAGGCCTAAAATTGATAAAACTAAGACTTATTCAAATTGATAATTCACTTATAGAACATATAATACTTGTCAGCACACACATATCATTACTATCAAGAGAATATGAATAAAATTTTACCAAGTTTTAATTTTTAATTCATTTTTGTAACCTCAGTCACTCATTTCATTTTCTGTTAATGCCCTTATTAAACTGAATTTCTGTGTATTCTATTATTCTTAACTGAGTTGAAACTGAGTAAAATGAACTATTGTACAGGTACAATATTTGAATATTAGGATTTTGCTTAGAGTTTTCAGTGATCAACCTATGCTTAATTCGATTCCTACATGTTCAAAATATTGTTCTTCTAAGTAGGTACCAATTATGGAAACTGCCTCTCCCAAAATATTAGTATTCATCTTTCTTCTTTTTGTTGAGATTTATTCATACCACATGCATATGCAATGCACTACAAAAAACATACACCTATATGTATAGAAGTAAACCATTGGGAAAAGATCTATAAATAAAATTGTACATTTTATGTTATGCTTAGTTCTTGGAATAGTAGTTCAATATATTCTATGCATAGGTCATCACTTTATAAGTGGTTTGATTTGGTGACTGAAACGAGATTTTTTTTTTTAAGAGCCATTTGGTCACTATCTCCTCTCTCCTCCTATTCCTTTAGCAGGCATCTTGAGTGGATGTCCAGTATGAGCTTGGGTGACTGGAGGAGAGTAAATGAAGAGTACCCATTATTTGCGTTGCTTTAATTACGCCATACTCACACCATGATGGACTTTGCTCCATTTCCCTCCGGTAGACCTGACAGACTATAACTGACCTAATTGATACCAGATGACAGCTCAAATAAGGCTTAATAAAGAAGTAATCACACTAATCTAATGAGCAAGCTGTTATGATATTGGCTTATAGGAAGCTGTTGGATAAGCCCTTCATGTTTCTTTACTCTCCACCACCAGTGCTCCCAGTGGCTCTCTGGTATGCTAGAATCATGGGAGTAAGTGGATTCAGGGCAACACGTGTCCCCTTGCCTACTCTTTGCTCTGTAAAGGACACATTGACAGATTGTTCAGAGTTTCATGTACAATGAAAAGTTGACAGTCCTTTTAGAACAGCGATCACATACAACTACTCTTCAATAGTTCTTGGCAAAGACTCTCTATCTTGCTCTTTCTTACTCTCCTTCTCTCTTTGGATGAATTTATTTTTTTCTGAATAATTTGAAAATTATGTGAATTCTAGCAGCACACCTCTGAACATTTCATATATTCCCTAATAATAGGCATTCTCTTACATAGTAAGAGTAAATAAATATCAAATTAACAATACTACCCAATCTATGTACAAGCTCCTACAATCATCACCACATAGCTTTAAAAGACCTACTTTGTTTTCAAACCACATCTAGGCAATGTAGAGAGAGATTGAGAAGAACAAAGAAAAATGAGATGGGTGTATGAAAATGCTGTAATGAGCCCTATTAATTTGTATGCTAATTTAATAAAAATAAAAAATCATAAATAAAACTGAATATCCAATGAAGATATTGGAACATTTACTTGCAAAATAATGTCATGACCTCACCTTGCATCTTTTCCAGTGGTCTCAGTTGTGCCATCATCCTAAAGAACCAAAAAACAAAACCTAAACTTCTTTCTACAAAATTTCATTGTCTATATGACAATTAAATGGAATAATATGTGTGTATGTTTGTGTGTATGTGTTGTTTCTAGGAATGATTCCATTTCAAATATAGTTTGAATATGGCTTATTAAGTTTTGATATATATTATACACATACATATATATGTATACATAGACACTTTTGAGAAGTGATTGGGCCATAAGTATGCTAACTTTGCAAGTGGATCAACTTATGTGTATGTGTGTGTTTGTGTGCATGTGTGTTTGTGTGTGTGTGTGTGTGTGTGCGTGCGTGTGTGTGTGTGTGTAATGCACATTTGAGCATGTGTGTGTGTGTGTGTGTGTGTGTATGTGATGCACATTTGAAAGAATAGCACCTTGTAGCCCTGACATTGAGCTGTGTTTCCCAACAGTATATATAAAATAGTTTCTAAAATATCACCAATAATTTCTAAATCAAATTTAAAATGTATCTGTGAGTTGCAGGTTTCCTCTTTAGAACACCCCCTCCAGAGATCCATCTAGAATACTGTGTAAAGGTCACTTGTTAGGTTATGTTTTGTTAAAGCCAGAGTTTCAGCTTTTCATGATATAGCAGAGACTGCTGTGAAACTTACGATGGTTCTCTTCCCTTCACTTCCTTAACATCAGTGTTAACAGGCATGCACTGCCATGCTCAGGGAGAAACAGCAACTTGGAGTAAGTTTTTCTGCATGGTTAAGTAATTCATTTGAATCTGCAAGAAATTACATTTATTTGTTTCCCATTAAGGAATTTACTTTTATTTAATTAGGTTTCATAAAGCAAACTTTACATAGTTTAAAAGTTTCTAAGTATATAACAGTACACGAAAGATTCTCTTTGTATAATGGTGGCTCTCCACTTCTATGAATTCTATGTTGAATGCATAACAATTTTAGTTTCCATTTTATCCTTCTAGTGGTTTCTTTGTGAAAGCAGACAGCAACCATGGTGTAATATTTCTGCACTTTGCAGTTCCATAGGCATATGTGAATAGCAAAACTTTATATCAGGAATTCCAGAAAACATTAAAGAAATGGTCACCTGCTAGGACATATGTGACATGAGAGTCAAAGTGTTTCCATGAGGACAGACTGAAATGATGGGTGCCTAGTGAACCAAGGTCAGGGCCAAACAAGCAGCTCTTCTGAGTGTTGTTAAATTCAAAAGCCAAATCACAGAACTCAATCCACTTTCAGTCACAAACATCATCCATAGACACCATGCAAGCTTTTGTCCTAGCCATTGGTTTGCTTTATTGAGATCCCACTTGCTTTATTCACATTGTGTATGTGCTAGTGTACGGCTTACTGAAGAGCACTGTTTTTCTTAGGTTCCCAAATCTCATATTTTCTGACCAGTTTAGTTTTGTTGTTGTTGTGTTGTCAAATCTGATATTTGTGGTAACATTTAATTTAAATCTTTCTCTAATTATTTGTATTTGTGAAGCTGTTATGATGGGGCACACAAGAAAAGGACTTCTGATTGGAAGGTTGTGCTATCAGCTTGTATGCTTTTGAGGGGTTATTGGGTCACAAGGGCACTAACTTTGTAGATGGACCAACTCCTTGATAAAGCAGTTCATGAATGGCCCCCTAAAGGGCTCCATTTGAAGTGAGTATGATGCTGAGCATGAATGTGAGTCTTTGAAGGGTTTACCTTCTATCCTATCCTCTCTAAACTCCCCACCCCTTGTAAGATGAGCAGCTCCGCATTTCTCCTTTCTCTCAGCTATGATGCTCTGCCTACCCAAAACCTACTACAGTGATGAGGTTGTGGGTCTATGCACTGACTCATCTAAAACCATGAATCCCAAGTAAATCTTTTCCCTTTAAATTGATTTGCTTAGGTGGTTTATCACAGCAATGTGCTCAACAGCAATTTTCTTGGTTCCCTTTAGGAGGGAGTGGTTAAGTTCATGAGATGCCGAAATACACAAACTGCACTTATCTGGTAAAAATAAAACTTGCAACATTTGCAGGGACCCCTTCCAAGAGTTCTGCATACGAGAGCACTGAACACCTGTTAGAGAAAATGACCAGGTGAGCTGCCAAGAGGAGATTCTCAGATCTGTTGAGCTGCTTTTAAGTAATGCAGAGAGCTTTAGGGATGTAGCTTTTGTGAGTCATATGCTGGGGTGGGGATGGTGGCTTAAGTGAAAATGGGCCCCATGAGCTCATCTCTTTGAATGCCTAGTTGCCCAGGAGTAGAGCTGAAAGTGTGGCCTTGTGGAGTAGCTGTGTCTATTTTGGAGAAAATATGTCACTGGGAGTGGGGTGCTTTGAAAACCCCTATGGAAGCCTACTATTACTCCATAAGCTTCCAAAATATTGAATATTTTATATATACATATTCATATAAAAGTATTTAATGGGAGATACTAGACCCAGGGGATAACATTCCTATATAAGCCACAGTTCTCTAAATAAAAACTCCAGTGCCAGGTCTGGCCACTTCCTTTCAAGTTGTTGGTCGAGAGTGTTCTGGAAACTCCCAAAGCAAGTCAGGCATTGTCATTGCTCTTGGTTTCCCATGAGACCTTGATGGTTAAGACCCTATTTCTTAGGACCTCACACATTTTGGTCCCAGGACTTGGAGAAATCAAGTTAGTATTGGCCAGGATACATCCTCTCTGGTTGGTAGTTTTCATAGTCCCAGAAGGAGCTATGCAGGCTGCTGGGGTAAGAAAGTCATCAACAGTCTTACCAAGTTGTGGAGCCTGTAAGCTATGATATTGACTGGCCTAGAAAGATATATCCATGGGTATACTAGTGGCATGACCGTTATGGGCATAACCAATCGTTGTTTGGTTAGATTTAAGATCCAGTCCACACCAGGAAGGCTTAGTACTGTAAATCTGGCCAAGACCCCATGTCTTGGAAGAATTTATAGGTCCCAGAGGTGAACATACTAATGTCACTTTGACAAGTGAACACAGTATCAAATGGACCCCCTAAAACACACATACCTCTCCCCCAAATAGTGCAGCCCTCAGACTCCATTGGATAAACTTCTTTGAACAGTGGATGCAGAAACTTGGAACTGATCAGTGTGTAGAGAAAATACCCATGGAATGTGCAGCTTAAATGGAACATCTATACCACACTTCCTACCCTAAGGCTCAAGAGACCATCGAAGCAAAGGGGGCAGCAAAGATTGTAAGAGCTAGATCTCACAAGGACTGGAGTGAAGTAGTGCCCTCTGGCCATGACAGGATGAAGTGCACTCATGAACTCACAGCACATGTTGTCCGCACAAGACCTGAACAAGAACAAGCCAACTGACATTCAAAAATGGAGGACAGGAGCGCTTGTGAGCTCTCAGCCCTAGCTGAGGAGCTGTTGACAGCTGGTAACTAAGAGGGACAGTGGCTTTCTTTTAGTGATACGATCACAAGCAGGCAGATCACGCTTTGATGGATGGTCCCACATCCATGCACATGTGCACAGTGGGAATTGAACTATGTGTTACAACCTCTCCTCCAAGAAAGAAGAGCATGGAGTAGCTACGGGAAAAGGAGTTACAGTGAGTAGTGCAGTTGACTATGATCAAAGTATATTGCAATATGTATAGAAAATAATCAGAGGGTTAATAAAATAATCTCATAATTTTTAAATTAAGGGAAAATAGTCTATATGCTTAGATAATGATACTGTGTCAGTATATTAATCACAACAAATGTACCAGGCCATTGTGGGGTGTTGCTAATAGAACTCGTAGACTGTGGGGTGCATGAGATTTCTACGTTGTCTTTTTAACTATTCTGTAAATATAAAACTGTCCAAAGGTGTTAGTTTAAAAAATAATGCTGTGAAGTTAGCAGTTGGGTTTTGAATCTTGCAGTGCCCACAGATCCTTAAAGGGTTTTTTTCTTCTTCTGAAATCACTTGATATAGCTGTGATCTATTAAACAGATAGCCTATATGGTTAAATTTTAGTTGGTTTAAAAATCACTGTGGGTGTGAAGCCAATCCCTGAATGGTTAGTGTGAAGGCAGGAAATATAGTTTTAAAGTGTTCTCAAAAGACTTAATGACAGCTTGATCAAGAATGGGCACCATGGGAGACGATGAGCTGTGCTGAGCTGAGCTGGTATCAGTTTTATGTATAAAATTATCAGCATTAGGTGATGGCTGTGACACCATCAGAAATAATAGGCTCATGAGTAAAACACTCTCAATCTGTGTTCTGCTAATGCTGGACTACGTTTTCTGACCTACAGGGCTTAATGGGTTTAATGAAAAACTGTTGAAACAGACCTTGAGCCTCATTTCCTGCTATTTGGTGAGAAGTAGTTGGCTTTTCTATATCTGCAAGGCTGGAAGTTCATGGCTTTTTGTTAATATATGTTATAGTCTTGAAGAGAGAGTTACATATCCTTCAAAAACATACCTTCTGTCTGGTCACTTTTCAACTTCTAGCTATATAGTATGTTTAAAAAAATCATGGAAAATACATACACATTATGGATCTTTCCAGTTGCTTGTCCTCATGATGAAGGTTTTACAGAAAAACAGTTAGTACATGTACTGGCTGGTTTTGACTGGCAACTTGACACAAGCTAGAGTTATCACAGTGAAAGGAGCCTCCCTTGAGGAAATGCCTCCATGAGATTCAGCTGTAAAGCGTTTTCTCAGTTGGTGATCAAGTGGGGAGGGCCCCTTGTGGGTCATGCCATCCCTGGGCTGGTAGTCTTGGGTTCTTTAAGAGAGCAAGCTGAGCAAGCCAGGGGAAGCAAGCCAGTAAGTAACATCCCTCCATGGCCTCTGCATCAGCTCTTGTGTCCTGACCTTGAGTTCCAGTTCTGACTTCCTTTGGTGATGAATAACAATGTGGAAGTGTGAGTTGAATAAACCCTTTCCTCCCCAACGTGCTTCTTGGTCATGATGTTTGTGCAGGAATAGAAACCCTGAATAAGACAGTACAAGTTTCAGCTTTATGAATTTTTTTTTCTTACTATGGCAAAACAATGTTATCCACTTTCTAGAATGAAATCCACCCCCGCCATTTCTCTTTCTCCAGAACACTGATGGGAACGCATAATTCAAGATGGACAAGTATGGGCTCATTTCATGTTCCCTGATTCTCCAGTTTTATAAAGGAAAACATTTCATTGGTGTTGGCTTGCAGTTTCAGAGGTTCAGTTCATTACCATCATGGCAGAGAAGGTGCTGGACAAAGAACCTAAAGTTCTACATCTTGATCCAAGCTTGAACACTCGGAGTCCTCAAAGCCTGCCTACGTTGTGGCACCCTCCCTTTAAGTGACCCTCCTAATAGGGCCACTTTCCGTGAGCCAAGCATATACAAACCACCACAAACCTCAGCTTACATTCAAGATTACTGTGCTATGACTGGCAGTGTTGTTATAGTACATACAAATTATTCTGCTTTTATATAAACATGGAAGTTTAATTACAGAAACAGGCTTTTAATAGTTTCCTATCATTTCTCAGCGTGCAATTACCAAGTTAGTATATCTTTAGATTAAATTTGTTAGAATGTTTGATTTCAAATATTGCTGCTTGAGTTGCTAGCTTGAGTTCCCTTAAGAAAAAAAAAAATCATTAGGGGACAGAGATATGTTTCTGTGGTTAAGAGTACTTATTGCACTTGCAGAGGATCCAGGTGTATGTCCCAGCACTCAAACAAAGGTTCACAGCCATCTACAGTTCCACTTACCGGAAATCCAATGCTTTTTTTATGACCTCCTCAGACACACATGATGCAGGCACATGTGTAAGAAAAGCACTTGTACATGTAAAACATAAAATGAATATTAAAATATTTTTTAAAAGAATTAAGTGGGTTTTAACTCTGGATTAAGACAGATTTAAACCAATTTCTGAAATTGTCCTAATCATGCTACTGCCACTGAGTACTGCATATTTATATAAAGGGATATTCTGTGAGCATTGATGAGTATAGCTCAAAATATCATTCAATACCAAGGGAAAAAAACAAAAAAAAACCCAACAACAACAACAACAACAACAAAACCACCAAAGATCCTGTAGGTTGAGCCACATCAAACATTCAGACATTATAGAATTTTCTGTAAAAATAAATAAGTGCTTCTGTCTTAGTGTTCTATTTCTGTGAAAAGACACTATGACCACAGCAACACTCATAAATCAAAACATCTCATTGGGTCTGGCTTACAGGTTTAGAGACTTAGTCCATTATTGTCATGGCAGAAAATAAAGTGGCATGAAGACAGACCGGGTGCTAGAGAAGAAGCTGAGAGTATACTAGGAATTGCTTGAGCATATGAAAACTCAAAGCCTGCCCCCACATCAATACAATCCCTCCATCAAGGCCACACCTACTCCAAAAAGGCTACACCTCCTAATAGTGTCATTGCCAAATGACCAAATATTCAAATACATGAGCTCCATTTAAGGGTTCCTTACCTAGTCATTTAGCTAAATATCAAATTAAGTAAAGCCAACATATTTTTATTCTAATCACCACAACATCTACCTCATAAACATGTACATTTACATTTGTCTTTAATAAATACTAAAATTATATGCATACCAAAAATTAGTATGAAATAAAATTCTTCATGATTTATTGTCAGTAAATGTTTGGTTTGTGTTCCTACTTTATAGACTTACATGCCTGAAGTACACTGAAGATTTTTCAGACAAAGGGGATTACTAGTAGGAAAAAATCAGGAGGCCTTCCTTATGATGTGCTGTCAAGACTATTTATAAACTTTTTGTTTCCAGAAGGACAAAGAAGGAGACTTTAAGCTAAGGAGTTTCTTTAAAGGGATATAGAAATTGCACACATCTTCTGTGCTTGTTACATATAAGAAATAATTTAATGACCAGAGATAATGCAATTTCTATTGGAGAAGTAGGGAATGGATTTTGAGAACCCACCAATGACCAATGGAGACTGAGAGGAATCATCAAGAGACAGGCCATTTAAAAAGAGAGTCTCAGGTGTCCAAGAAACCCAAGAGAAGAGATGGCTGTCTGAACAAGAAGGGACTGAGTGCTGCCCATGCAAACTTAGAAATGGGACAAATATAAGACATCATTGGTGGCAACATGGATGTTATTGGTGATCACAGATGCCACTGTCTGATTGAAGTTAAGCAGGACTGTCTTAGTTACTATTCTATTGCTGTGAAGAGACACCACAACCAAGGCAACTTATAGAAGAAAGTGTTTAATTTGGAGTTCTTTACAGTTTTAGAGGGTTAGTCCATGATCATCACGGTGGGTAGTAGACAGACATGGTACTAGATCAGTAGCTGAGAGCTTTATAACATGATCTGCAGGCAACAGGCAGATATAGAGACATTGATTCTGGCATGGACGTTTGAAACCTGAAAGCTCCATCCCAGTGACACACCCCCTCCAAAAAGGCCACACCCACTAATCCTTCCCCAAACATTTCCACTAAGTAGAGGCCAAGCATTCAAGCATATGAACCAATGGGGGTCATTTTCATTCAAACCACGACAGGAGCTAAACTGAGGACTGAGTAGGTAAAAATAATAGGAAAATTATTTCAGTAAATTGAGAGTGATGTGGAGATTAAAGAGCTTGTGTTTGTGGAATAGATTTTGAGAATGTCCCAATACTAATAAGAATAATTGAATGTCTTTGAATCTAATTTAGGACCTGTACTCATATTTGGCTTTGTTCATTTTGAGAGAAAACAAATTTCTCAGGAAACAGGGATAATCTGAGCTCTAGCTAAATGGCTAGATAAGGAACCCTTAAGAGAAGCCAATACATGGACCAGGCATGCCCCACCGACTCTTCAATCTGAGCACTGCTCAGTTCCTCAGTAGTTCTTCTTGCAGTGTTGTTCTGCTTTGGTTATTTCATCTTGAGGTCCAGTCTAACTTCTCAGTCTCTTTCTTACTGGGTAATGTGGGGTGTAAGTTTAACGGCTCCCTGGAATAGTCATCACAGTATATTAGTTTTTACCAACATCATTACAACGCAAAATACACTTCATTGTGATCTTAAAGCAGCTACAGTGTCAACAGATGACAGAAAGTGCAGTTTTTGATCATCTTCTGAAAACATCATCATGTATTCTGTCTATTGTTGACTAGGAGGTAGCATACCACTGTGCATTTTTGTTGAACTGTCCTTCTAAATTATTACCTATCTTTTACTCTCATTGTTTACTTCTTTAATATGTTTAAGATTTCTTCATGTAATTTAAATTAAGTGTTTTACTATACATATGATCTGCAAACACTTCATCTCTATCAATTGCTTTCCATTTTCTTCGTATTAATGGTATCTTTATAGATCAAAAGTATTTATGCTTAGTGGTACCAATGTATACACTATTGCTTTCTTGTATGAGTTGTACATTAAGGATTCTATGTAAGAAATCTTTGTATAAGTCAATATTAAAGTTATTTCCCATCTTATTCTTAGGTTTTATATGATCTATTTTGTTTATAATATAATGTAGAGATTGGCGTTTCAGTTTATCATATGCACATCCAATTTCTTTTCTTTTCTTTCTTTCTTTTTTTTTTTTTCCGAGACAGGGTTTCTCTGTATAGCCCTGGCTGTCCTGGAACTCACTTTGTAGACCAGGCTGGCCTTAAACTCAGAAATCCACCTGCCTCTGCCTCGCGAGTGCTGGGATTAAAGGCGTGAGCCACCACACCCGGCGCACACCCAATTTCATTTGCGCCAGTTGTCCTTTCTGAAAACTGCCCTTTCTTCACTATTACTTTAGTATTTTATAAAAATAAATAAGTAGTATATATTTCTATTTTTAGATATTTTCTCTATTATTTATGTAGTGTTTTTTTAAACATATATAGCTGTGTAAATGTAAAACTAGGGTCTAAGAGAATAGGTAACCTCCCAAGCATATAAGAGTTGAGATGATTTAGTTAATCATGAAAACTCTATTTAGTAATAAATAAATATAGAACTCACAATAAGATCTGGATTTTTGGATTTAAATGATACACCTTTTACAATATGTAACATTTGGCAATAATTTTCACATGTCTTCTGTAATCTTTATTCTTGGGAAGCAATATTTCACATAAGCTTTATTATAACCCTTTTGAGGGGTCAGTTGTTGGACACACACACACAAACACACACAAGTGCTGTGGTGTGGTGTGGAGATAGCATATAACTGCTTTCAGTTCACACAGCCTACACATAGCAAAGAGTATACGTCCTCTTCCTGACTTTCTCTCCATTGTACTATTTTGAAGAACTGAAAGTCTGATCATGATGCTACCTATATTTTCTGGGGTCCAATCAGTGTTTTCTATTACATCCTTCCAGATGTTCCAAAAGATTTTGTAAAATGTATAGCATTTCAAGATGTATTAGCACTTAGCCCTAAACATGTCCTTTATATCCCTGCCTCCAACACACCAAGCATTCAGGGAACATGGCTGAAGAGAGACAGAAAGGATATAAGAGCTGGGAGACAGAGAGAGGGAAGTCAAATCCTTTCTAGATATTACACAACCTATGCAAGGATGAATCCACAGCAACAGTGATCACTTGTTCTGGGCCTGCAATAAACAGGCCTTTGCAATTGTTTATGATTGTTGGAGGAGATATTCATAGGATCTTCCCCTTACTGCTGAATTACAGACTACTGAAGGATGCAAAGAGAATGAGCCACTGTCTTCAATTTTATGATTGGTGATTTCATAAGGCTCAAGTGAATATTTCCAATCCCATGGTCACAGACAAGACCCTACTGAAGTTCAGAGGTACATAATCAAAACAAAAAGACATCAAGGTAGAAAAATATTGGTGAGATGAAGGGTGTTATACATGGAGAAGGGAGTTAAGGAAGGGTCAGGGTCAGCATGCATTACATACATCTTTGAAAGTTAATAAGTTAAATTTTTAAAAAGCTGAAAGAAAAGAAGAAAATTTAGCACAACCAGTGTTTCCAGTTTTCTACTGTGCCTACTATGAGGATTACTCATGAGAAATAGGTCAAAATGAGAGTGGTCTTTTTACAAAAACGTTATCAGACAGATCAAAATATCAAAAACAGAGCTGCCATACACCTTACTCAAAAGCTTTCTGTGCAAAAACAATTTACCTGATTTTAATGTTTCTATGTGATGTCTACTGTGAAGTCTTCTGGGTGTGAATACTAAGGTCATGTGACATGATGATAATGGTTCGAGACCTTTCAAAGCCTCTTGAAAATAATTTGATATCAGCTTCACAGTTCTGCAATCTTCTGGAATTAGGTATTTTAGAAAAACTTTGTACAATACTGTGGGAAAGGCCCTGTATTTTATGTACTGTCACAGAGTATGGCCTTAGCATTGTTTACAAATTTTAATTATTCTTCTGATTTCTTATTCAAAGTGTACTTTTTCTGAAGCATTTCATGAAGGAATTTTGTGTCTGCATCATCAGAGCCTAGCATGATAGCGCGAATACTCACTGTGAGTATTCAATGCCCCAGAACTGTCTCCTAAAACACTTCCAATGTAGACAGCAGTTCGAGGCTATAGTGGCACTGGCTCGTTTATTAATTTTATAAAAGTCATGAATTCTTGGAAATTACATAGCCTCCTTAACCAAGAAGTACACTGGGCTGCCATAGTGTTATTGTAGAAAAATTGGCAAGTTTCTCTTGGCAAAGGGGATGGGGGATCTGAAACATAGAAGGAACTGCTGAGGAGGGGAGTACCTCGTACCTCAGTAGATCCCCACTGGTTTCAGAATCCCACGTGTTTCAGAGGAGAGTACCTCAAGCAGCCCCTAACCCCCACCCCGGCAACCTTGGGCCTTATTCACTTCTCATCTTGGAATCTTTGCAACCAAATCTCTTGCCCACAGGAACAGCATTTGTAGGAACTGTTAGTCTGGGAAGAGAGACAGCTTACCTCTGTGTTTTTATAGCTTCAAAAACCTCAAAAGCCATTCCACACTCCCTAGTGGAAGAGTCAGTTTGACAACAAGCTGCTTGTTCCAGTGCCATGAAAAGAGAAACTGTCTGTTAACATGTGTCTGTTGGTGAGAGACAGGAGACAAAAATGTATGTTTTTATTTTATATTATTGCCAAAAAGTAATTAAACTTAAGTGTGACCACATTTTCGAATCTCCTATCAGTTTGTTAAAATTACAAGGAAAGAGAACATGTGAAATATCACTAAATCCTGCGTTCAACAAAGTTCCTGTATTTGAAGCCATGCCTGTTAGTGTACAACTCTCAACCCAGTGCTTGGAGTGTAGAGGCGGGGCAGTCAGCTATACAACCAGTTTGAAGACAGCTCGGGGTACATTTCATTCTGTCCTCCCACTCCTCCCAAAAGAGTGAAATCCTATGTAAGCAACATTTATGTATAGATACATATGTGCATACAAAGAGACATATATGTGACTATATATACATGTATAAATATATATGGAGTACACATGACCTAATTAATGGTGGTATTTCTTGTCTTGAGCTTAGTGTTCATTTTTTCGGGTATGGCAATATTCTTCTGACTATGCATGTTTTAAAATATGTTTCTCATCTTTCATGGATACATAAAATTCCAGTTGATTGCTGGGCATTGTTTCACACACACATGTAACAGGACAAAAATATAAAACCAACAGCAATGCTATAGACCACCCCTCCCCAAAAGATGAAAAAAAAGAGAGAGGTTTCATTACTGCCCTTTTTAACCATCTCATAAAAACTAACTAGTTATAGTATAGCCAGGTACATATATCAAAAAAAAAAAAAACCTACTGGAATGCTCAGAATAAGATTGGTTTTAATTTTTTTGTTTATTTTTCTTTCTTGTTTGTTGTCATTTTTCCAAGTTTTTTTCTACTTCTGAGGTTATAATGAACATGGTCATACCACAAGTAAATTTAGAAGTAGGACAGAGGATTCTCTCAGGGCTGGACTGCTCACACATCGTCAAAAATAGCTGATCCCTAATAATATGTACAAAAATATAAACCGTGAGAAAAGACCCAAACTTTCTTTTAAATATTTCAAACACACACACACACACACACACACACACACACACACACACACACACACACAGGGCCATGAAAGTTTTTTGGTTCTTTCCCTACTACAAATCCACTTTGTGGTCACTGTGCATTTCTCATGAATTAATAAAATAATATAGTGTCTGTTTCTCTTTTAAAATAGCATGCTGGAGGCAGAATACTGTTAAGGTTACTAAAAAAATAGAACTGGAAATGCCTTGATAATTGCTTGATCTAGAGCATGGTACATAATGAATTATTATAATAAGTAAATTATTCACTTTCATATGTTTAATTTTTCATAATAATTTTATAATGATTAAAATAGGGGGTAGTTCTAGGTCCTTAAACAAAACAATTTAGTCAAAGGATGTATATATTTTAAGCAGAAATTTACAAATCAAAACAGACACTACAGAGAGAAAATGAAGTAGATGGTCCCAAAGAGAAAATGGTAGCTAGTAGAGTCTATGCTGGAGATTTTAAAGATGATTTATGCATATTTATGGCTATATTATTCATGAGGTTTGATGCTGCTACTTTCCTCTTCCTGTGGTAGACCAGTTGTCCCATTTAGGGTGTTCCCTCCTGCCTATTACTTTCTAGAAAAGTCTATGGGATGGGATGCAGGGTTCAAACTACAATGTTAATGGTATGATGGTGAAGCCAGAGTCTTTGGAAGATGCAGTCTCTTCATGACCAAACATAGGAAAACGCACGAGCAACCTGGGTTTAGGTTTACTAGCAAAAAAGAACCTATCCAAATTCTTAAAATTAGAAATTCTAAGAAGAAAACTCTCTTTCAAATCTCAAAACTAACCATGTGTACTTTTCTTCAATCAGTTCCTAAATCCTATGAGCAACATTAGTCGTGTAGTTTTTTGGTTTGTTTTGAACAAACTAAGACTTGTTCTAGAAAGAGCTGAAGAAGCAGAAGTTTTTGAGAACTACCCTCCAGTCTTCTTTTACTCCAGTCATTATTTCAATTTTGTTTCCATTTCCTAATTCATTATAATTTACCTTATACCATTGTGCTGAAATAAAGACTCCTTGCTGATTAGCCATTAGTGAAATATTAGTGACCTTGGGGGTCAGGCACAATGAAAGGACACGGAGGAGGGTACCAAAAGGTGTACCTTTTTGTTTAACAGGTTTTAAAAAATGTCTTTTCTAATCTACCACTAGCTTTCCTCTCTGGTGTACAGGAAGCCAGCTGCAGCCCCAGTTTGCATCACTTTGAGCATGTGCTGACTCGAGAGGAAACCCTGTCCCTTTGGAATCACCAGTCCTGGAGTTGAGATCACCCACAGGATTCATGCTTCCCTAACTCCAGGGTTCTCTTCAGGGTTTACCAGATGGGAAACTAGCACCTCTGAGCCAGTGTGAGGGTGAGTTAACAGGCTTCATGGACAGATGGAAGACCCCAAGTGTGAATGAAAACAGTTTCAGCTTGAAAGGGAAAAACTCTGAATCCAGTCTATGTAAGCAAATACCCGAATCAAACCAATTACCCACAGCAACAGCACGATGGCCATCACAATGCCTCCATGCAGAAGATAGATAGTAACCTGTCTGATATCTTGTCAACATTTTAAACAGATTACTCTAGGTTGAGATGGAGTAACGCCTTTCTGTCTTAAGTGTGAACTTAATGAAGTATGTATAGCTCCCTCTTCTTGGTGTCAACAGGATAGTTATTGACAATTTGGGGGAAATAGAACTTCTGTCTACCACGCATCACTCTGAAAATCTCTGGCATAGCTTATGCTTGGGATGTATGTCGACATACAGTCATAATTGTAACCATGTGGTAATTGGAACATAGCTAGAACATAGCTGAATTTTTCAACACACACCTGAAATTTGGAAGTGTTTATCCATAAGCTGATCCAACACTTGTAAACATGTTAATATTTTCCCGAGATTCCAACTTTGTAAGGAAGGTACATCAAATAACTGGTTTAGTTCTTGTTGTTAAAAATTACTATAGATTAACTTTTATAAACTATTTTGATGGACTGCCTATACAAATTTTATCATGTGTATGTTTTTTCGGCTACTAAACCTCCATTTTCTCAGTTTGAAAAGTGGCTCATATCTAAATATTGCATTTTGCAATTCTTAGATTATTACCTGTAAAAGTGATTCTCAACCATCCAAATGCTGTGACCCTTAAACACAGTCCCACATGTTGTGGTGAGCCTCACCCATAAATTATTTTTGTTGCTGTTTCATGAATGGAATTTTGCTGTTATGAGTTGCAATGAGAAGATCTGAGATGCAGGATGGTCTTAGGTGACTCCTGTGAAAGGGGCATTCAACCCCTAAAAGGTTATGTCTCAGGATGAGAAGGGCTGGTCTAAAAGTTTTTGTGAGTGAATTAAACTCCAAGTAAAAATCACAAGCTTCCTCCTGAATTTAAAAGGATCTAAACAAACAAACAAACAAACAAACAAACTCAGAATGCACAGTGATGTAGAGTCGTGCATGCCTGAAATCCCAGCACTTAGGAAGATGAGGCAGAAGGATCAGAAATTCAAAGT
This sequence comes from Mus pahari, assembly GCF_900095145.1. Taxonomy (NCBI): domain Eukaryota; kingdom Metazoa; phylum Chordata; class Mammalia; order Rodentia; family Muridae; genus Mus; species Mus pahari. The sequence continues at coordinate 85,859,667 of NC_034602.1, forward strand.
TAGTCTCCAGTAAATACCGAGTTCAATTAGGCCTAGATGAGGATCTGCCTCAGTGAAACCTTTAAATTAAGTTACAATTATATGCAGAATACATTTAGATCTAAATCTAAAATTAATTTTAGGCTGATTTTAAATTCTGAAGAAAGTACACATCAGTGGAAGGACTGGATGTATTTATAAATCCTAAATTAGAGGAAATTTCGATTTGCTTAAGATCTTTTAAAATAATATTTTGATTTGTTTTTTTTTTTAATTTCATACAACCATGGAAGGTACACTGGTCATGTCTACCCACCACGATCCACCTCCAGTTCTTCCTTGGGTTCACCCATCTCTCTTTTTAATTTTATTAAAATCTTAGCTGACATTGTGGACAGTAACTCTAGTAGGACTTTATTGTCAGAATATTCTGTTTAAGCACAATCACTACTTTTAACGTTTTTCTCTTTTTAAAAAGTTCCCCTCTGTGATGTTTCCTTTCAGACACCAGGAAGGAAAGAATCCCGCACAGCCAAGGGAGAAAGAACTGGAAAGGAGAGCCACATCTGAATATGGAGCAGCTTAGTGTGGGGTCCCATGCATGAGAGGCAGCATTGGTCACAAGGGTGAGGGGTCCACCATCTGTCTGATAAGTCAACTCAGCATGCCAAGTGTTATTAACAGGAAGATGGGAAAATTGCCTACTTTTAGGGGGCTCTGCCTGACCCTTTCTCAATGCCTGGCAATTACTCCAAGATCTTTTTTTTTTTTTTTTTTGTATGAAATACCATCAGCCTGCCTCCCTTGAGAGTGCCCCTTCCTTACAGTACAAGCAACTCTCTTTTATAAGCAGTGCTGATTAGCATATTCCAGCGGTCTCTGAGGATGAGGCCTAAGTGTGTCATCGGATAGTGCAAAGCGTCTTTTATTTCTAGCTAAAATTTACCCAAAGCCAGAGGGATATGTGATCAGCAATGAGGTTAGCTGCAGTGAGTTGGGGATCACAGCTGAATTACAAGGTTGGCTAGGTGATCTGCAGCCCCACCCAGCTGTACACCCACACTGGCAGTCACACAGACATGCAGGTAGGTATCTGGAGATAGATACTTTTAAATTAGTAGAACATAATGGAATTTTAGTCTTTGGAAGATGTTGTGTGTCCAATGTGTTTGGTTAATAAGCAAAGTCCAGTCTATCTGCTCCTTTCTTGACAATAATCTATGATTTTCTTCTTTAAAAATGTCACCCAGGGGCAGCTAGAGAGATGATCAGTGATCAAGGCCATCTGTCGCTCTTCCAGAGGTCCCAAGTTCAGTTCCCAACACCCTCATAGGGTGGCTCACAGCCACCTCACAACTTCTGCTCCAGGGAATCCAACCTTTTCTGTCCACTGTGAGCCTGCACACATGAGGCACATATACATAAACACATACATATGCACATAAATAAAAATAAATTTTAAAAAGCACAGTGAATATCTTTATGAGATGATGATGTCGGTAGCTATTCATTAAATACCAGTGTGTCAGATATTGGAGTGGAGGGGGAAAGCAGTTGTTAAATGCTACTGAAAACCACATTACTATGGCCATTAAAAAATAGTTTCTGAGTTTAAAAACTTCCATATGATTTAATTTAGGATTCTTTTAAAACCTTTTTTTTTCTTTTGGCAAGAATGTAGGTTGCAATTTATAAATTACTACAGCTTAACATTTAAAATTAATTATGAACTGAAAAATCTAAAGTACAACCTGGGTTACCACACACTAACTAAGACTAATTATGGAAATTAAAAACCAGAGAAAATACAAGAAGTCTATTAAGAAAGGTATATACTATACATCACAATTTCCCTTCAAAATATCACAGTGTTCATATGGCATAAATTAGCACAGGCTACCTAGAAAGCAGAGCTGGGGACAATCATTATTATACACTAGTACTTCACTGGGTAAAATCAATGTTCATAAAACTAGTTGCCTACAGGTATTCCCAGCCCCTTCCTATACCCCTAAACACACACCCTGCCATGAGTTCTGTTTCCTGAGAGGATGTCTGGAGTGTATGTCTGCAGGTCCTATCCCTTAGGATCAGTAACACAGGAAGAAATTAATGGCTTTACTTTTCGGGTGTTACATGTTTCTTCTGTCTCTCTTGGTCAAGGTTCATGCCATGGGCACTAATGTCATAGTTTTGTATTGTTACCTGGTTATGTGACCATCAGTGGAAATTCAGATGACCTGTCCCATGGAGTGAACTCATTGAGTTAGACAGAAAGCAGGCAAATTTGTTGAAAATTTTCCATGGCAGGAGTCACAGGGGAATGTGTAAGTCTGGAAGTCACTCTGGGGATTGGGAGAGAGTTAGTACTAAGATGAAAGGTGTGATGATTTGTGTATGCTTTTTGGAGGTGTGGCTTCTTGGAGTAGGTGTGTCAATGTGGGTATGGGCTTTAAGAACCTCATGCTCGCTGCCTGAAAGCCAGTATTCTAGCAGCCTTCAGATGAAGATGTACCACTCTCAGCTACTCCTGTACCATGCCTGCCTGGATACTGACATGTTCCCACCTTCATGATAATAGACTGAACCTTTGAACCTGCAATCCAGCCCCAATTAAATGCTATCTTTTAGAAGACTTCATGGTGTCTGTTCACAGCAGTAAAACTCTATACTAACTAAGACAAAAGGTGACAGTTGATGCTCCTAGGATTCAGTCCTGCAAGGAGACAGGCCCGGGAGTCAGATGGAATCATGAGTCATGTGGCTGGCTTATCTATGGGACGTTATTCTAATGTTGCTATCTATTATCTACTACATACTGAGCAAAGATAGGCAGAAGTATAGATGCATATTCATGCACCGTTGTCAAGAGCTTAGCTAGATGATCAAGAACTTGGAAAAGGGTTAGGAGTTCAGAGACGGAGTGAGTTTGAAAGGATCCCCCTGTGAGGCTACTTCCTTTGCGTGTTCATGAGCACTGGAGAATCCATCTTTATAATTGGGGAGATGAGGGGCTAGAGAGATGACTGTGGCTAACAGAACTTGTTACTCTTGTGGAGGTTCTCACCACGCACATGGTGGCTCACAACCATCCATACCTCCAGGTCTAGGGGATCCAGTGTCTTCTGACTTCCACAAACACCAAGCCTGCATGCGGTGCACATATTTACAGATAGGAAGGAGTTCACATGAACAAAATTTAAAAGTAAAAATATTTTTAAATTAATTAGGAAGATAAAATGGGGTGATTTTATTGGACAGTTCCATTCTACAGCTTTGTTATAGATAGATAGATAGATAGATAGATAGATAGATAGATAGATAGATAGATAGATAGATAGATAGATAGATAGATATAATGTACATAGGCTTACCACCAGGGTGTCCCATTGCCAAAGCTGTTAACACTACTGCTGAGTACTTAACCTACTGGCAGTGGGGAAACAAGGAGTCCTTAGCAATGCACTATCTCCAGGGCGTACAAACCAAACCTTGCTGGCAGATCAATTGCATTTAATGTGTTCCATTCCAAAGAAATTGGAGATTTGCAATAGATATATTTTGAAGATAGAACTGCCTATCTTTCCTGCAATTCTTCTGCCACAGAATGACTTGTCTTACTCATTTTATTCTACACATATATGATCAAGAGACTTGTTTGAAAGGGGAAAAAAGGCATCGATGATCACAAATTGATAGAATGAATGAACCTCCCCACATTACTCATCACTCAGGAGTAGGCTGCTCTACCCTGAAAAGAGATATGGCTTATTAGGAATATATGCATCTGGGAATTAAGAGTTAGAATGAACGTGTTCTCAAAATCACACATAAAAACCCATCTCAGTACTCCTGTTTCCTGTCACTGAAACAGTGAGCTCTGCTCTCCTGTGGATCTCAGACACCAAGGCAGATGGCTCCCTCGGTGCATACAGCGATGACCCCACCTGGCCCCTGTGGAGTTCTTATATCACTAGGAGGAAATCATGCAAAAGAAAAGAAAGAAGCTGAGGTTCTGGCTGACGTGACTGACTCTGGTGATGAAAGAGAAACCAGCAGTGAGGCTAAGGTGGATTCTCCGAGATGCCTCTTAATACTTTCCTGCCTCATAGATAAATCATTGGAAAAACTGTAGTTATGGCAATGGCAACAAGGGTAGCCTGACTGAGGACAAGATCTTTTGGAACTGAGAATTTGGATTTCTCTACCAGGTGAAGAATCAACTAGCAGAGGTCCTGGCGATCATCCAGGCAAATAAACCATTGATATCAGAAACAGGAAATCATCCACATATATAGTGACCAAATGAAGAAACAAGAACCATAGTGTATATTCCAAATATTCAGTTTGAAGCCTTGCTGTATAGCAACCATTTGTTATTTTCCTTCATTTTCACCTCTACATGTTGATACTCGTTGGCGGTTGTTACTCTTGTAACTTAGCCTTTAGGTATTCCATGGGATTGTCACTGGATTTGAAGAAGAGTTAGCATAACCTGCAGCAGATTCATGACTACAGGAATTCTCTCTGCTTTGGGAATGGAGTAAGAATTTTGATACTTTCAAGTAGGATAGCTTTGTATTTTTTTTTGAAGTATATGTTTAAAGTCATTCTTATTATGGTAGGAAAGATCAGATGTGTGAGAAGGGTTAATACGGAAACTGAGTAGCCCACTGTTGGTAACATTTTGGCTCCTCTGCTCTTAATCCATGCGTTATTACACATTGTGTACTGGGGGAGACAGGGCCCTCAACACTTCCTTTGCAGTTGACATAATGTTTTTCTGAATCAGTAGGGGTCACTATAGGAACACTGAGGATAAAGAGGGCTTTTCTTCACAGTTCCAATATGCTTCCAGATGCTTCTCCTCAGTGCTGATGAAGGATTGCCAATAGCACATATGGAAGACATCTAATGGTACATGCACCCATTGGGCTCCAGTGGCAATCTCGGGGATGGCTTCCTGTCAAGTATCACCGGCACTCCTGTGAGCAGATTCCCAAGATGTTTCGTAATCACTAAATCTTTATAGTCATGGCCTCATCCCTTAAGGAGAATTGTCTTGCTTTTTATGTTTTACTATTTAATTCTGCGCATTTTAAAGAGACTTTTATTTATTTTAGTTTTTAACACTAATTTCTTTTGAAATAGTAACATAATTATATTTCTTCTTTTCTCTTTCCTCCCTCCAACCCCTTGCTTGCGCTCAAATTCATGTCCTCTTTTTCTTTAATTATTGTTACACAGACACATAGTCTCTCTCTCTCTCTCTCTCTCTCTCTCTCTCTCTCTCTCTCTCTCTCTCTCTCTCTTTCATTAGATATTTTCTTTATTTACATTTCAAATGCTATCCCAAAAGTTCCCTATACCCTCCCCCCCCCCCTGCTTCCCTACCCACCCACTCCCACTACTTGGCCCTGGTGTTCCCCTGTACTGGGGCATATAAAGTTTGCAAGACCAAGGGGCCTCTCTTCCCAATGATGGCCAACTAGGTCTTCTTCTGCTACATACGCAGCTAGAGACAAGAGCTCTGGGGGTACTGGTTAGTTCATATTGTTTGTTCCACCTGTAGGGTTACAGACCCCTTCAGCTCCTTGGGTACTTTCTCTAGCTCCTCCATTGGGGGCCCTGTGTTCCATCCAATAGCTGATTGTGAGCGTCCACTTCTGTGTTTGCCAGGCACTGGCATAGTCTCCTCTTGACAGGCATTTCTTTTCATTCCTCCCTGCTGTGGCCACCTACCTGCTGGTCTCAGACCACTGGCATCCTGGAATGGTGTTCTAGTATGGACTGCAGTCTTTTACCAGTTTTAGCTCTGTACTCTGGAGGAGTTTCTGATTATGCAATAACCTTCCATTAGTTTGACCTGGCGAAGCCATTAGATCTCTTTGCCTGCTAATGCATTCTATTTCTTTCTATAGCGAAGTTTGAATCCCAGACTCAGAGAGAGGACCTCTACCCAACTGTATTTCTTTACTGCGTGTTCTTTCCCCACCTAGTATTACATAGGCTCCTTCATGTGCCATAGTTTGTTTTGTCTGTAATCTTTATATCAAACTTTCCCTGCACAAATTATTGTATTTTTCCATCACATTCAATCTTAATATCCTCTTAGAGATTTAGAAGAAATTTTGTATGATTTACATATTTTCTTTCAAAAAAATCAATAGATAATAGTGTACCTTTGGCTTCAATTGTTAGCCTAGGATATGAACCATAACTTACAAATACAGTAGTGCCAAACATTTCAAACATCTATATCAGAATCACAAGCTGACTGACCAGTAATCTGGTTGATATTTTACCCAAAAGAGAGAAGCCTGAGGTTCTCGCACCATTTCTGACTAGAAAGGAGAGTTAAGCTTCGGCCTTTTTAAGAAGTTTCACTGTTGACTGAAAGGATTGGAGAATCTCCTTGGGTCATCAACAGGCTTCTGGCTTAAATTCTTCCTTAAATCATTTTCTAGAGCTCAGACAAGTAGGAAATGGGTGGTCGGCCGGTGCTCTGATAACAGGGCAGAGGTTTTTTAGAAGAGCAGCAGTTGAGGAAGAAGTGGAGCACAGGCTGCGATGCTCTTCACTCTAAACAGTGTATTCGCCCCTTCCTTTATATTGTTTTATTTAATTAATGAGCACACTTGTATAAAGAATGCAAAAAGGGCTTGACTCTAACTCCACTGAGCATTGGCTTATAAATTCATTACAGAGGTTTAGGGAGAATCAAAGTGTTCTGATGCAGATGTTAGATTTTTTGTCTTTTACTGGAAATAGTTTGTTTGTTTTTTGTTCGTTTTTGGTTTTTTTGTTTTTTGTTTTTGTTTGTTTTTTTTTTTTAACACAGTATGTTCCCGCTATGTATTCCTCTCCCCGTACTCCTTCTAGTTCCCCCCCCCCCCTCCCTTCTGGATCCACCCTTTTTACAAAACAAGGAGGCATCTAAAGAATAATCATAATGATAAAACAAAATAAGATAAACAGAAAAAAATTAATTTGAATATTACAAAACAACCAAATAAGAAAAAGAGCCATTTTTCAGCACCAGTACTGACTGGATACTTTAGTCTTCTGCTGGCTTTACTTACTTACACCCACTGGAAGGGCCACTCACTGACTGAAACTCACAATCCTACTCAATTTTTGCAAGCAAAATTTCACCTAAGCAAGAATCAGATGAATAACAACAGCCCCCTTCCCCCACAGTGCATAGTTCTACAGCATTTCATTTTTCTGAGTTGGGAATTAGACCACTTCAGAATTAACCCCTCAGGGACAACAACAAATGGCCGTTGGCAAATGGATATTACTACAATCCCAGAATTTGGCAAGCAAAAACATGTCCACGTCTGTGCAGACGCTTTGTCAAATACAACCCGGACAACAGCTCAACCTAGAGAGCATACTGTTCATGAATCACACAGACTTGCTTTGCCTCCATCCAATTTCAGCCCACGCCCGTCCATTCTCTGTTTCAAAGATTTCTTTCTTTCCTCAGTTAACTTTAACACACTCCCTGCCCCCGCCCCTGCTGCCATGAGTCTGTCTGAAAGTCCCACCACTCTTCCAGCCTTTTCCTGTCTCTGGGGCTGAGGGATTGGGGGCTGGGGTGGGGGTTGGAATACAGGGAATATTAGTGCCTTTCAATGTACTTAGGCAGAACCTGGAAGTTCTTGCTGGAAGTTTGGACGTTTGTACTCCAGTGTTTTAAATAAAGCCCTTAAAAGTTTCAGATAATCCTCTACTTATGCTCTGCACTTTCACTTTGATTGTGTCGCCAGTCTCAGCCCTTGCACCCTACTTTCCGTAGACATACTGGGTTAACTTTCAGACTGATGAACCTTAGGGGATTTCTACCCTACTCTTCGAAACTGCATTGGTCACCACTTACCAACTGTCCTGGTGCTTAATGAGGTTTTAGTCTCTGAGGGTCGAAGGTGTCAAACTCTAGAAGTTTGAACCAGCATAAACAAACAAACAAACAAACAAATGAAAAAGATAAACCGAAGATCAAGGCAGAGATAATCTAGGAACTCCAAGCCTTTGAGCTGAAGATGAGTACAAAGGTACTTCTCATTTTTATTATTAAAGCAAGCAAAACACAAGGTGCTGTTTACAGCTAACTTAAACAAATTCAAGTACAGTGAGGAAATACATGTGGTATTGTGTTGTATCACTTTTGATCATGTAGAAGGAGACAAGAATACTCCTCCCACGCCTTTGCCTTTCCCACTGAGATAATGGAGACATGACAGAGCCCTTCTTTCATGCGTTTGCTTTCAAATGCAGTCACTGACCATAGCTCATGCATTTCTCTCTATGTGGGAAGAACATTTCGATTCTTCCCCTTCCATAGTTCACAGAATGATCACAGCTTTCTTATGCAGACACCCATCATACATAACTTCAGAAAGTGCCTGTGGATGGGACCTGGAGAGATGGCTTGCTTAAGAGGACTTGCTGCTTTAGCTGAGGACCAGGGTTTGGTTCTCAGCACCAAGTTCTGGTGGCTCACCACTGTCTATAGTTCCCGTTCCAGGAGATCCAATGCCCCCTTCTGGATCCTTCATTTACCCAGCTCATGTGTGCATGGTGCTCATCCACACACATAGGCTCTCATCCATATGCATAAAATGAAGAAGAAATCTTTTTTATTTTTTAAAGTCTTTTTTTTGTTTTGTTTTTCGAGACAGGGTTTCTCTGTATAGCCCTGGCTATCCTGTAACTCACTTTGTAGACCAGGCCGGCCTCGAACTCAGAAATCCGCCTGCCTCTGCCTCCTGAGTGCTGGGATTAAAGGCATGCACCACCACGCCCGGCAGAAGAAATCTTTTTTTCTTTAAATTATTTTCTTTATTTACATTTCAAATGCTATCCCGAAAGTTCCCTATAC
>NC_034602.1:85869137-85890153 GCF_900095145.1 Mus pahari
TTGGGTATTCTAAGTTTCTGGGCTAATATCCGCTTATCACTGAGTGCATATCTAGTGAAGAGGAAATCTTTTAAAAGAGCGTATAAATGGAGAATACACCAAAGGACAGGATAATAAGTTAGGGGCCAGTGAAGTTATAGAAGTGAAATTATAATACTGAAATTATAACATCTGTATTCAGGGAAGTAGAAGGGTGAGAAATAATTAGATTTGGGATATATTTTGAAGTTAATGTCAACAGAACTTCTAGCTGATAGTATAGAGAATGAAAGACTAAAAGACTAGTTGACACAGAACTCCATGTAGCCCAGGCTGGTTTGGAATTATTGTGATCCTCTCCCTTTGCCTCCTAAGATTATAGACATGCCTTACTGTGACCTGATAGGCATATTGAACCAGGGGCAGATCAAGAGTCTGATTTAGATATATTAAACTTGGATGTATCTTATTCCTTTGAAGCGAGTCATTGAAAAGGCAGCTGGGTACAAGCCTGTGGAATTTGAGAGATGTCAAGCAGGGTTATATGGTGTGGCATCCATTGCAATGATGATATGTAAAGTGACTGGGCAGGAAGAGATTGCCTGAAGTAGAAGGATTATGAAAAGCTGAGTTCAGAAGCAAGTCAACATCTAATCTTTTAAAACAGTTGGAAACAATGGCTGTAAAGTAGGAGGAAAATCTTTTGTTTTTTTCTTAAAGAAATGTAAAGTTTGCTTGTAGAGAATGGCAACAATTGAAACATTGTTGTCCTCATGTGTGTGATTTTGGGAGACCAATGAATGTCTGACCACAGAACAGTTTAGAAGAAATAAGGAATGTATAAATAACTTTAAGAATAAGGATTGGTAAAAATGGCAGTAGGTGTAGGGGTGCCAGGATTATTTTCAATGAAAGATATTAATGATATGCATGCAGCAACAAGCATGGTCTATAATACCTAGACTTTAAGTGTGAATTGAGAACCCTGCCAGACTTTCATTCACCAAAATAGATGAGCTACGTGTCAGGGTGCTATGTAGTTTTTTGTTGACATCTTCATTGAAATCAATAGCACCGAGTATGAATAGTTCCAGATTCTACCTTATCAGACAAATATAAATAACTTCCCCAGGCTAGCTCTGCCTTAGAATCCCAGGAATCCAGGCCTGAGGCAGGAGTGGCAGTTCCTACATGCTGTGTGACAGGCTCTATGTGATAGATGGGTAGCGTTTGATGAATGGCTCATGCAGATCCACCTCAGCTGACTCACTCTAGAGAGATTAATCACTGTAGATTTTATAGACGTCTTTCAAGACAGACACATTTCTGCTTATCTATCTTGCTCTCATCACAGGAAAAATCTGGTACTTTGCAACTTGTCATAATATATAAAGAGACATAAAGCATTTCCATGCCAACCAAGGATGCTTTCGGTGAGTTTTTTTTTTTTTTTTTTAAGCTCCTTTCGTATCCTCAGAGTAAACAAAATTGTTCCAGTGTAGCATGGCAGTTATATTCTCATTATAAATTATCCTTAGACCTAAAAGTAAAAACTAAAATAAGAAGTTCTAAAGACCAGCAGACCAGCATAAATCATTTTAAAAGCATAGCCATTATCAAAGTATCAATACTGGTCTTTGTGTCTCCTGTTCCTTAGAGGACAGCACAGTTCTGAACTATATTGAGTTTAATACATTTTTTTAAAAAAATAAAATAGTGTATGGATGAAATGTATAATATATTATGAAAATTTAAAGAAAACTTTAAAAAATATTGGTATTTTCTTGGAAGAAACAGTATTGACGTATCTACATAGGCAGATATATACTATTTATACATTAGTTGACATTTGAATAGAGGCCCTTCTATGAAAGCTTTGGAGTTAATTGTTTTATAAACTTTATCTCACTTAATTTTGATAGCGTTTTGTTATCATTTCACATAAGATAAACTGAGGCATAGAGCAAAAGTTTACCTAGCTACTTTCAAGCTCCTGAGCTTCTTAACGGTAATATTGGATACAATTTGAGAGTCTTATATGTTAAACTCCACTCATTTCATAATATTTGAAAGTAGAAATTTTCAGAATTTTAAAATGGTTTGTACATAATATTTGGTTTTAAGTCATGGGGAGAAAACACTTGAAAGAAATAGAGAAGTAATGAAGATGAATAATAATAAAACAAAGTTACTTACAATAGACACAAAGAAGTAATTGGTTCTCCCCTTGCAAAATAATGCTATTTATTGAATCAGTGATTTTTGACTCCATCTTCTTGTTTGGTTATATTTCTAGCACAGTTATAAAACATAATAACTGGCTTTGAAACAGCTTTAGCCAACTTCCATGTTAAGTGTTTTATGTGCATTGTTTCAGTTGATTTTCACATGACTACGATCTTGCTTCAAAGCCAACAAAATAAGGGAGGTAGTACACTAAGATGTTAATTATTGTCTGTGTGGTGCTGAATTTGAGTAGTCATGGTATCATAGTAACCGCCAACACTGGACCTGCCTAGCTCTCTGGATAGCATTTCCAGGTCCTTTATTACACGGTCTCAGCAAAAATTCCAAGAGCTACACAAGTCAGATTAAAGGCTAGAATTATCCTGAGTTGAGAAAAACTGTGTATTCATTTCATGTAATGAGTTATTGAAAAACTTTTACAAAATAATTTTACATATAACCAAAGAACCTCACAAGAAGCAAATTCTCAGTTACATACCTGTGTGTTTATGTGTTGACATACACATGCAAGGGCTGAGGGGAAGATGGCATTTCTAGTCTTCCAGCAGAAATGAACCAGGCCATTACCTTTGAGTTTAGGGGGACATTCAGCTGAGACAGACCTAACCTTTACACCTTCTGTTGGGTGGGTTCAACCTGAAGGTAATGTCAACATGAAATACAAACGAGAGAAAAGAAAATGTTACACTCCATCGGGGTTGTGGAGTCATTTTGATTTGTATGCCTAATAGAGTGGGAGAGCGCGCACACACACACACACACACACACACACACACACACACACACACACACAGTGCTATAAGTAAAACTAGTACTGCATTGATGTAGAAAACTAAACAATATCTCAGACCTCTAGATTTAGTGGGACATAGTAGGTTTAAAGGGCATTGTTTTTTCCTCCATTAATTAATTTACTTATTCAATTTACATCGTGGCTGATGCCCCCCCTCCAATTTCTCCCCTCACACAGTCCCACCCCTCTCTTTTCCTCTGAAGGGTGGAGGCCTGACCACTGGGTATCCCCCAACCCTGGCCCATCAAGTCCTTGCAGGACTAGGCACATCTCCCACTGTGTCCAGCAAAGGCAGGCCAGCCAGAGGAATAGGTTCCACAGACCAGCAATAGTTTAGGGACAGCTGTCCCTCCAGTTGCTGGGGGACCTGAATGAAGACCAAGCTGCATATCTGCTTCATATACGCCGGGGGCCTTGGTCCAGTTCCTGAATTGCTCTTCAGTTGGTGGTTCAATCTCTGAGAGCCCGCAAGGATCCAGGTTATTTGACTCTGTTCATCTTCCTATCCCCTTCAGGGCTCCAGATCATTCTTAAAGGGCATTCTTTTTGTCACATTTATATATAAATACAACCTGTATAGATTCAACGTGTAAAACTAGATGTTTTGATCTATTTGTACATTGTAGAATGACTGCACCAAATCAAGCTGATTGACATATCCATCTTTACATCATGTTGTGGACAGGAATGTAAATGTCCCCAGAGGTCTAGCTGTTAAAGGCTTGGTAACTGGCCCGTGTACTTATTAGGGAGTGCTGGAGTATTTAGGAGCCATTTGCTTCCTAGCAGAAAGAAGGAGTCTCTGGGACAGTACGCTGGAACATTGTATTAGTCAGGGTTCTCTAGAGTCACAGAACTTGCAGATAGTCTCTATATAGTAAAGGAATTTATTGATGACTTACAGTCTGCAGTCCATATCCCAACAATGGTTCAGTAGTAGCTGTGGATGGAAGTCCAAAGATCTAGCAGTTGCTGAGTCACACACGGCAAGAAGGCGAAAGAGCGAGAGCCAGACTCCCTTCTTCCAATGTCCTTATATGGTCCCCAGCAGAAGGTGTAGCCCAGATTAAAGGTGTGTGCCACCACACCTTTAATCCCAGATGANCTTGGACTCGGAGATCTCCCTGTCTTAATCTTCTGGATTCAATCACCACTGTGTCTCAAGATCTCCATACCAAGATCCAGATCAGAAACTTCTATCTCCCAGTCTCCAGATTAGGTTTACTGGTGAGCCTTCCAATTCTGGATTGTAGTTCATTTCAAATATAGTCAAGTTGACAACCAGGAATAGCCACTACAAACATACTGATAGCTATGGACCTCTCTCCCCTGCTTCCTAGTTACTCTGTGATTAGTTTCCTCTATCCTACTTCTCTACCCCAATACGCCTTGCCATGGGTCCCCAAAACAAAGGCCAACCAACCATGCACTGAGACCTTGGAATCCATGATCTAAAATAAACTTCAACTAAAAGGTTCCTTGTCACAGTGATTAACACGCACGGTCACTTTCCTGTGTTAAGAGCTGCTCTTAGTAAAATTGATGCATGCATTATTATTTGCAGTTTCACAGTGTGTGTCAGTCTTGACATTATCTTTCTAACAGCTGCAAGTTTATATCCAACCAAGTTGTCCTCATTTCCCCTATATAAGTCTTTGATAGGCACTCCTCTATTTTTTTTTAAATGGGGTTTACTCTATTACATTCTTAATGTAAGTGAGATTCTATGATATTTTGTATTTTTTTAAAATCTAGATTGTTTTATTTAGCACAGGGTCTTCCATGGTTTATCAACATGTTTTGCTTCTTTCAAGGTTGAGTAATGTGTGTGTGTGTATGCATTTGTGTACATGTATGTGTGCATGTGTGGGCATGTGTGTATGTGTGTTTACATGTGTGTATGCATGTGTAAGTGTATGTGCATGTATGTATGGTGTGTATGCATGTGTGTGAGTATGTATGTCCATCTGTATATGCATGTGTGCCTGTGTGTGAGTGTGTGTGTGAGTGAGTGTATGCATGTGTGTACATGTGTGTCTGAGTGGATCTATGCATTGCGTGAGTATATATATATATATATATATATATATATATATATATATGCATGTGTGTACATGTATGTGAGTGTGTGTATGCGTGCATGTATGTATGCATGTGTGTGCATGTGTATGTGTGTATACTGTGTGTGAGATATCTGCTTTTGCATCCACTTTCAGGATTTAATTTGCTATTTAAATGATGATCACCGCAGTGACTACAGGAGCAGTTACTGCTGTATGCCAGTGCTCTTAATTCTTTTACATATACACTTCAAAGTGGAATTGCTATATCATATGGAACCTCTATTTTTAAGTTTTCATGGGTTTTTTGTTGTTGGTTTTTTTTTTTTTTTGTGTGGAGCCTCCAAACATTTTTCCATAATGGCTTTACCAATTTACATTTTCACCAACAATGAGAAAGGATTCCCTCAAGAAAATCTTTTAAATGCACAGACTATATAAAAGTTAAATCGTTCTTATGGCTAAATTTGGTTGCCAACTTGACTGCATTTGGAATTGACTAAAACCTAAGCTGCTAGGCACTCCTGGGAAAGATTTTCTTAATCAGATTATTTGATGCGGAAAGCTCCACCCTAAATCAGGGTCACACCCTCCGTCGGCTGTCCAGATAAAAGGACATAGAAGAAAGCTTACTGCTTGCTTGCCCTTACTCTCTCTGGCAAGTTCAATAATCCTGTTGCTGCTGGTATTAAATTTATGTTCTTTAGGATTCTAATACAGATAGATGACCAGTGGCTCTCTGGGACCCCAGCACCAGACTGAGTCTGCGAACATCCAGCCTTGGCAACTGAATAACCAATTAGCAGATTTCCAGCTTTTTCTGTCATAAGATAGCCACTGTTGCACTGTTGGACTAATTGGACCACATTCTATAAGCCAATCTAATAAATCATACACACACACACACTCACACACATATTTGTTTGTTTTTTCTATCAGCTCTGTTCTTTCAGAAAACCCTGATTATACAGTATTATTGTTCTCTGTATGATATTTTAAGAGAGTAAAAAGACAAAACAGGTGAGATCAAATCATATCAAAGCACATACCCATTGTGGATAATCCTTAAAAAAATTTAAGCAAGTAATCCATTAGAAAAATGAAAAGGTATTTTGAATTTGTTTGCCAAAGCCAAATGAAGCTTGACCACACACACACACACACACACACACACACACACACACACACTCACACCATGGCCCATCACTGCAATTAGTCACCTGAAGTGCACATATGTTGTTACTTAGAGACATGAAATTATGTTTACAAGAGTATTACAATTTTACAAAGTGCTAAACCCATAAACAATCTAAAGAGTTTTATCATAATAAATCTTCAACAACAGAGTAGGTGAATCAGTATGCTGTAGCCACACAGGGAGACTTTACATGCATGGTAACGAACTGTAATTACACACAGTAACATGGAAGAGTCCCACAAAATAGCACATATCTATGTCTAGATGAAATAGAGAATAAAGTGAAATTATTCTGTGTTATTAGAAATCAGGCTGGTGGAGGCATGTGGGGCAGGTAGTGATAAGAATGCGTTTGAAGGCCGTGTGATTGTGTCTACTACTCATGCATATTTATGTAGTGACAATTTGGAGTTTTGGGTTTCTTTTAGAAACACAGAAATATTATAAGAATATGTTTTCATCTTAATTCCAGGTGTGGGACATGAGACTGCTTCGTATTGTTCACAGAAGCTGAATATGGTTTGCCTCGTGCTCTGACAGGGGTGTCATATTGCCAGTGGGAGAGAGTTTCTACAACCGTGTGACAGCTGGAATTCTGGGGAATTTTCAGAGGGTGTATAAATGCTAGGGCCCTGAGAGGTGGGGTGGATGGCTGGTTGGTTGTTGTTGGTTGTGGGTTGTTGAGTAGTCATGCACAAATAAAAAACAAGAAAAAGAAACTTGCCCAAGGAACTGGACATCCCTAATCAGCAGGAAGTAGTCCAGCTAACTTCATCCAAGTGTTCCCGTTTTTTTCCATCTTATAACATGTCTTACATCTGTGTCTTTTTCATTTTCCCCCACTTTGGGATGTGTATTCTAAATAAGGTGACATGGTTGGGGAATTTATAAAATCTCAAGTCAACAGTGCCTGACTTGTAGACTGGTTCTACGTGTTCTACTACACCTATATTGGGGTCTCAGTGTGGGTCCCTGTATTTACTAGAAGACATTTGGAATTCTGAGAGCATCTTCACATGAAGTTACTAGGTATGATAAATATTGTGGTCTTCCACTTTTTCTTGCAGATTACACATACACCCATACACACACACACATGCATACACACACATACACTCACACATATACTCATATACATACACATACATACCACACACATATACCACATAATACACAGACATATAGATTCACACATAGACACACATACATGCATACACCACACATACACATAAGCACCCATACCACACACTCATATAAACATATAGCACACCACACACATAGACACACATACATGCAAAACACACATACACACACATGTACCACACATACATACAAACCACACACTCATAGATATACACACACATACCACACACACATACATACACATATTCCACACACAGTGCAGTTCTTAGTGATTTAGTCTTCTCCATTTTTATTTTGAGGTTAATCAGGATTTTGTTTTTCCATTTTGTTGTTAATGCCCCTTGTTTTGTTTTTGCCACCTGTTTTAACATCAGAATTTTGGAAAATACAAAAAGTATACTAGCATCCAATTACAAGCTTTTCATAATGCCAGGCTATATTCTAAGACAGTTTCCAGATTGTATAGTCATGAAAAACAAGTGGCTGATTGGCACCCAACTAAGTCACTCTCAGCCTCTGCTGGGTGAGCAGGGTGGGCTTGAATTTACATAAAATTCTGTTTCCGTTTTTATTCTCTGGGCTGGGAGAGCCTATGAGGGACTGCGGCCAGTTGGCTTTAAATTGTATCCAATATTGATTGCTAGTAACCTGAACACAGACTTGGCCTGGAATTAAACTCTACCAAAATGTAAGTGGAGCTGGGCATAGTGGTGCCTGCATTTAATCTCAGCACAATCAATGCAGAGGCAGGAGGATCTCTGTAAATTTGAGGGCAATCTAATCTAGATCAAGTTTCAGGAGTGCCAGAACTACATAGAGAGACTCTGTTTCAAAACAAAGAAGAAAACAATATCATAAACAACAACAAAAAACAAAGGGAACTTTGTGTAAATCCATGCACCCTGAAGTGAAGCATCCACTCTGTCCATAACTTTGAACAGGTCAGCTATTCAGTAGGCTGTGTCTTCCTTGTTTCTTAAAATATTTGCTTTACAGTCTGGGAAAAGAATAGGAATCAAAGATGTAATGCTTAAAGATTTCTTTTAAAAACAGAAACATAGGGATTGCACATGCAAGGAACTTCTTTCTACTACTGAGATACACCCTAAGATATCACTTAAATTATATTTATAATAACTTTATTTGTTCTTTGACAATTTCATACATACACATATATAAGTATATGTACATATATGTATATGTGTGTGTATAATATATGTATATATATGTATATATATTCCAATATCCTACTCCCCCTCCAATTCCCTAGAGATATTTCCCACATATCTCCTTCCAAACTTTATGTACTACTTTCAAATCTATCATCTATCTCTCTCTTTATCTATCTATCTATCTATCCATAAATTTATAAATATTTAACGGAGTCCAATTCTTCCCTATATGACAGTCTGTTCCAAATATTACTTCTGTAGTTCTCTAAAGTCATCACTAGATGTTCTTGGGCCTTTAGGGTATTGTACTGGCTAGTTTTGTGTCAACTTGAGACTGGCTGGAATTATCACAGAGAAAGGTGCTTCAGTTGGGGAAATGCCTCCATGAGATCCAGCGGTAAGGCATTTTCTCAATTAGTGATCAAGCTGGGAAGAGCCCCTTGTGGGTGGTGCCATCTCTGGGCTGGTAGTCTTGGGTTCTATAAGAAGGCAGGCTGAGCAAGCCAGGGGAAGCAAGCCAGTAAGTAACATCCCTCCATGGCCTCTGCATCAGCTCCTGCTTCCTGACCTGCTTGAGTTCCAGTCCTGACTTCCTTGGTGATAAACAGCAATGTGGAAGTGTAAGCTGAATAAACCCTTTCCTCCCCAACTTGCTTCTTGGTCATGATGTTTTGTCCAGGAATAGAAACCCTGACTAAGACAAGTATATATTATATTTTAAAATTGTGTTAACAGGCCTTTGGAGCAGCAAACAAATAGACACAGTTTTGACTAGTATCTTTAGAAAGGGCTAAAATCAACGACACCAGAGCTACACAAACTGCTTAGTTATAACTTCTAATTGTTGTCCCTTGTTAATAGCATTGGTAAAGTTTGGCTCTCAATTCTAGTGTGGCCGGACACTGGAAGCCAGAAAGACATCTGCTCTATGTATTTCAGATGTTGGTTTGGTTGAGTCCGAGTCCCAGATGACCTCTAAAGCACCTTCAAGGAAACATTGCATATATTCTGAAAGTCATGATGTACCACCATTATATTTACTAAGTAAACTATATAAAAACACTAGTAAACTATACATAGACATTAGTCTAAGAATCAGTCACACAGAACAGTTCCGAAGGTCATGGTTCTCACATGAATTCTCATTAATGAGTACAGAGGAAGAGCAGGAACAGAATAGGGGCACAGTGCACCTGAGCCTAAGCTCAAACTCACATGTGGACTGACCGGAAATAATAATCGCTGAGCAGTCAGCCTGACCACTGTAGGATTTGGGGACTGTGAGACAGTGAGGTATCTCTCTGCAGTGTAGTTGTGTCTGTGCCATTTTAAGTCATTTTGGTTGAAGAGAAATGGCTTGTATGTGTATAGAACCCTGCAGAATGGCACCATGGAAGGTTTTGCTTTAAATGCTGGTCTATTAGATCATCTCTGAAAAAACAAGCCATGTAGATTAAAAATACTAAAATCCTGAAGTTCAGAAGTCCAGGTATCGATGCACAATCTACTCTTTATTGATGACACTATCCATTCTCTACAGATTGTCAAAGATCTGCTCATTATGGCCACACTGGGAAGAACTGTGTGCACCTGTGGAGAGCCTACGACATTTTGAAATTACTGTCTGTATGAGGAGAAATTTCATGATTCATAGGCTTTAAGTAATCCTAATGTGATTTTGGAGGAAACTGGAAAATCAAGTCACTAGACGTACAATTAATTTCATTTATATTGCTGGATGCAAGGAAGAGCTAGAATGCCCAATGAAAACTGGGAAAGACAAACTTGCTAAGCCTGACAGCAGAGAAACCCCACATACAGCAAGGAGGATAGTATGATATTTTAGAGTTGGAGAGGTGTGCAAAACATGAATTTGCATGAAAAAAATAACAAGTATCCCTTGTCCTTGATCTGTCCTAAAGGAGTTATTTCTCTTCTTCAGAATTACGTTTGAAATCCCATTAAAAGCCTTCTTTGTTCTTTGGTGTTTGACAGGTGTGTGCTTTGTCCATTTGCCAGTTGGGCACTCTTCATCCCAGATCATTCACAGCCCTGGCATTCCTCTTCCAATTTATCCATAACACTTAGATGCCCCTCTCTCCTACCCACCTGCTCTCACCTACTCTCTTCCCTATAGCATCACTAGAGGGGAAATCATGGTTTTAACAGAACACGAGACGTTCATGGTCTCCACTAAGCCCTGATCACTTGCTGTTTAGTGATGGTGTCTATTGTGGTCAGCACTTGCAGAGGTGAACCCTCTGTGGAGGGCAGGTTAGGCACTACAGCAAGGGTAGCTCTCCTCCTAAAGGCATTCTGGTATGCCTGGTGGTTAGGCTCTTCTTCACCTCTGGAAAAAACATCAAGTCACACAGAGATGTTCACTAATGATAAAAAATAGGTTAGATAGATAGATAGATAGATAGATAGATAGATAGATAGATATAGATAGATAGATAGATAGATAGATAGATAGATAGATAGATAGATAGATAGCAGATAAAGAATTGTTCAGAGAAAGACAAAAGAAACCCAGCTTGTCAGCCATGGTAACTATTCTGGTTTGGGCTACTCAGGTGGTGGAAATCCCATGCTGTCTGGTAGTTTGCCTTCCTGGTCCCTGTATTCATCTAATGCAAATGGCCAGAAGCAATTTTTTTTTTTTTTAACAAAAGCTAACAGTTTAGCATACCTTCAGGTAGGGATTCATTCAGTGGGGGTGGGGGGACGGGGGTTGGGAGGGAGGAGAAGAAACGTAAATATCTTCTTGCAGTTGATGAATTGGTGAACATTTCCAAGTCATCAGAGTACAAGAAGCTCTGGAGGTTGCAACCAGACTCGTAGACCCCTCTTCTATTCCCTACTAATTCACTGATCAACTAAATGATGAAATCAAAACTGTTCATTTAAATTAAAATGCTATTGAAAGATAAAAAGCACATTCAATCCAGTCAACTTTAACTCATAAAGGCTCTTGAATGGAAATAGTCACATATTTTGATATTTTTAAATCTGATTATTTTTAAGTAAAGAGAAGTGGTTCGAGTAGATATAAATAGCAAGAAAGATTTTCATCATGATCTTCCTCCGGGTGTAGTTCATTGAACAGTTTGATTAAGAAAAAGTTAAGAGAAACAATAACAGTGTTCAAAAAACATTGGCCAGCCATCTCTTACTAAATGCATTTCCTACCACAGGGAGCAGAATGAACTCAGTAGCAGAGACTTGGGTAAAAGTCAGGTGAATCTTCAGAGTGATGAGCAGCGTGCTTGGCACGAGGCTTGGTGATAAGGGATGGGCAGTTTGCATCTGAAATGCCCATCATGGATTGAAGGTGTGGGCTTCATTCAGCAATAATCAGAGGTGCAGCCTTGGGATGGATGTGGATCCTGAGAGGGCTCAGACATCACCCACTGATTAACTTGTTGATTGTCTCAAAACTTTCTGGGTTATTGGAGGAAGTAAAAACATCAGGAAGTGAAGCCTACTTGGAAAAATTGGATCATTTAGACTGTGTCGTTGAAGGGTGAACTCACTCTGTCTGTCTCTATCTCTCAGTATCTCTCGGTCTCTGTCTCTCTGCTCTGTTTCTGTTTCTCTCCAGATATATGATGTGTGATATATATATATATATATATATATATATATATACACTAATGCATACACATGTATATATACACACACAATTATATTGATACGTACATATGTGTGTGTACACACACACATATATGATATGTGTATGATACATATGATATAGATGACATATATAACATATATATAAAACTGCTTTGTTCTACAGCATGCTCCCCAGTATTATGATCTGTCTCATTATTTCATCTAAAACAACAGAGTTAAATGACCATGGATGGAAACCTCCTAAACCAAGAGTCTATCATCTTTTCTTCTTTATCTGTCTTGGGTGTTTTGTCACAGTAACTAAAATCTAATGAAATATTACCTGATACTGTACAGACCCACTGGCTTCAGTGTAAACCTCTAGTTGTATTTCCCCTGCTTTTTGGGGGAAATGGACTTCCAGATCTTATAACTGTTGGTGTGACGCCTCAGTACATTTATCCCCAGTCCTATGACTGGGAAATGGCACGTGCGCTCAGCCCTCGCAGCTCTGGGGAGTTTTAGGGTGTGTGTCTTCAGTACTGTGGGAGCTGACGTTTCCGTTGCTGCTTCCTCGGAGGGAACAGCAGCTTCTGCCTGCCGTATGTTCACTTAACACTGCATGCCAATTCGCATGCCATATCATGCCAGCCCAAAGCAAGTGTTCACCCGTCCTGTATTAGCGTCATTCTGCTTGCAATAGCATTAATATTTGGCTGTTTTCCTGCATCCTTTAAAGATACACGTAAGAGCGAGTTTGTAATGTTTATTAAGAGCATGCTTATTCACTGATATTTCAACATGGACAGTGGCAATGGGAAATTTGAAAAGCCAGAGTATTGATAAATTTGGGTAGGAAAATCTGAAGGGTGGGTAAAGTTTTTCAAAGTTTCTTTTAAATTAATAATCATTTCCAAACAAAAAATGAAAACATTCTCTGAGATAAATGTTAGTTTTCTTTCATCTATCATGGAGAAGAAATAGTGTAGCATATCTGTACATTTATAGTGTCCACCATTATAAAGCCTGCATCAAAGTTAGCTCTCACTCCTTTAGATTGCTTTCATATACAGGAAGAACTGAGGAAGAATTACCAGAAGATGCACAAGTTTCCAGGAGGCTGATGGGCAGAACTTCCCCTGTCCAAGTTACCCCTGAGAAAAGTTCTTTATTCCACTAAGGTCAGGCAGCAGTGAGTACAGAGTCTGTGTTTTATTGCTCTGCATGTAATTAGGACCAATTTTCAATTTCAAATGGAAAAGTACAAAAGAAATGACAAACCATCTCGGACATTTTAACGTGCAAGATTCTCAACATAGCTCAGATCACACAGGCTTCTGAATGGAACTGTGTTGAAGAACAATTAAAGACACTGCATTTTTTATTTTAAATATCTATGAACTATGCTTGCTTCTGTATAATAAATGTCATGGTTTCTTGATAGCTTAGCGGAGCTTGTGCTGCTGCTCATTGGTGGAACTGGGACACTGAGTCAGCACTGCACTTCAGCGTCCTTACTCTGCTTTCCAGTGAAACCACAGCAGATTAATCCCCAAGTAATGCTGAATGCTAATTTTTACACTGAAATGGTATAGGTGGTCTGTGATAATCACAGGTATGTCAGGGGATTGGTGTCTAGAATATGCAACTCAAATAAAGGCTAGGCCTATAACTCAGGGGTAGTGTTTGAGTCCAGTGCATTGACAGTTTGACTCCAAATGCACGAATTGAGTACTCCTGAAAAAGAAAAGGAAGAAGTGTGTGGGGAGAGACTCAATTAATAAATGGGATAACTAAATCAACAATTATGAAAAGATGAAATACAAATGACCAGTAAACATGTGCACAGTTCCTCAGCCTCACTAGCTGTCAGTGAAACGCAGATTAAAATTAAGTTGGGATTCTGTCTCACTCTAGTCAGAATGGCAGCCATTAAGAAAACATTTAACAATAAATGTTGGCAAGGCTGTGGATAAACAGGAACTCTTACATGCTTGAGGTGAAATATAAGTGAGTCCAGTCACTATGGAAATTATTGTGAAGGTTCCTCAAAGATCTACTGTAAAGGCCTGGCTGTATCACTCCTGGAAATTTACTCAGAGACTCCAAGACAATGTGGTATACAGATCCTTGCATATCAACATTTATTATAGCACTAGTTACAATGGCTGTTCTGGTACAAATAGAAAAAGCAAATACACTATACATACACAATCAAGTTTTTCTAGTCATAAAGAATTTGGGTCAGTTGTAGAAAAATGGATGCAACTAGAGATACTCATATGAAATGAGTTGAGCCAGTCTCAGAAAAACAAGTACCACAGGCCCCCTCTCTGTCCCACTTGTAGTTCCTAGATCTGATATAGGCACATAAAATCACACACACACACACACACACACACACACACACACACACACACATATATATATATACTCTCTTCTTTCTACACACACACACACACACACACACACACANATATATATATATATATATATATATATATATGTTATATGTACATGAGTGGGAAGCTCTCTCGAGAAACAAAGGGAGCTAACAGAAGTAGGGAAAGAGGGGAGGGAAGCATGAGGGAAAGATGCTTATCATACAACAGACAGCTGCTTAAGAGTGTTGCTTTATAACATAGCACATCTACAGTGAACATAGTAAAAAAAATATTAAAACACAAAAATGTGCTTAAATGTGTCATAAATCAAGATAAATGTTAAGAGATGCTAGAATGTATGAAATTGTATTAGTCCCTGGAATTGTCTTCACAGGGAAAACAAATGGTAGAGACTAATTGCCTGAGCCACTTCGAATGAGGCCAGAGCCAGCATGTTGTGAGGATCAATGCGGCATTGACCAGGAGAGGCTGCGGCCTTTTTAAACTCCAATATCTATGATGTGTTGGAAAATCTGTATCCTTTTGTGGCCAATAAAAGTATGTGATAAAGTTCATTGAAGTGTCAACAATGTCTGTCCATTTGGAGGGATGGTAGCCAAGCACGTGACCAGGTCCCTGGGATGCTATTGTGCCACACAATCTATCACCTACTGCAATTTGCTGGTGCGTTAAAGGGAGTCGAGCACATCTCAGCTGTCAATCTCCTGTAAGAATAACACTTCTTCCTCCTCTGCCTGGGGGGGGGGGGAGTGTGGAAATTCTTCCATCAGGCTATTTGCAAATCCCTAGCTTCTCCACGTCAGCTGCCCTTGGCTGCAAGAGAACCATAAAACATTTACTGCAAAGCCATGAAGAATCCATATGTCCATTTGATGTGTCAGGCCACCAAGAAGCCAGAGCTTGTGGGGTAGCATAAGGATATCTGAAGGTGACACATGCTGTCAGTTGGTGAACAGAAATGCAGAAGAGGATTCTGGCAGCCTCTATCTTGGCCTTGACAACTTGTGATGGTGACCAGGTGGGGTGTGTTATCTTAATAGTCTGGAGCTCTTGTGAATTATTTGCTGATAGATGTAAACAGCTGTTATTCTTGGTAATGGAAAGCAATTAGAAACATCTGTACTCTTGGCTATGAGTAATGCCTCCTATCCTCATTGCTCCCAAGTGCCAATTGGAAATAACTACATCATCGGGATGCGGTTGGCAATTCTACACTGCATTATGGGCTGATGATTAGTACTGAGCTGTGAAGAACAAGAGGTGAAGTTCGGGCAAAGGAAGCTTTACCTGGGGTTTACAAAGCAAGGGGGATGCTGAACACTTGAACTGTGCAACAGAGGGCCAACACTGCCTCTCTGCAAAGCGTACATTCACATCAGTTTCAGAGTTATCCCAGAGTAAAATAAAATCTATGGATCCTATTGGGGACAATGCTGGTTTATTCACTCAACAAGTTGACACAGAGATTATGCATAGGTTACCAAGTGACAGGGGGGACAGGGTTCATGTAGCCATTCAGTTGGTCGGACCTTCGGCGAGCTGCTTCATCTCTTTGGGTCTTTTCACTTCATCTGCAACATGAAGATGAACCCCACTTTACAAAACTGACATGAGAATCTAATGAACTGCTCTACGCAAAGAGCTCTCAACTCTTCTTTTTCTACCAGTGTGCTTTTGAACACCCACTTTCTGATTCGTACTACAAAGCTCTGGGTTCAGCCTTGAGCAGAATAGCTTCTCCAATAGGGGTCAGGATTTAGAGGGCTATTTGGCCAAGTTTATTTTATCCTCACAAAATTTCTTGTATCCTGTCAGCTTCTTCTTTCTGATTGTTTATGAGGTCATGCAGCACACACACCTATATGCACACACACAGGCACACATATGCAAACACATGTACACACATGCACACACAGCGACACACAAATGCATACATATGCACACACCTGTACACACACAGACACATGCACACACATGCAAACTCAGGCACATGAAAACACATACACTGCCAAGTTCAAATGCAATATTACCTTCTCCCTTTAAATTTGTAGAAAATAGAGACCAGCTGTGACAGAGATTTCCAAGGGAAGTACATATTTAATGTTGAATGAAAGCTTAAAGAGGTATTGTGATGAGAAAGGAAATTTGATATACTTTTTTTTCCTACTAGCTAAGTGTTATTTTAGGCATCACAGTTTGCCAGAGAGGCTTTATCTCATTGAACACTTTTCATTCACTCATTCATTCAACAGGCATATAATGAACTGTCCCTCCCCCTCATACATGCAGAGAAATTGAAATATTTCTGTTACTTACGAGTGAGTAGAGTGAGTAGAGATTGTAAAATTGAGATGAGAAAATCAATAGAAAACATGAAAGATATTAGAAATTTTAAAAAAGGGATTAAAAATATATACAGTAACCAACATCAATTAAAGATAATTGGGCATTTTGTTAGATACCAGCAAACATTTGTTAATTTACCTATGAGAACATCTTGAAGTTGAAAGGGAAAGCCTTAACCAAACCAGTGCTCAATTACTTTGTCAATAAATTTGCTATTTTTAAAAGGCTAGTTGGCTTTTTTTAATCGTGTGTTTCCTATTGCTGAAAGTCCTTACACATCTCATTCAATTGCTTGCATGAAGGGATTCTCTCTTAGTGGTTGTAGACCTTCAGACTTAGAACAGCTAATTCATTGTAATTAATAATAATAATAATAATAATAAACCCCACAAGAACTCTTTTCAAATCTTCGGGCTCCTACCCAGAATCTTGCTCTCTTGCTCTTTTTCTCATTTTTCAATGGGAACACATTTAACATACTGGAGACATAGTAAAAGCCCTTAGAGCCTGCGGAGTCCTCAAAGACTTACCAGTACCATCTCCAAGGAAGAAGTAGGTGAGTGCCATTGCAAGGTATTCCGTTTTGAAATTCAGTAAAGGGAATTGACCAAGGAGTTGTTTTTCTTTTCTTCATGTTCTTGGCTTTCTATTTCTTAGACTTCCATAACTACTGCCCTTAGCAACTGCAACAGGAACTCTACCCAATCAGCCAGTGTGAAGGATTTTCTTGCTTTGACGTTTCCTCCCTCTCTGCTACATTATTATTATTATTATTATTATTATTATTATTATTATTATTATTTTGTCCCTTGCAGTCTCCTATCTCAACTCCTGCATCTTCAAAGCACCAGGGACTTGTTTCATAGGAAAAGGCTCTGTGCACAGCTTATACCTGGCAGGTCCCGGGTGATGTCTTCTCGAAGAAGAGAACAGGCATCCAAGACACATTGGGGGAAAGGGGGTTTGTCTACTTCTCCCAGACAATCTGTACTTGCAAATACGTACATACGTTTCTCCACTCAAGGGACACAGGAGTTTTTCTACAGGCATACAAAGGCTGCTTCACGAAGAAATTACAACTGAGTCCGTTATTTCAAAGACTCTGCTGTGGTTTGAATGAAAGATGCCTCAGCTGGGTTGCCATATTTGAATCCTGGTTCCCCAGCGGGTAGAGGTGTTTGGGGGAGGTTTAGGGGGTGTGGCTTGCTGGAGGAAGTACATCATTGGGGTGGGCTTTGAAACTTATAACTTCGCCCACATCTAGTTTGCTCTCTCTGCTTCGTGCTCATAATTGAGGTTGAGACCGCTTAGCATCCTGATCTGGTAGCCATGCCTGTCACTTGCTGCCATGCTTCCTTGCTGTGATGGATTGTTGTCCCTCTGGAACTGAAAGTCCTTGAAATCCCTTCCTTCTCTAATTTGCCTTGGCCATGGTGTTTTATCATAGCAACAGAAAAGTAACTACTACAGAAGTAAGTTACAATGTAACAAGGCAGTTAATAAGTGTGGGAGGTCAGGTTTCAGTTGATAACTCCCACAGTAGTTCCTAGGGAACAAAAAAGTGATGACTGAACTCGGACAGCTTGCAGAGGCTCCAAGGTAGCTAGAACTGTACCACAAGCTGCAGCTGGCAGTTCTGTGAGCAATCCTTATTCATCTGCACCCATTGTCAGTAAGATGGTATTAAAATGGCTGCTTCCAGCTTAGGAGTGGGCACGTGACCCTGGGCCAGATTTGCTAAAAAGTATTTCTCTGTGATTTGACTCTTAAGGAAACAAAGACATAAGAATGCATTAGGGCCCAGCTGATAGCACATTTTAGTTCCTATAACTTACTTAAGTCTACCTTGGTTCTTGTTATCTTTGTGTTCATTTTGTTTTTCCTTGAGGTTTTCCTTGGATCCTATGGGATCACCCACAGTGTGTGTATGTGTGTGTGTGTGTGTGTGTGTGTGTGTGTGCATATGCACGCATGTGAACAAGAGATAAAGAGAGTGAGACAGAAACAGAGAAATACAGAGATAGACACAGAGATGACAGATACAGAGAGACACAGAGACAGACAGACATAGACACACAGAGACAGAGAGACAGAAACAGAAAGACAGAAATGAGATGAAGAGACACAGAGACAAATAGACAGACATAGACACATATACACACATATACACACACAGAGGAGAGAGAGAGAGAGAGAGAGAGAGAGAGAGAGAGAGAGAGAGAGAGAGAAGAGAAGCTGGGGTGGTAGCTGGAGGCTTGGAGAAACCAGCTGGGAGGAATAAAAGAGAAGCTGAGAGGGAGCTGGTGGAGCTCAGAAAGCAGCTCCTGGCTTTCCTAGGGTTGAGGAATGGTTGCAGCCCATCTTGGAGCTAAGTAGGGAGGGGCCAGAGCAAGGGCCTCTGTCCCAAGCAAAGGCAGAAGCATGTTTTTAAAACTACATACCTTGTCAGGCATCAATCAGAGGAGAGGCCCTTGGTCCTGTGAAGGCTCCATGAATGCCCCAGTGTAGGGGAATTCGAGGGTGGGGGAACACCCTCATAGAAGCAGGGGGAGTGGGGATGTGATAGGGAGTTTTGTGGGGGAGATTGGGAAAAGGAATAACATTTGAAATGTAAATAAAGAAAATATCCAACAAAAAAAATTAAAAAAAATAAAATTACATGCAGCAAATCTGTGTCACAAGGAATGGGCTAGAGTAGCCACTGCAGGAATGAAGAGAAATAGATGAATGAAGAGTTACCTCACAGAAGAAACTCTCACACCTTGCCTTTTTCAGGGGCAGTTAACAGTAAAGAAAAATCAATTACCTAATCAACTAATTAGTTATTTGATAATTTCTGAGTTAATGAACTCTGAAAACATTGACTGAGTGTCTAAGCAGTGTGGTGTCTCTGGAAATCTCATGACAAACAAGGCTGGCAAGTTCTGTTGCAATGGAGGATATATTCTACCAGGATTAAACTGACAATAGGCTAGTAACATTTTTAAATGTTGAGGAATAGTGACTTATGTGCTGGAAATAAAAGATAAAAATAAAAGATAAAAGATGAGGTCTGGTTTCATGGACTGAATATTCAAGAAAGCCCTCTTTAAGGCACAGATGGAAAACTATTCCATTACCTACCACAGAGTCTGAGACCTTTGATATGTTTTTGTTGGATGACTTAATGAAGTAGTTGGAAAGCAAGGAGCTATATATTTCCAATGTGAGGAGAATAGAACATATAATAAGCCAAGTTTTCAAATTCCAGCTGATGAGATTAATCTACCTTCTAAAGACCCAGGGGAATGTCTCACATAGAAAAGACCCAAAGAGAGAATGGATTTAACATACCTGAAGAACCCTCTGTCCAAAGACCATGAGGAAGTGAAGACAGAGAGGTAAATGGAGCCCATGTTCAAGGTACTGGACACTAGGTTCAGGGTTTTAATTGAGGAGTTTTAAGTGAGTTATGTGATATAAATTAGGTTTTAAAGGAGGTTGTTGAGGTTGATGAATAAGATCAAACCCGAATGTGTAGATGCAGAGCTAGAGTTCACAGAAGTAGGTTTGGTGATGGGCTAGCATGTGGCAGAAAGGAACTATATTTCTAATAGTCACTAGAACAACTAGGTAGAGTTCAGGGCTGTACATGGATGAATTAAGAATAAAAACAAGGGGAAGACAAGCTTCTCAGATCCTAGAAGTCTTGTCTGAGGCATATTGGTGAAATGCATATAGAAATTCAGGGCATGAGCTGGAGAGATGAATCATTGGTCACAAGCAGGCAGTGCTCTTGGGGAGGACACAGCACCACCTTTAACCCCAGCTGGAAGGGATCTGGTGCTCTCTTCTGGACTCCACTGTCACCTGCACTCATTTACACACCTACCAACACACAGCTACAGGTATTTAAAAGTAAGATAAACAACGTAAGAAAATTTCTTAGAAAGAAATGATAAAGCAAGGTCTAGGTCTAGAAATGAAGGAAAATAATGGAATAAATAACATACACACACACACACACACACACACAGAGAGAGAGAGAGAGAGAGAGAGAGAGAGAGAGAGAGAGAGAG
>NC_034602.1:85891078-85901228 GCF_900095145.1 Mus pahari
ACTGGTTAGTTCATATTGTTGTTCCACCTGTAGGGTTGCAGACCCCTTCAGCTCCTGAGTACTTTCTCTAGCTCCTCCTTTGGGGGCCCTGTGTTCCATCCAATAGCTGACTGTGAGCCTCCACTTCTGTGTTTGCCAGGCACTGGCATAGCCTCACAAGAGGCCGCTATATCAGGGTACCTTCAGCAGAATCTTGCTGCCATGTGCAATGGTATCTAGGTTTGGTGGCTGATGATGGGATGGATCCCCACTTGGCTTGACTTCTACTCTTAGTATTGCTAACCAGAGGAGTTTGAAGGCTCGAGATAAGACTGTGCACATTCCATGGTCCTTTCTAGACAGTGCTACACCACCAAAATCGATGCCAAACCGTAGCTCTTGAATACTAGATCATGTGATCCGGTACGGAGGGGCTTCATCAGCAAAATGCCTTTCTGTTTGGGTCTTAAATAGAATTTTGACTTTCTTGGAGTATGATCTTCTGACAGGACATACATTTTGACATGCCGGACTATCAATCAGGTCTGATTCAAGAGTACCAGGATTACATGGGGAAAATATCTGATATTAATCACTGTAGGTAATATATGACACAACAGATCTGGTTGTGAATACTTGTTGGATAATGAGTAGTGCCCCTGCAGATGTGCAAACTGAATGATAAGTATTGCTTAGGAATAATTGCTTAGGAAGGCAACCAGCTCAGCAAATTCTCCAGTGCAGTGTGCTTGTCAGTAGAATGAATTTAGAATCAGCAGGCTGTGTTACACTGATAGTGTCTGCAGCATTGGGCAGAGCCAGTAGATGGTGGTCTTAAGTTACAAGTTGCTCATACCCTAACACCTGTTCAGCATGGGTAATGACCACAGTCTTTCACAACATGTCAAAATACACTTTTCTATTTATTGCATGTTATGAATTGGAAGGGGATAGGGTAGGAGTGCTCTCTGGACCAGTATTCTAATGGTTTTCTAGAAGAACACCTTGTTCTTGAAAACAAAATTCATCACAGTACTTTGAAATCATGTAACGCCTTGATCAGATCCAATACAAATGCTTTTACCACTTTTATCACTTGCATTTTCTTTAAGGATGAAATAAATTTTTTTAAGCTTTATTTATTTATTTATTTATTTATTTATTTATTAATTATATGTAAGTACACGGTAGCTGTCTTCAGACACTCCAGAAGAGGGAGTCAGATCTCCTTACAGATGGTTGTGAGCCACCATGTGGTTGCTGGGATTGGAACTCAGGACCTTCAGAAGAGCAGTCGGGTGCTCTTACCCACTGAGCCATCTCACCAGCCCCGAAATAAATTTTTAATTCCTGAGTTTGGAAGCTGCTTATTGAGACTCTGACAAACCAAGACCAACTCAAACCTGCAGTGGCCCAAATGTGATGTCTACTTAGCACTCTCTACTGTTAAATGTACTTTAACAATTCGGTGGCAGTAGTATTACAATGCCTTGTAATTATGCATACTGGCTAGAATTAAAGCCTTTGGAAATTAATTTTGAGTTGAAATATTAAATTAAGTAGAATGTTTTATCATAATGGCATAATTTAAAACTAACTAAAAATAGCATTAATAATAATCATGATCACTCTCGTTTCATTAAAAGAAGAGATTTAGCACTAAATTATTAAATGATCAAATTTACGGTACCCAAGTTAGTAAAGATTTTGTAGTAGTGTAAATCATATGACATGATTTCTGTCCAGTGACTATAGCAAATTAGTTACTATAGTAAATTTTCAAAGGTGTTAATAATATCAACACTTCAGTGAAGGAAGCTTTGGTAGAATGATAACGTCCCTGGACCTTCAGATGTTACATTCTTTTTCTCTGAGCAGTGTGTGTTGTAATTGCAGTGGATGGATGTAGGGATGGACAAAAGAGAATGTTAAGCTGGGACTTCTCTGAGCCTGTGATTTATGGGGAGGGCTATCTGCTTCAGAGCGTTAGCACTCCTGCCCCTCGTACTCAACGCCCTTCTGATTTCACTCTGAAGTCATTCTGAGTTCTAAGCAGCACATATGTTCATTTCTTTTAAAAATTGGTTTGGGGGTTATTTTTATTTTTATTTTTATTTTGTATATGGTTTCTTTGCCTGCACGTGTACCCTATGTATGCAGTATCCATGGGGATCCGAAGGGGTGTTAGACCCTTAGAACTAGAATCTGAATCTGGGGTTTTAGACCACCATGACCCACCAGGTCCATGATGGAAATTGAACCTGGGTCCTCCAGAAGAGCAGCCAGTGCTCTTAACAACCACACCATGTCTCTAGCCCCTTCCTTCCTTCCTTCCTTCCTTCCTTCCTTCCTTCCTTCCTTCCTTCCTTCCTTCCTTCCTTCCTTCTCTCTCTCTCTCTCTCTCTCTCTCTCTCTCTCTCTCTCTCTCTCTTGGTTTTTCCAAGACAGGGTTCCTCTGTATAGCCCTGGCTGTCCTGGAACTCACTTTGTAGACCAGGCTGACCTCGAACTCAGAAATCTGCCTGCCTCTGCCTCCTGAGTGCTGGGATTAAAGGCGTGCGCCACCACGCCTGGCGCTAGCCCCTGTTTCTTATTCTTTATTAA
This sequence comes from Mus pahari, assembly GCF_900095145.1. Classification (NCBI taxonomy): domain Eukaryota; kingdom Metazoa; phylum Chordata; class Mammalia; order Rodentia; family Muridae; genus Mus; species Mus pahari. The sequence goes on from NC_034602.1 coordinate 85,893,662, forward strand.
TTCTCAGGCTAGTTAAAATTGAGAAACAAACCCCTATAAACCAAAGGAATAAGAAACAAGGAATAATACATCTTGAAAGTTATTTTTTTCATAGTTTAACTAACCATTTATAATTGAATTCTCCTGTTCTCAAAAGAAAATAATACCAATGTCTTGAGCCTTGGGAATAGCACTGGTGATCTGAGGAGGGGATTGGTTTTGCTTGTTCTACTATGTTTCTTAAGGAAAGTTTTAAATAATAGATATTTTTGCATATCAATGTACTATAGACTTGCAATTAGTACAGTTGAGTGTCTCCTTCCATTGATCAGATTTTTAGTATCTGATACATATTTGGAAAGTCATCAGTGCTGAGAATATACAAAATCACATGAGGTCACTACTGATTGATATTGATGATAGCTCATGTCTTTAATCTCAACACTCACACTCAGGAAAGTAGAGGCTGGTAGATCAAGGCTAGTCTACAAGGCAAGTTCCAGGGCAATTAGGACTACACAGTGAGACCCTGTATTACATACACACACACACACACACACACACACACACACACACATACACACTTGCCAGGACAATTAGGACTACACAGTGAGACCCTGTATTACACACACACACACACACACACACACACTCATTCTTACACGGTGTGACTCACGCAAATCACCTTTCTTCATTCTCTTATTTTCCTAATTTAAATATTAATAAACATGGAGATGTTAAACTGCAAATCTGTATGTGTTAATATATAACAGAAGTTTCAAAAATAATGGGAGAATATGTCACCCCATCAAGTTTCTCCTCAATGAGAACTTTAGAACGATTTGCATTGAGAAAGTTTGTTTAGGGTAAAGTAGCACCTGTTATTTTAGTGGAACACTCTGTGACTGCGGTTGTAGTCCTCTACCTTTAATAGAGCTCCAGGATCACCTTTGCAGAAAGGAGGCTACATTGCTGGAGATGTCTCATAAAGTGTGGGAGCTGCAGGCATGTCTCAGGGGTAGAGCAAGTGGCATACATGAGGTCCTGAGTTCAGTTCCAGCACCACATCTCACACACACACACACACACACACACACACACATACACACACATACACATACAGACACACACATACACACACATACATACACACGCATACACATACAGACATACACACACATATACAGACACACACACATACACATACACACACATACAGACACACACACATACACACACACACATACAGAATACACAGACACACATACACACACAGACACATACAGACATACACACACAGACATACACACACACATACAGACATACACACACATGCATACAGATACACACACATACAGACACACACACATACAGACACACACACAGACAGACATACACACACACATACAGACACACACACATATACACACACACACACACACACACACACATATACACATACATACAGACACACACACACCATGGATTGAAGATTAAAGATGGTGTGGTGAGAAACCTAGGTTGTCCTACTCAGAGCTGTGAAGAGTCAGAAACCAAGTGTCATTTTTGTATCATGTTTAGAAAAATGTGTTCTATGCTACGTGAATGAAATAACACAATTAGCATAGCTATAGTCTCAGACTCATTATACCTATGGGTAGTTTTGTATATTTGGGAAAACTATCAATTCAAGAGCTGAGAAACCCTGAAGAGAGCCATGTGCCATGCTGAAATATTTAACTAGACTCTAGAGTTAAACTAACATCTAAAAACAGCTATAGACTCATTAGTATTGTTTCAGTAACTCCTTCAGCTTTTATGTAACTCGGGAAATAGGAAATCATAACATCGTAAATAGTATTAATCTGAATCCATCGATGTAGCCAGGGCAATTTTAGGCCAATCATTTCTCATTAGACTGATGCTAGTAAAGTTTCTTATTCAGATAAGGTTTTTTTTTTTCTTCTCATTTCTCTTCTTTTGAGTAGTCAGTAGCCAATGAAGTGTAATAAGTGCAGCAAATTGGGGCTGAGGTGTCTCTGGCTGGCTTTATTCTTTGCTGTAAATTACAGCAGCTTTGTAACTGCTTAACACAGCTCTTGAATCAAAAAATGTCACCCCTGATTTTTTTTTCTGTTCAGGCTGAATGACTAGCATTAAAGGAGTGGGGGGAATAACAGAACTATGGAAACCACATCTCCTGTAATTCAAGATTAAAACCACGCACTCAGATTGTCAAATTGATTTATATTTTAACTGTTGATCATCTGAAGTGCTAAGTAGACTACTAATAAGCTAGCACCTTCTTGCATAATTTTTCATTGCAAATTATAATTTGACTATTGATTTTATTTTTTAAATTGAAGTTGGTTCTGTGTACCTTCTATTGATGCTGAATTGGACTCTGGGTTTTATTTCGTTTTTCAGACTTGAAACAAGAAGGCACGAGAGGAATTGCTTGCTTCTTAAACTTCAGATCTGCTACTTTGAGCACAGGAGAGCCAGTGACTGCCAAGAGAAGGTTCCCTCTGTATTGAGTGGTAGCTTTACATAAGTGGAAATGAGTCAGCTGTGAATGCTGATATGGGAGGAGGGCACCCTGCAGTTTTCAACAGGTGGACAAATGAAGGCCCTGGCCTCTTTTCCTGTAGCCTTCATTGACAGTTCATGACAGAATGAGGTGGACTTTATTTTTTAGATGGGATTAACAGGAAACAGAAAAGTAATTAATACACGAAGTAGCAAATATGAAATACTGCTCAGTACAGAGGCATTTCACACTTCATTGAGTTCACGAGTGGGCCAGTGGTGCCAGGGAAATAATTACTATGCTGTAAGAGAAGAATTATTACGTGAGGTCAGGAGCACTTGAAGACCTAACAGAGAAGAGATTGTAAAAGATATTTGGAAACTATTTCTAAAATAAGGAGTCCACATCTAGTTTTAATTGAATATTTAAAGAAATACACAGAATTTCTATGACAATTTAGTTGCTTTTTTCAAAGTTAGCAAAGGTATGCTTATTTATGTAATCATAGTATGTATCACTAAACTATCCTTTCATGGAAACTATGAACAAAATAGATTACTGTATATATGTTCATTTTATTCTTGGGTATCTGACCTGATACTCTGTACTAAAATACTATTAATAAAATGCTAATGTAACATTTAAATCTCAAGAAAATTCACAGTGTATTATTTCAAAATTACTAGCCAATACTTATTCTTTCCAAACAAAATAATTTGAATTTTTAAAAGACACAAACAGAAATACCAACATGAAAATGCCTCTATACCTCGTCTGCTGGTGTAAAGACGTTAGCATTTTGACATCTATACTTTCCTTTATGAAAATTTAAAATGTAATACAATTTGTGTGGAACCCTTTTAATTTCACTATTTTTATGCCCTTCTTTTGTGTGTGTTGTGCTGGAGACTGAATGCAAGGTGCTCGGTATTCTTTGGCCATATTTTTAAGGCCTATGTAATGTTCCTCTTGGTATTTCCCCAGGCATCTAAGTGATCTCACATGGGAGACTGTCTTCCTTTGCTATCAGGCAGAAATGAGCCTAACCAGAGTGATTTGGGCCGTGCCCTTCGGGTGCATCTGGAGGGTTGAAAGTCAGATGGCTTGGAAGGCTGTTCCAGAGGCATTCTCCACAAAGGTCATCCAGTTTATTCCTCGCACAGTGTCTGGTTTGCATCCCCTCTCAGCTGTGATGATGAAGCGCCTCTCTACTCTGTTTGTACAGGGTTTCGGCATTAACCAAAGACAATTGAGAGAAAAATCTCTTGAAATGGTTTCAAAGGCAAAATAAATCTAGAGGTCAATCCCAGAACTAAAATAAGCAGGGTTAATTACTGCCATAGGTGATGCCAAGTTCAAAACTAGTTATTAGTTACCGAGCATTGGTCACGTGCTGATGGGTAAGTTTGCAATGGATTTGCTTGTTTGGTGTCTTTTTTAAAAAAATCCATACGCTTATCCAACAGGATACATTCACATACTCTTTTTTTTTTTTTTCTTTTTCTTTTCTAAAGATGAGAAACCTGTAGTTTAGACCGCTTAATAAAAATACTCAGTGCTGTGCAAATAGTTGGTAGGGAGATGAGATAGAATCCTGCAGAGTCTCAGTCAAGTGATCATCACACTTGAGGGATCGGAAGCTTGTGGTTCTGAAAACCTTGCACCTCCTGAGCAAGCACCAGGCTTGCAACCGCAGCCATTTATCCCACCGTGCAGTGAGTGGGTATTGTGATTGATAGGCTTCTTCCCGGATAAGCTATAGGGTTTTGCCACCTGGTCCTGGGGTAGTAAACAGTTGGTGTCTGGATCCTCAAACACTAGGAGTCAGAAGGGTTGTTGCTGGGTGGGCTGAGATGACACCTACACCCTAGTGCTCAAGGCTCTTTGGGGTAGACAGACCACAGACCACGTACTCTCCTTCCTCCAAGAGGCCTTTCTCGGTTCCTTATGAGAGGTGGGGGCGGGTGTCATGATAATGGAAGCAGAGGAAAGAGGCTTCCTTTCCAGCTCATTCCTCTGGTGACACAGTTGTTGAGAGATCTGGGATCAGGACAGGGAAATAAGACCTACTGTAGATAATTTTCAGATGCATATGTACCGTACCAGGAACATCAGGCTAACGATGAGCGCATGCTGTATTGAAACCTTGAGATGTGAAGTACAAACAATGTCCCTGAAGGTCACAGAGGGTCCCGAGGAAGTGCTCAAATGCACGCTGAGCTTCTGCCCTGTTCATTTGAATCTCCTTCCTTCCCTGATCACCTCCTTCTGCCCTCTGCTCATCAGCAGGCTAAAGAGAGGATACAGCTCGCACTTGAGCTTGGGGCTTTTTGGCACAACACTTGATTGTCTCGGTTTCCTCTTGGCAGATTCAAATTGTTAGAGAAATGAAACTCGTTTGAAAACAGTAGGCCCTGGCATGTTTTCTCCTCGGCGGTGCCCAGGACTCCAGGAACAGTTGCGGATTGGCTGCGTGGCATTTGTCTAGGGTGGGTTTGATCCTAGTCTCAGATCCCATATGGTCAGAAATAATCAGCTTTAAAGTTCTGCGCACTTGGAAATGGGAGGGTGGAGGTCAGAAGCAAACGGCTACACATGGAGTCCACAGACTTTTAGAATGGAATTGAGATTTACATAAGATGCGTGATTGAGAGCAAGCACTCTCATATTTGCACGGCAATTGCATGAAAAATGAAAATGTCTACAGGACAATTTTATTATAAACGGAAAAGAAAGTAAAATGACAGCATTTCTAGTAGAACTAGTGCCAGTTCATCATGGAATCCTTGTTTTGGGTTTGCTTTACAAGAGCATACATAAAAAGAGCTTAGCAGATAAATAATATAATGTACTTGGTGGTTCCGATGGAACAGGTTCTAATGGACATGTTTACAGTCATTTCAATTTGATTTGATTTGGGGTGATTTGAATTTTTATTTTATTTCTAATATATTTTAATAAAATATAATTTCTTCATTTCCCTCCTTACCTTTCCTCTTCCCCTCCAATGTCTCTACCTCACTCCCTAAGTGATAACTTCTTTTTCTTTATTGTTTTACACTACACACACACACACACACACACACACACACACACACACACACACACTCACTCACTCCTACAACCCAGTGAGTCTGATTTATTGTTTTACACCACACACACACACACACACACACACACACACACTCACTCACTCCTACAACCCAGTGAGTCTGATTTTGCTGTTTATGTGTACATGATTTCGGAGCTGACCTTTTTATTCTGGATAGCCAGTTGGGAGCTCATCCCTGTGATAGATGAATTCTCCCTCTGTAGTCATGACTTGCCTGTACTTAGTCGTATGGTTCGGACCTTGTGAAATTTTCTTCTTCCTGCGTTAGTGTGGCTACAGATATTGTCATGCTTTAGATCTTATTTAGGTAACCTGTTCCAGGAGAGAGTCTCACAGCACATTTCCTGCTTCCTTGATCTTAGAATCTGTCTGCTCCTTTGTTCCCCTTGTTCTTTGAGCTTTAGGTAAAGGAGCTGTTTTAGATGTAGCCATTGGGGCTGGATATGCTAAGATCAGTTTCTCTCTACATTGTGTCCAGCTGAGTTTCTTTTGTAATGGTCTCCATTTGCTACAAAGAGAAGCCTCTTTGATGAGAAGTCAGAGTCCCACTTATCCGTAGATATGTGTTCTAAATTTCCTGCTCCACCAGCCTGCCTTTGAGTGACTCAGGTGCAGTGCATATTTTCCTATGGGACACGAACCTCCTTTAAAAGGTCTTCTCTGTCCCCCCCATCTCTCTGTCTGTCTTTATCTGTGTGTCTCTATTTCTCTCTCATGCTCCCACTCCAAGAGGACCTTTTGCTCTCCCCAATCCCCCAGTATACCTCTGGGGTTAGATCTGTTGCTCTGTTGCGTGGGGTGATCTCTTATTGACACACCTTGCCCCAGACCTAACAAAGGTACCTTTTCTCCACTTTATCCTAACTATAAGTGTTCAAATGCAGTTAGGAATTATGTTGGTCTAACAACGTGGCTTTAGTTGTCTTCTAAGGTTCATGACCTCACCAGGCCCAGGTAACTTGTTAGATGTCTAGCACCAGGAAAGATTTCCCTCCAATTGAGTGGGTCCTAAGTTCAATTAGACCAGCTCCTGGTGACTGCCCATGTACGGCTGCCATCATTGCACCCTAAGTGATATTTTATTTTACCCTGTTGATGGCGCATAGCTGGATAGGACTATGATTATTTCCCTCTCTTGCCAGCTTGTGTAATATTGTCTAGTACTACGGAAGGGAAGGAAGCTTTCCAGTTAGATCCAGTTGGAATCATCCAAGTCCAGTGTTCAGTGCCTTCACCAATAGGGACTTACCTTTGGCCTCGGGGAGGCAATGCAGGGCAACAGCAATAGCCTATTTGGGTTAAGTAACTTGGAGCCACTTGGGCTATTCTGACCCAAAACTCTAAGGGAAGTTTCTCGTGTCTGATGCTGGGTTTTTTTTTTTTTTTTTTTTTTTTTTTTTTTTGCTACTCTATGGCTCTGTGGAGAGCCGTGTCAGCCCAAGGAGATCTCTGTTTAAAAGATCTGTAATTTTTAGGTAGATATAAAACAATAGGATTCTTGGGGGCATTGTCAAGCAAACTCGGTGTTGTTTGTCCCTTCTTCCCTTTGATTCTGTATTGCACTCCCTCTTCCCTTCCCAATTAGAGGCATCTTCTTCATCCCCCGCCCCCACTCACCCCTTCATGTCACCTTTATCCCCTCTCAAGCTCCCCCGCCACAGTCCCTTTATAGCGTCCTGGTTTTGACAGTTACTCTGTGTTATACTTCTGAAGTCTGGAGCTTAGAACCATGCACGAGAGAGATCATGCAGCACTTGACCTTCATTGGGATTCTAGGCCCCTTCACTCCATATGATTCCTTCAAATTCCATCAATTTGCCTGCAAATGTCATGATTTCTTTCTTTCTTTTTTTTTTTTTTTTTTTTTTTTTTTTTTGTTTTTTTTTTTGGTTTTCAAGACAGGGTTTCTCTGTGAACCACTTGTTTCATTATCCCGTCCTCTGCTG
>NC_034602.1:85901284-85914495 GCF_900095145.1 Mus pahari
TTTTTTTTTTTTTTTTTTTTTTTTTTTTTTTTTTTCGTTCCAGGTGAGTAATACTATATGAACCACTTGTTTCATTATCCCGTCCTCTGCTGCCAGACATTTAGGTTGTTTCCACTTCCATTTAACGCCTGCAAATAGAACAGAGTCACAGCCAACAAACTTATGGCTTACCCCAAGCTTATAAATACTAACGCTAGCATCAGTTTCTAATTAAACTCTACCGCTATTTGGTTATGAAATTAAAATCTTCCTCTGTCCTCAATCTTCATAACACCGTGTGAGAAGAGAGAGGAGTTGACATGAGAGCTAGGAGCATGAGAGCTAGCAGATTTTAGAGCCACCACAAGGATACCTATTCTAGTGCACTGTATTTTAGAGCAGCTTAGCCACTAAGCCTCATGTAGATATCCTCTGTTGACTTGGCCTGGCTGTTCATTACTAGTCCTCTGACATCAACCCCTTCTCATTCAGAACCTCCCATGAGCAAACCCCACCTTTTCCCTGCACCATTTAGCTTAATAAAGACTGTACTACACAGAAGTGCCATAGAAGAACTTTTTGATGGTTCATGAAGTTAAATTATATCATCACCTGTCACACTGAGAATGTGACTTGTGGCCCCACAGACAGGGTCCTCTACTTCAATATCCCAGGTTAAGGGGAAACTAAAGCAGAATGGGGAGAACTAGGGTAGAATCAATCCCGTCTGAGGGTTTTACATAGTGCTTCAGTTCTTCACTTAAGGTTGTGCATAGAGATCCTGCTGGTGAGTGAGGATTAAATCTATTCTGATTACTGATGCTTTTTAATTTTACAGATGTCACAGGCATTCCTTCAAACCAGAGCGAGGCTTTTCCAGATGGGAATTAGAAAGCAAGATTGGACAAAGGCTGCTTCTCTGTTACTCAGTACAAAAGAATAACACAGTAGTGCTAATCCATTCATTGTGGGTTTGATTTACCTTTATGGCCTTGATCTAAAAATCTCTGTGGCTTTATAGGATTATATGTTGCTGAGTTCAGTTTTTGAATGAATCACACGGTGTTTAGTAATGTAATTTCTCCCATTCCAAAGCCAGGATTAACCTGTTGTCTTTTGATTAAAAAGACTTTATCTTTTAGATTTTTAGGGGAGTTGTTTTACATTTCTCTAGCTGATAATTATATTTGTTTGACTGTATTAAGAATTAAGAATATTGGTTCGGTCATAGAAATTGAGATATAAAAGAACGAAACACATAAACAATTCAAGTGACGAGCCTGCTCTTCCATCTTGTAACGCTGGCTTTTCTTGGCTCTGCCTAGCTGGTAAGAAGTAGAAAGGTACAAGAAAGGATCCTGATATTGTTTCAAATAGTGATAACAAAGGCAACAGTAAAATCCAGCCAGAGGGGAAAAACACAGCGACTCTCTTTGCACCCTTCTGTTAGAATGGTGGTCTTTCTCTTGACCTCCTCTATTGGAGTAGTGGTCTCTTGCTAGACTTGCTTAAACTTTTGCCAGACTGGTCTGTCTGTCTCTTTCTTCCTTCCTTCCTTTCTTCCTTTCTTGCTTTCTTTCTTTCTTTCTTTCTTTCTTTCTTTCTTTCTTTCTTTCTTTCTTTCTTTCTTTCTTTCTTTCTTTCTTTCTTTCTCTGTGGGGGTGGCAAGACAGTATTTCTCTCTGGCTGTCCTGGAACATGATCTGTAGACCAGGCTCCCTCAAACCCAGAGATCCACCTGCTTCTGCCTCCCAAGTACTGGGATTAAAGTGTAGGCCACCATACCCAGCTTTTATTTTTGCCACTGAATTTTAATATCTATCTGTGGTTACAGCTACATAAAAACGCTCCAGAAAAAAAAATATTTTTCCAGCTCATCTTTTTATTACGTTTTCCATTTTTACTTCTGCTGTCTAAAAAATTTCTTTTGCACATACCTCTGAAATGACACTTTTAAAAAAGCACACCGACCGACACACCCCAAATTCCCTTGAAGCATAACAAGATGTAAATTTACAAGTTTGTTTTGCTGCTGGTGCTGATCTTGAGATAAAACCTGCAAATCCAGGCACTTTTGAGCCTTCGTTCTCAGGTATGAAATCTGATCATTTCTGTCAGCGCTGTGGGATGCTGACAGAAAGCTTATCTCTCTCCACTTGTAGCAACAGGAAGACTTTCTTATCACTGTAGAGAAACTGACTCAGGTCAAACCAGGACTCTGGCTTTAAAACAGAAAATGAGCCTCATGACTAGCTGGTCTGACCAGAGTTGGGATTTAGTATGGACATTAAGACCAGGGAGAGAAGGAGAAGGTAGCCCAGAAGGAAGCCAAGAAAAACCCATAAGCGAGAGAGAGTTTGAACTTCTTAAGAATGCAGCTCATTGAGTTTCCCAATAGTTGTGTTTTTTAAATGCCTGAAGCCATTATCCTTATTGGATAGCTAAAGAAGCTAAATGAGGTCACCGAACGGTTCTTGTGGCCACCTGATGGAACGGCAATCTATAACACAAAAAGTCTAGATCACAGAGAAGCAAGAAGATGGACTATCTTCATGGCAAACTTTGTTAACTCTCGGTCAAAGTTAGCATCCCAAGGGACTGTCTGGAGGTAGGAATGAGGTGCCACCCAAGGTCATCTACACAGAAACCTTAAGCCTTGGTTCATTGCTTTTTTGAGTAAAACATCTCTCTACAAAGGAATATTATTTTTGTGTCAGCAGCTCTCCCAGCAAATGTTAATTGTGCCTCTGTACAGTGAGGGCTCGGTGTCATACCGTGTGCCCTTTATATATCTTAAGGATTTGTCTACAAATTGGAAAACAAGGTTATTATTATTATGCTGACTTTTTGAATGGCATTCTATATTTTATTTCTATAAGCATTGCAATAACTATGGACATAATGCCATGGGTCCACTGTAGCTCTTCTGCAATCTATAGGAAGCAAGATTTTCATCTAATGGTTTGATGTGACTAAATTTTCCCAAGTCATTATTTCATTTGCTCTGGAGAAGCCAGCATGGACCAATGACCAGGGCCCTCCTCCTGAGAGGTGCACCCAAGTCATTTACTTCATATGACTGAAGTCATGGTCATTTGTGCTTTTCACTCACTTTTCCCTCTCTTCTGCAAGGAAGCAGTAAGCTAGGGAAGTCAGGAGAGGTGGAGATGTGGTCCTGTCACTTACAGATGATTATAATAGCACAGACTGATAAACTGTTTAAAGGTAGAAAACCCCTCATTGCCTTTAGGTATCACAGACAGGGCATTTTCCTCTACTTCTAAAAATATTTTAAGAATGCAAAGTTGGGTAGTACAATAGTCCTTACAATTTTTCCCTCTGTTTAATTCTCTCATTTCCCTCTCTTTTAAAATCTCTGTGTGGCATGGGTGTGGTGTGTGTGTGTGTGTGTGTGTGTGTGTGTGTGTGTGAGAGAGAGAGAGAGAGAGAGAGAGAGAGAGAGAGAGAGAGAGAGAGTGTTCTATTTTACATGTGTGCTTATTCATACATGAGTTCTATTGTACATATGTGCATGTTCATGTCTGTGAGTTCTATTGGGCATATGTGCATGTTCATACATATGAGTTTTGTTGTATATGTGTGTATGTTCATGTGTATGACTTCTATTGTACATATGTGAATGTTCCTGTGTGACTTCTATTATACACGATTGAGAGCAGCCTCAGGATTAACCCCCACCTTGTCTGAGGTAGAGTCCCCCTGCTATTTTCTGCTTCCGAGGCCATGCTCACTGGCCCATGAGCTTCTGGAGATTGTCTGTTCCTACCTTCTGTCTTTCCCCACAGGAGTGGTAGGGTTCATAGACAAGCACTTCCATTCTGGTTTGTACATGGTTCTGATGATTCTGCCTTAAGTCCTCATGGCCTCCAAGGAAGCACTTTACTCACTGAGCCATCTCTGCCTGCATAGTTTTCTTATTGACATCACCTTTGGAATTCTATCAAGTAGGTATTCCTTATGCATCTCCTTCTTTGGAATTGCCCATTTGTAAAAGCAGAGGCTCCTAGGGGAATGTACTTCCTTGCCCTCAACAGCTTTGGAAAACTCCTTCCCAGCGAACTGTGGGTCATTTCATTTTTTTCTTCTTTTTTTTTTAACCAGAGAAGCTGTGTTGGGAAAACAGTAACAGCTAGAAGAATTAAGAGGCAAACATAATATTTTTAAATTTAATTTTTTTTTCTTTTTGGTTTTTCGAGACAGGGTTTCTCTGTGTAGCCCTGGCTGTCCTGGAATTCACTTTGTAGGCCAGGCTGACCTGGAACTCAGAAATCTGCCTGTCTCTGCCTCCTGAGTGCTGGGATTAAAGGCGTGTGCCACCACGCCCGGCTAAATTTAATTTTTTATTTTATGTGTACGGGTGTTTTGCCTACATGTATGTCTGTGCACCATGTGCATGCCTGGTACCTGTGGAGGTCAAAGGGTGTCAGACTCCCAGAACTAGATTTACAGAAGGTTGTAAACTATTAATGTGTGTGCTGGAAATTGAACTTGAGTCCTCTGGAAGAACACCCAGGGTTTTAATCACTGAACCGTTCCTCTAATTCCAGCCTGCCAGGACTGTGTATGAGGGTGTTCATCCCCTTAACTTGTCTTTAAGCAAGCAGGGGGTGAGCTGTGTCCGTTTGCTAGTTCTGCTGAGGCGGGAGTTGTCTCGTCTTCTCTTTCCAGACGCCAGAAAACTCATCGATATCAGAGCTTTGCAAAGATGCTTTTCAGAGGCTCCTCAGCTTTCGAGACAAGCTTCTCCCAGGACCTTCCCACGGTCTTTCCTTTCCATTCCACTCACCTGCATCTCTGTGTTAATTCGTTCTTCTTGAAGTATCTCGGTCATATATGACCAATGGCATCCCAGTGACCCATCCTCATGACTTCATTTTTGATTAGTTCTTTAAGATTACATTCTGAGGTAATGGGCTCAGAAATGCAGCCTGGGTGGGTGTTAAGTCAGTCCATAACGTGAACATTGCCTTATTGCTTTTCAACAACAGTACCATTACAAATGGCATTGCGTCTCTTTCTTCTACTTTAAAAGTAATAGGACATCTTTTAAACCATAGAACATCTACATACATAAGTATAAATCTTGTTGGCATTTTAATTTTCTCCTTGGAAATCTTGTTTCCTGCGCAGTGCCGAAGGTTCCTGGAGTCGATTTCGTTATTGCACTTATGAAAGCAGCTGTTCAATGAGCGCAACATATTTTGTTAGTTCATCAAGAAGCAGAGGAAGATTATGCTGTGATCAACTTCTGTCTGGCTGTATTCAGTGCTTCTCTGATTGGGCTCAATGATTGATTTAATAGGTCCACCCCTGAGCAGTTACTCATCCCTGATATTTGTCCAATGCAGACTTCATGTTATTTATGTAAACGATGTTTTATATGCCTTCTGTGCAGATAAATCCAAGCTGACAGAACTGGTTAAGGGATGAGCATGCTCCCAATTGGGAAGAGGGACACAATATCTATCTTTATCAACCATCATGTTATTTCACTGTCAAATGGGGGAGCGCTGATGTGATCAGGAGAATCTATTCTCTGCTCTGAAGGTAGCCTCTTGACATTTCAGAGGGCAGTGTGTTAGGGAAGACACCAGAACAAAGATGGGCTTGGGGGTGGCTGGTGTATCTCTACCACGTGAAAAGACTCCTAAATCATGGGAAAGTGATGATTACACCACGGCCATTCAGATAGTCAAACCTCAGACAACCTTCTTAAGCCCAGCACACTCCGCCTGCATTTCCGTGACTGGTGTGATGTCCTTTGAATTCACAAAGCATGAGCCCTGAGTGTTCTTCTTTCGTTATTTTATCAGAGCTTAATGATTTTCAAATTTATGGAGCACTTTATCTGTCTTGTCATTAGGAGATCAAAAGATTACATGTAATTTCTGGTTTGAAATGATGGAATGACAATTTATAAGGTTTCCTCTTTATTCAGTTAACCACTCCTGTGCTTGCTCTCTCTCTCTCTCTCTCTCTCTCTCTCTCTCTCTCTCTCTCTCTCTCTCTCTCTCTCTCTCTCTCTCTCTCTCTCTTTGTAAGAAAGCACTCAAAAATCCAAGAAGAAAGGAGAAAAGGGATGATGGAAAGTTGATTACTGACAGAACTGAGATACAAATGAAGCAATAGTAAATTAGGAAAAAGTACATTGTGTTCTATGGCTTAGTCAAGAAAGAACAAAAGACGATTTTGTACAAAATTTCACTTTTACTTACAATTGAAGATTCAATATAATTAAAGAACATTATATTTTATTGATATATTTATAACATTTGAACAGTGGAAGATATCTGCCATTTTATTGCAAGTGTTCCTGTCAAGTTTCTGGGACATGCAAACAATCAGCCAACCACATTGTGGTTTAATAATGTTGTCCCATAGAACCCCAAGTTCGTGAAATTATGTGTGGGAATCACTAAGATAATTGTTCTGTGAAGGGAGGCTAGTGCCCTCTCATGTCCTATAGTTTTTAAAACAATAAAATAGGGGAAGGAGAAACCTCATTAATATATGCTTGCAAAACAATTGCCGTCATTTTCCCAGCTGAAGACTAAATTATTGTGCATTATAGTGAGCCTGCCTATGATAAGTAGATTATTACAGATCATTCTAGGAGGGGGTAGAGGAAAGACTGTACGAACCTTAGCCTCACTGGTATTTGCAAGTTGTAAATTTCATTAGATGATAGTTACAAAGATGGAGGACAGATGGATGGAGGGGTAGACAAAATCAGAGGATGAATTAGTGCTGTAGTCTATGCTTCAGGGCTGTCTTATTACCACAGGCTAGCAAGCATCAATGTCCGGCACCCCCACCCTCTCCCCCTAAAATGTACCGATTTATATGAAAATTAAGATTACAAATTAAAGCCTGACTCTCCTGGAGTTTTCCAGTTCACCAGCCATCCAATAAAAATGATGCCAAGCCCGCATACATAATTCCCAGACGATTACTTTGTCCTTACAGCTAAGCCCTGTCCCTGATACGAAAGATCTCTATCCACTTTTATTGAAATAAAGAACTAACATCATAATCCCAATATTGAGGTATAATCTTCATTATCTCCTGACCCTCTTGAGGGTCTCCCAATCTATATTACTTCAGATTTGGTTTATTTATAATCCTTATGTATTTACTTTTATTGAGATAGGATTAAAAACTTAAAAAAAAAGCTTCCAAAATCCTTATGATCTCATGATTGAGTTTCAATTCAGCAACAATCAACTAATGTGGGAGAATGAGTTTTTTTTTAAACAAAAAAAAAACAGGGGTTCTTATAGTTATATAGTTCAAGCTTGAAAAGGAATTAATTGGTCCCCTGGGGTCCCTGTTTCATCACATGAAGGATTTTCACTCCAGCTTGGTCTATGTGAATGATGCCATTATTTTGTTTTTCTATTTATTAAAAAAGATTTGGGAGTGGTACTGACAGTATGTGCAAAGAAAAACAGAAGCATAAACATTCATTTACTTTCATCTCTCCCCTTAGCAAATTTTGTTTCATAGCTAACGTTAATTACTGGTTAACTACAACCCCCTACCTGGACTTCCTCTTACCCCAAGAGTCTTAATGGCCTCTAACTTTGCCTGGGGCTGTTAACTACCAAAGTAGTCATTGATGCTGGTCAGGATGATTTCTTGAAGATTGCCATGTGTTTATTGCTTAACTGTAGACAAAGCAGCCTTTGCCGTTAGCATGAAATGGCATTTTATTTGTGGTTTTCTTACAAAGGCATAGAGAGGCCCATCATAACCATATTGCACTGAGGTATTTTCAAGCCATGGCATTAATAATTTTTTGATGGAACTCCAAAATAGACGCTGAGAGTGCGTTACTCAACATTTCACAGGTCACCGCCACACTTTCTTATCGGAGTATTTAGAGACGCACACCTTGGAGCTTGGATGTGTTCTCCACCTGCTTGCAACTTTTATTTTTACCTTTTATGTAAGAGTATATAGGAAAATATTTGGCTCTTGGCGTTGGAAATGTGGGGTAGAAACAGAAGTGCTTTTTACTGCTCATGTTTAGCTGCAGAGTTATTTTGTTATTATTGATAAGGAGGATTTGAAACAGTTTTTATCGGCTCTATTATTCTCCTGGGTTTTACCTCTGTGCTTCTTATTGCCTAGGCACAGCCAGTAACACAATTAAGGGGAGAGCAGGAGGCAGGAATAGCCTGGGATCCTGGATTCAGCTTCCAGGTCTCACTGGCTCCCACATGTCTAACACTCTACTGTGTTGATGTATTTTACTGAAGTATGTACCACACAGGATGTACACCTACTATCTTCTTATTTGGCCTTCAGAACAATTCCTTGTGGGAACACTGCAATAAGCGCTATTTTATGGACAGGGAAGTAAAGATCCTAATATTGTGAAAGATGTGGAAGAAGAAGGAAAACACACAAGAAATCCTTTCAAGGCTTCAAACGGCATGCCTCACATGCTTCTCTGTTCTTTCCTTGGCTCAAGATAGGAGAAGCATTCTTCCTTCCTTTAGAAATCTGGCCCAAGTTGGCAAGAACATCTCTTGGCATTCCAGTTTAGATATTTTAATAGGAGGGCTAATAATGATGTTGATAAAGTAAGCTTATCCTAAATAAGACTCAAGTGAGTTAAGTATATTGTATAGCGACCCCAAAATAGTCTTTACAGGAGAAAGCCCAAGTTACCAATAATTCAGCATGAAATTTTCAAAACATTCTTTTGCCTGTTCTGATGTTGCCTAGTTGACGTATTGATGATATAATTGTGTGAAGTAAGGGTAGAGGGGAAAGGAAGACAAAGAATGTGGGTAGACTAATTTGAAGGGCTTCTCATCTCAGCCATGGTAGCTGGTGCAGGGTGATGGAGCTGAAGGAAGAATTCACTTGTGCCCTTGGCTTAGCTTTGTCCTACAGAACAGAAGACAGGAGGTGCCATGCCATAGGGTGAGGCTCATTTATAAGGACTACACCTAAACAGCTACATGGTTTTAAAGCTTTACACTTTGAAGTAAGCCCTCTTTCAAGACAGGAACTTTAGGGTTTTGTTTGTTTTTCTGTCTATTTTCTGACACCAGTAACAGAGTGTTTGATTATACTATTTTGACTGATCAAAATGAAAACCATAAATATAGCCTTTCTCCTTTATTTGGGAGGCTTAATTATTTTAAAGCTACTTCCTTTTATTGTGCAAATAAATGTTATTCCTGCTAATATTTTAAAAGATCTAGCTAGATGTGGTAAGTACTGCACACAGCACTTGGGAGGTAGAAGCCAGAGGATTAGGAGTTCAAGGCCAGGATAGAATACAAGAGATCCTGTCTCAAAAAGCAAAATGTTACATTTTGCTTAGATGCAGATTAGGGAACACAAGGAGGGTTTCATAAGACTTCTTTGACCTTTTATCACTTGAAACTTTCTTCCATGCAACCTTCAAGGACAGAGGAAAGGTTCTCAAAGCTGGCTACTTCCTCTCAAAGTTGGCTATCTCCTCTCAAAGCTGGCTACCTCCTCTCAAAGCTGGCTACCTCCTCTCAAAGCTGGCTACCTCCTCTCAAAGCTGGCTACCTCCTCTCAAAGCTGGCTATCTCCTCTCAAAGCTGGTGTCCAGGATCAAACTCAGGTTGCTAGGCTTTTGCAGCAAGCACTTCACTCCTCAAGCCATCTTGCTGGTCCCTAAATTTATTTTTAAAACATCGCATTTTGCTTGGTATCATGCACATGTAAGGGCAGGCACACATGTGCCAAACAACATGTGGGGATCAGAGGACAACTTCCATAAGTCAGTTATGTTCCTTTCACCCTGAGTTTCTGGGGTCAAACTGTCAGACTTTCATGGAAAACATATTTACCTGCTAAGCCCCAAAGGTGGTTGGTTTTTGTTTTTGTTTGTTTGTTTGGTTTTTGATGCTTGTCATATCTATAAAGCAAGGTATATATAATTCTTTGCATTTCCCAGAGTATAATTCCTTGCATATACCTAGGATATAATTCTTTGCATATTCCTCAGGGTATAACACAAAGTGTAACCAAGTGGGTTGAGTTTAAACACTATGCACTAGTATCAGTCATTAACTGAATGCAGTTACAGACGAGGATGCTAAACCTAGGTACAGAAGCTGAGATGCTGATGTCCCACCACTTCAAGAGAAGAAAGAGGATAAACGTAATGAATGGAACACTGAACGCTATAGTAGAGATCGTTGCTTTCAAAGGGTGTGCACAGGTACAAGTATTTTCAGGGAACTCAGTTCTCCATCAAGCTCTTCAGGACAGGTGTTCCAGATGATCTGCCTGAGAACTCCAGGATTGCTGATTCCCTCAGCTTCAGTTTTTTGTTTTTTGCTTTTTTTCTCTTCTGAGATAGGGTCTCTTGTAGCTCTTAAATTTTGTATATAGGAAATGATGACCTTGTACTCCTGATTCTTCTGTCTCCATCTTTCATGCTGGATTTTAACTATGTGCCATTGTGCATTTTCACCTTTCTTACTACTTAGGACTAGCCATGCTTTCATCCATAGGGGAACTTAAGCAATGTCATACCACCACCATGACTACCACCATGACCATGACCACCACCACCACCACCAACACCACCACCACCACCTCCATTACCAAAACCTATAGCTCTCACCTCAGAAAGGATAGTTTATTCCAATATGAATGACCACGGCCTAGGAGCATGGCTATGGGTTACTCTAGATTCTATGTTATGGCATGGAAGGAGTTTCATGGTAGCAGAACAAGGAGAGTCATAGAGCAAGGTAACTTTACAATACATTGATGTTAACATCAGAGAAGCAGGCTGCAGCTGGTGGAAAGGCCCTCAGACACTACCATCATATTCTTAGCCCTTTGGTGAAGAACACATTTTCAAAGTCTTTTTCTTTTTTAATTTATTTTTGTTTAGTTATTCACATTGCATCCTGCTTACTGCTCCATTCCTGGCCACCCCCCTCCCACAATCCTTCCCCCATTGCCCCTTCTCCTTCTCCTCTCAGTGGGTGTGCCATACCCCTAGGTATCCCCCAAGCCTGGCATTTCAAGTCTCTGGGAGACTAGTTGCTTCCTCTCCCACTGAGGCCAGACAAGGCAGCTCAGCTAGAAGAACAAAAAGGCAATAGCTTTTGGGATAGCCCCCTTTCCAGTTGTTTAGGACCCAAGCTGTGCATCTGTTACACATGAGCAGGGAGGCCTAGGTCCAGTCCATGTGTGTTCTATGGTTGCTGGTTCAGACTCTGAGAGCCCCAAGGGTCCAGATTCGTTGACTCTGTTGGTCTTCTTCTGGCGTTCCTAACCCCTTCAGGGCCCACAATCCTTCTCCCTAGTCTTCTATTAGAGTCCTCAAGCTCTACTGTTTGGCTATGTGTTTCATGATGTTAAGTCTATCACTGAGATGGGCAAGAAATGGGTCTTTGCGGGGAAGGAGGGACTAGAGATAGCCAGAGAAGTCGTATTTAGGCTCCCAGACCTGTAACATTCCAAGGTCTCCCATTCACTGCTGTTCCAAGCAGCTCATCAGTTTTAGCACACATGGATTCTTTCTAGACATCTTCTTTCACAGTTCAGCACACACTGTCCCAGGGTGCAAAAATGTCTGAGATGGCAAAGAAATATCTATGAAGAATTGTTGCCCAGAAACTTCTTATATAAAATTTTCAGTTATTCATTGTGTCTATTATTCAAGTCAGCTTGGGATTTTTTTTTTTACTTGTCTTCTGAAATAAAAGTTGGATTCTAAGATCAAACAGTTCATAGAGTTCTGGTGATGAAAACCAGAGCATTGCTTGCTTTAATGGCCTGCCAAAACTTTCTACATGAAAACTTTACTTGTGAGTATGTGTGCACTAGGGTCTCTTAATCAGAAACACATAAAGGGAAGAATAGCACACTCTTCTTAACACTAACAATTTATTATGTGAACATTTACTGATAACAGGAGATAAACAACTCTTATCAAGGCATTTTCTATTTTTAAAACGATAGAGTGAATTTGTTACAATTATAGGAATTCTTCTTCATATTCCATCTATTATCCACATACATGTTCATCACTGCAACAGTAACCGTTCTAGTGATCAGTTCTACAAATCAATGATTTTGACCACCTCCGCCCCATGCCAGTAGAGAGAAGGAAGGAAATAATCAGACAATTTTAAATTTTAGGATACATTTAAATTTGCACATTTAAATTTGATAATAAAGAATCTCAATAGGAAAGCTATTAGCATTAATGTGTGTCTATCAAAAAATAACTAACTCATTACAACAAAATATGAAAGACAAGATTAGTTTTTATTACTACTTTGTAATGAGAAAAAATGGGGTGCCAGAAATATGTCCAGTGGCCAAATTAAGGCTAAAATACAAGTCACTGAATGCTGAGGCATAACTTCCTATGTTATTAAATCATCTCTTATGAAAATTGCTCAACTTGTAAAAGACTGTGTCTCTGGGTAAGTAAGCTCTTGTAATATTCAATGGAGGTGATGATTCCATTTCAAAGGTGGTGTGTGTATATTAATTTTAGTCAGGAAAACAATATATGTATGGCTTATTAGTGACAGGATTTTTGTGGGGACTTGACAAAATGTAATTCTCATGCCCGCATAATTTGGAAGTGTTTAAATAGACTTCTAAGTGTACCTCAAGGAAATGATCTGTATTGTTCAAAATTTTTAATAAGTATACATACATACATACATACATACATACATACATAAAAACTATAAAGAACCATGACAATGCACTTGGTGTGTTTCATAGGATCTGGCCAGGTTCTGTGTCAATGAAAGTTGGAACACGCAGGTGGTGACTGATAAAAGGAGCTGGAGTCAAAGGGAGAAGGGTATGCAGTTCCAGACCAGCGGGGTATCTGGCTCCTAATGAGGCTGTGTAGATTTTTTTCTACCTTCCTTCCTTCCTTCCTTCCTTCCTTCCTTCCTTCCTTCCTTCCTTCCTTCCTTCCTTCCTTCCTTCCTTTCCTTCTTTCTTTCTCTCTCCCTTTTTCTTTCTTTCTTTCTTTCTTTCTTTCTTTCTTTCTTTCTTTCTTTCTTTCTTTCTTTCTTTCTCTCTTTCTCTTTCTTTCTTTCTTTCTTTCTTTCTTTCTTTTTCTTTCTCTCTCTTTCCTTTCCTTCCTATCCTCCCTCCCTCCCTCCCTCCCTCCCTCCTTCCTTCCTTCTTTCCTTCCTTCCTTCCTTCCTTCCTTCCTTCCTTCCTTCCTT
>NC_034602.1:85914521-85986783 GCF_900095145.1 Mus pahari
TCCTTCCTTCCTTCTTTCCTTCCTTCCTTCCTTCCTTCCTTCCTTCCTTCCTTCCTTCCTTCCTTCCTTCCTTTTTATCTCTCCCTTTCTCTCTATTCCTTCCATCCTTCTTTCCTTCCTTCCTTTTCTCTAAACAAGTTTCAGTGGGAATTGTAAACACACTCAGGCTTGAGCCATACACAACCAAGGGCAAGTCTGGAGCTGTTGTTTGCTTGAGAAGTAAAGGTGGAGCTGGGGCAGAAAGTAATGAAAACCTCCTAGGAAGAACACGGGACATTCTCAGTATACAATCCTGTGTAAATGGATCCATGGATCAGTGTCTATGCTCACCTATGCAAAAAGTTGTAAAATTTTTTGAGAACCACTTTCAGTTTATAGGGAAAACAAAACAAAACAAAACAAAAAACCAAAAAGTAGATTCCTCAATCCTCATTTTTTTTTTCATTTTTATTGGTTATTTTATTTATTCACATTTCAAGTGTTATCCCCCTTCCCAGATTCCCCTCCACTGGGCCCCACCTCTTCCCCACTTCTGCTGCCTCTATGAGGGTGCTCCCCTACCCACCCACCCATCCACTCCTGCCCCAGTGCCCTAGCATTCCCCTACCCTGGATCATCGAGCCTTCACAGGACCAAGGGGCTCCCTTCCCAGTGATATTTATAGTAAACAAATATTTGTCTAATCAGTTGAGTCCCCAGCCTCCTTTGACATATGTAAATGGAATTCTGATGGAAAGATCTCTCTCATTTATTTATTACATGTAAATGAGTACACTGTAGCTGTCTTCAGACACACCAGAAGAGAGCATGGATCCCATTATAGATGGTTGTGAGCCACCATGTGGCTGCTGGGAATTGAACTCAGGACCTCTGGAAGAGCAGCCAGTACTCCTAACCACTGAGCCATCTCTCCAGCCCCCAAAGATCTCCTTTTAATTCTTCTTTACAGATGTGACGCCTCTAGGTAATCAGTGACTTTCAGATGATACTGAGCAAAGTAACTGGCAGGAAGATGTTCATGACAACAGGCCTGACTTCCCAAAGCTGGCCAAGAGGGAAGGAAAGGACACCTTTAACAGGGTTCCTGTGTGATTCTGAAGCAATTTCATGAAAAAAATTGGCTAAAAATTCTGAGTGAGGGAGGTGGTACTTAATTAAAAGTCCTTTTCAAATTATTGTAATATGTTAGAATGAAAAACAGTTTTAGTGTCTGGGTTAATTTATTGTCAATGAACAGACTAATTTTGAGAATTAGAAGTGAAATCTTTATGGCTCTCAAGATATTTCTAAGGCCAGCAACATGGTTCAGCCGGTAAGGGCATTTGTCCTTCACTCCCTGGGACCCACACAGAAGGAAAAAACCAATTCCCACAACTGCCCTCTGACCTCTACATGGGCACCACTGTGGCACATGTTCTCATCTAACATAATGTAAAAAACAAAACAAAACAGAGAAGTAAAATCTGAAAGAAATCCCACAGACCATTTGTGTTTTTAAAGATGGGAGAGAAAACTAATACAGCATTGTGGGGAGCAGAGAATTCTCTGAATGTGTACTGTGGATATGGCCATGTCAAGGATTCAGGGGAAAACGGCACCTCCCCACTTTGGGGTAAGGAATAGAGATAGATGGCAAAGCCTTACTTTAGTCTGTATGCAAATATTGCTAGTGTTTGCAGAAAAGATCCCCCAACCGTAGGTTTCTCTCTCATACTTATGGCCTGAAGACTGCTTTTTTTTTTTTTTTTTTAACAAGGATAGCTCCTTACTATTAGTTAAATCTGCCTCTTTGATTGAGCTGTGTACCATACACCCTGCCTCTTTGTACCTAAGTCTAATAAACATTCTGAGCTCCCATGTGCTGCACTCTCCATCCGAGCCCCGACCACCCAACCCCACCTTTTCTGTGCATCTGCATTTGTCTTTTTTTCCATTCCATCACCACCCAGTTAGGTCAAGTCCCTGGAAGCCATGCAAAGATTCAGCACATCAAAGGATTCCAATATAAGATGTAATTGTTAGTTATTATTAACTCACTTCATGCACTACAAATAAACATTTTTATTATATGTATTTTGATATGTCTTTCTATCGAAATGACTTGGTCATCAATCTCTTGACACAGTGTCACAAATAGCATTTCTGTGAGTGAATGAGATCCTAAATTACTTAGGGTCTAATTCAAAATAATCTAACAAGTGTCTTAGATGGGTTAGAAGCTGACGTTTCTGACCATTACTAGTATCAGCATTACATAGAACTAATGAGAAAAAGTACTTTACTTCTTGATCCTTTTAAAGCTTACAGCTTTGGCTCAATTTCCAGCACTGCTTTGTGTGTCTCCCTCACCCCCATATTCCATTATTTGATTCCATATCATCTCTTTCTTATTGCTCTTATCTCTAAGGGAAGAACAGATTTTTAGTTATGTAAGCCACAGGCTTCATTCATGAGTTGATGACACAGCTACACAAGACTTTATGTCCTGGTGACTAAGAGCTTTGAACAATTTGTTGACAAAACGGGGTTCACTCGAGTTTCTGTAAAGCCACAAATTCAGAAGGGGCGTGAGTCACTCTACAGCCAGCACTACACTCATACCATGAACTATTCTACATCCTTGCTTGGGTCTCTCTAGGACCAGGCTTAAGGAAAAAGCAAGCAGTCTGTTCAGAGAAAAGAATCATAATTGGCTGTGTGAAAAGAACAGTGTTGTTATGAAAGCATCATTGGAGGCCCCAGGAATAGGAAGGCGGCTGCTTCTCTGCCATCGGCAGTGCACCCCTGGAATCGTCTGGGACCTTGCTTA
The DNA here is from genome assembly GCF_900095145.1 of Mus pahari. Classification (NCBI taxonomy): domain Eukaryota; kingdom Metazoa; phylum Chordata; class Mammalia; order Rodentia; family Muridae; genus Mus; species Mus pahari. The sequence continues at coordinate 85,917,331 of NC_034602.1, forward strand.
ACTTAAGCCCTAAACAATGTTAGAACACTGTTTACTTTTATTATCTAAACAGTATAACCCAAACTTGGTAGGCTGCTGCATTGCTGAATTTCTGATGTCTCCTGGTGACAAAGCAAAGCACTGATGGCTTCATTCAGGGGCACTGCAAACACCCGGAAGCCTTTCTGATTTCCCAATTGCTGTGATGATTAACATCAGGTGACTAGAGACTTAGTGTGGCTGGTTCTGGCCTGGAGAAATCAGTCAGGTAAGCTGAGGCTACTCCTTCTGTTTCTCCATCTGCTGGGCTGTTACCATGAAGACATATTGACAAGGGCTCAAGGAAAACACGGAATATTTTATCAGTAAGATTATGCTGCCCTAGAGACAGATGTTAGAAAGCTGTAATATTTAAAAATAAAGAGATAATCACATGCTTGAGGGGAAAGAATAAACCATTTCAGAAGTAAGGGAGAAAATTAAAAAAAAAAAAAAAAGGAAAATGGAAAGACCGAGGACTAGGTTGACACACAAAATGGCAAATCCTTCTATGGAGAAAAAAAGAAAGTTGTATGTGTGCCTCAGTCAAGCCTTTCCCCTCAGACAGGCATTCTCCACACACTGGGGCCTATTTGTAAGAAGTACTTAGCCGGGCTGATGATGGATTACAGAACAGACCCATCTCTTGTCATCAGCTGCTTAATGTCAGGGCTTAGATGTAAATCCATATACTCCAGTTTTCATAAAAATGTAAACATGAACATGTTGGACATTTTGGTAATTAATGTTCAGAGAATATAAAAACATTACTCTATTCTAAGTCCATCTATCTGTGACTTTTCTGGGGAAGTCAAAGCCCTTTGCCTACACTTACTTTTACTGAGACATTCACCAGGGATTACAATTGAAGTTTACATAAATATTTACAATTGACATGTGGCTGGCTGTCATATATTAAGTCAATCCTGAACATTTTTAAACAGCAGAATCTCCTTTTTGCCATTTGACACTTTAACATTGCTTTGCAAATAAACTTTTGAGTTCAAACGGAAGCAAAGAAGAAACTTTGGCTTTGATTTTCTACAGGGTTCGGTTGAGAGCCTGGAGTAATCATTTCCTGCACCGCTACCGATTTCTTATCTGTAAAACAGAGATAATAATGCCCACCACCTCACAGGGCTACATGTTAATAAATGCCATAGCACTGCATGCGAACGAGTGACATCATTACAGAGGAAAGCAAACGCAAAAAGCAAAAAGCAACTGAAATGTACAAGCAAGCAGCTGAGCATCAATGTAATTACTGCTCGCTCACTCTTTCCTTAAAGTTTATACATTCTGCTTGGATGGTGTAGTAGAGCCCTTCTTTATCACGTTTTCCCATCGAAAAGGGGAAAATACCCCTTGAATGTGGAGGGTAGGACACATGGAGTTGCACAGAAAGCCAGAGGAAACAGGTAAATTGCACCAGAAGAGGAAAGGGGCATAAGGTCTAACTTGATGGCCCCAACTATCCCCTTAGTGATGGAAACCCAGTCAAATAATGGCAAAACCCACAAGCTGAAACCTCCAGAGTTGTCCCTGCTTCCTGTTTGTCATTTCTAAGAGACAACTGTGTAATATATCTATAAGCCAACACAGGACCATGGCAAACAGTCCATCGGCAGCACAGTGAGAGAATGCCAGGATGTTCCGTCACAGCAGGACTCAAGCGCCCTTGGCTCTTGCGCTGAGGTGTTCTTTCATGATCACAGTAGTTTTAAAGTTTCTGGAAGAGTCACTGGGAGTTAACCCCAGAGCAGCAGAGAAGATACTGCAGGGCGCCCCGGTTAAATCAGGTTTCACACAATAGATGTGGCTGAGACATGAAGACCAGCGATGCTGTTGAGAAAAGAGAATGTATTAGCAGTGAAGGCACAGGCTCTGACAGCCCTGGAAGTGCTATGGAAGAATGCCAGTTTTCTTCAGACACGTGGTCTCTGAGAGGGTGGTCATGCTCCAGGAGGGGATTCTAACTCATGCACGTATAGGCAGAACTACATTTTGTAAAGCACATGAAGTCAAGAGGCTAAGTGGTGGCAGCCATAGAAGGAGGAAAGATGTATTTGATCACAGTGCATTAGATACGTGTATGAAATTCCCAAATAAGTTAAAAAATGTAGGATTGTAAAGTATCCAAGTTCACTAAGGAAGCCATTAACCAGTTTGTTCTATACTCTACATGATCCCATGGAAATTGGTGGGAATTAGACCACACAGCACAAAGTCTTACAGGAATGAGGCTCTCCCACACACCCCTAACAGGATACATAAGCATTTCTTAACATATGTAGGCCCAGTCTCTTCTATGAAAGGGAAGCAGGGTGGGGGCACAGGCTGACCTGCCCTAGAGAATGTATTCAAACCTAAAGAAATGAAAATACTTCTTTTGTCACCTTCCCATCCTATTTCATTCAAAAGGATTTTGATGCTGGGTATGATGGTGCGTGCCTATAATCTTAGCACTCAGAGGGCTGAGCAGACAGATCACTATTTCCAGGCCTGCCTGGATAAAGTTTCACAAAACAAATCATTTAAAACCAGGATAAGGCATTTCAGTCCTGCAGTGTTACACCTTTCTTCCTTTTTCTTTTAAATGATAAGGGCAGCTTTGAATGAACCCTATTATCACAGTTATGCATAAACATATAAACCCTAAATATTTTATGGGTGTTTTAGTTATCTCAGCAAATATTGCTTGGCAATTTTAAGAAACTAAAGTGAAAAAGTCAAATAACAATATTATACATGCTCTAAGTCAATTTGTTTCATTAAACAGTACCAATACTTTACATGTTTTTTTTAAAAGGTATATTGCATCCCTTAATTTATTAACTTATTAAGTTCAATTTTTATATTGCCAGGCATTCTTTTAGTTGTATAATTTATTTCTAGTTATATGTATGTCTATGTGCAGATGCCCTTGGAGACCAGAAGAGGGTGTCAGGTTCCCTGGAGCTGAAGCTGTAGGTATTGCTGGGGACGAGATTACGGTCCTCCCCAGAGCACTGCATGCTCCTCACCGCTAAGCTACTCTCCAATGCTATAGCACGAGGCTTCTGAATGGTGCATCATGGCGGCCTGCAGAAGGAATGGTGATTGTTAATAAAAACCTCACAAACAGAGAAGAGAATACTGTGGTTTTACAGTATGAAACATCTGCAATATTCTGGAGATATTAATTTTTAAAACATTATAATAGAGTATTTTCAGAAAGATTTACACTCACTTTTTTAAAAAGAACACTCTCCATTTGTAGTATTAATGTATTTTTTCTTACCTTATTCACCAGTAAATATATTTGATCTTCCATACTCGAGCAAGGCGAGTACACAAAGTGAAATTTAGATGGAAATCAATCTCTGCTTATGTGTTAGCTCTGCCGGTGTGTCAGCCAGCCTGTGTACATTACACACTGATTGAAAGGCAGCAGTTAGAGATGATAAATAATCCAAGAAATAGACTCTATCTGACCAGCTTTGGAAAACAGTATTTCATCTCTTCTCAATGTTCTGTATTGTTATAGTGTGCAGCTGCATTTGAAATCTATAGTTCCTGGCATATCTGGGCTAAGGTTATACTAGGAATTTACCAAGCCTGTCAGTCCCTAACCTTCTCCCACGTTTCATTATATCATTCCAGTTATAATTAGTTGTCTGGTAAAATTAAGAACAGTCTATTTCAGTGAATGCTCATGTGAATATTTAACAACTTTCCGCTAGAATGACAGCTTTGCGACAGGAAGAATAAACTAGAAAAGCGAAAGTCACAGAAGTAACCTTAGTTCACTCAGTGATGCCAGCTCAACCAAAAAAACCAACACTTTGATTTCTTCTTCTAGTTATTAAGTGTGGGGCAAATACGAGCTGATTTTGATGCCATTCCTGCCTCAACTAGCATGTTTTGAACTGACCTGTCTTCACTACTATGGCTCCCGAGAAACTGCTGCTTCCAAGCGTTGATTCAGCTAAGGGCTTTGACGTTGAGCTTGTCAGTGGAAGCTATTTTAGTTCTCAACTGCATCTCCCTTCCAAGACTGCAAACTGTTGCTGCTCAGCCGCACCACTCCCCATTTGATGAATGTGAAGGAAAGGAGCTCTAGAGTTAGTTACTGTCTGAGTCTATCAAGAGCAGAATCTACACTGTGAGTGGTGTTTAGCAGGACCAGACCTCTCATAGTTCATCCTCCCATCTGTGGAGCCTGAGTGGCTAAGTCATTGTCGCCCACTCACTCCCTGTGTGTGCAGTGCTCTCTACCACACCTGACCTGTATGGTGTACTCTTCCCACTGACTTTACAGGGGGAGCATGACTAACCTGGACAGTCCTGAGAACAGTTGTAACAGCACAGTGAGCACTACAGGAATAGCAGTCATTCTTGCTATTATTTTTAGGGTGAGAACAGTATATTTTAGAGGAGGTCCTCATTCACCAACTGTCCTACTCACCTGAAAATGGAAATAAGGAAAAATGAAACACGGCTCTCTAGGACTTTTCGCATATGCATGTGAACTTTAGCTCCATAGGAGGGAGCGCCTAACTGTAGCAGTGCAGTGACACTCTTACAGCCCAACCTCATTTCCCCTTGCTCTGGTTAGCTCCACCAATGCCTTTTCCCACACAGGCAAGTAAAGCTACGGCCTGGTGACGGTTCAAAGGGACACAGTAAAGCTTCTGACAACAAGAGAGATATTAGAGTGGAGGGATCATTTCTTTCAGACTTGAAAGAGACAAAATGGCAGATCCCATTGCTACCAATTGTGTGCAAAAGCAGACTAAACATGCTATTTATGTGAGAACCCTTTGTGGACTCCCAGAACTCCCTGTGGCATGTCTTGAAGGCGAGTAATAGCGATCATCCGATCCTGGCTGGGCCAGAACAAAGGTTTCCCACTGTGGAAGAAATGACGCTGTTAGCCAGAATACCTCCCATTCCTTCCTGGGACAAACCTCAATTGCACATCTTTCTCTTTCTTGCCATTAACTGTTAAGCTGGGGCTGAGTTTTGAAGCCTGTAAGGAGTTCTGTATTTACTTTCTTCCTTGTTACCTAAATGTCCATGAACAGATGGAAGACATTATTCTTGAAAATGGGTGTTAGGAAGCAAGGAGCTGAAATTTTGCATTTGTTTCCATTGTGAATGTGTGCACTAGAAGTACTTGCTATACTTAGGGCTCTGTCACAATAAAATTGTAGTACGTTCATACGATAGTATAGCTATTGCAGGCATCTCAAATGTAATTTATACTAGTCTCAAACCTGCCCAGAAATAACTAATCAATACACATATTGCTAGACTTTTATTTCTTACCTACTAAAGCACTTGTATTACAGACATTTAAAATCCTTGACGATCCTATTTCAGTAAATTTGTCTCTTATAATCCCTATGATTGTGATGCCTCCTGGAACACCCCACCCCCCACCTCCCAATGAAGAGGTCCTTAGCTTAGGCTTTACCAGATTAACAAAGGTGCTGTGAAAACCTGTTCTAGGTGGATCTTGAGTACTGTTTACAGAGCAGAGCTCTTTTCCTCTCCACATAGTCTTCCTCACCCTGCAGACCCACACTGCTCTGCAACAGTTTAGTTGCTTTATGCAGAGCACTATACTGTAACTACTAAAGTGACTCCAACAAGGTCCACAGTGGCCTCTGGTTGGGTATGACCCAAAGATGAAGAACAAGAAGGAAGTATTAGATGGGGTCACAGGGCTGTCTCAGAAGGCAGAAGCAGGTGCATCCTATAGAATTCAAGGCCAGCTGATCTAAAAGGAAGGAAAACCATCTCAGGAGATATCAACCTGGAAGGAAGGTGAAATTGAATATAGGAAACCAAGATGCAATTATGCCATGTATGCAAACAGTTCAATTGTAATTGTATTTGTATGGGAGTTATAACTGCCAGGCAAGAATCAATCTTTTCTGGTATTTTTCTCTTTATCTAATAGATGAGATGTTTTCATTTCTCAGGTCCTAAGGGCTTCTGAATTTACTACACCTCAGACGTAGCCTTTTAAAACAACTCTTACTAAGCCCTGTTCTCAATTAACAATGATGAAGAGACACAGGGTACCTGAAGTGATCAGTATCTCCTACATCCTTCCAGGGAGATTTTTAAAAGATGTAACGTTAAAAAAAAATCTGTTTATTTAAATAAATTCTTAAGTGATAAAAGTTTTTTTAAACACAGTGCTGTGTATAGAACCCGGGCCTTGTGCACTTTAGGCAAGTGAATGTCTGTCTAGTAAGGTTCTAAGACAGGAATCTGATGACATCTCTTTTGTTCAGTTTTACCGCCCCCTTTTCAGTCCTCCTTGGCCCTGGATCAGAGGAATCCCATGGGAACTTTAACACTGCTCTTGGCACATGGACTCTTGAATTACATGACACTTTTTTTTCTGGAAGAACTAATTCTATTAGTATGACTACACCTGTTCCTAAGACAGTAGCTTTTAAAAAGGTACTTGTTGGTGTGTGCTTTTAATTGTTTGTGTGTATTTATGGGCACATGTGTAGCAAGGTCAGAAGACAACTTTTGGGTCCCAGGGACTGAGACTTAATCCACCAGGCTTGGCTACAAGTGCCTGGAGCCCTTGAGCCAGCTCAGCTTTTCTTTTACCTTAAAGATATAGGAATAAAGAAACAAAAATAAGATCTCACTAGCTCAGGATGGTTGCAAACTCAACATCCGCCTAGCTCATAAGAACTGGGATTATAGACATATGCTACTATGGGTGCATTAGTGGCTTCTTAGAATGTTTTTAGCAAGTATAATACTTTGCTCTAAGTTTTTGTGTAAATTTTCACAAATCCCAGAGTGAAAAGACAGCATAAGGAAGGAACCGACAAGGAGACATTTCTCGCCTTCAACAGTTTTTTATAAGGCTGACGTTCTTATTTTATTTTTAGACCTTTTCTGCAGTTCTTACAATCAAACCCAGGGCCATTCACAGGCTAGATAAATATGCCTCAGTACCCCACTGCACTCCTTCCCCTTTTAGGCTGCTTATCTTATTAGAATTCCTTATCAGAACTGCTTTTTGTCCCTTTATTTTTGCTGGTGTATTTTAAATCAAATTCTAGGCATCATATTAGTTAATCTGACTTTAAAACGTATTTTTGTAGGATAATTACTTCATCTCACATTTAGCACACTTAATAGAGTTCACATCCCAATTTTGCCTGGGTGACTAGAGAAATGTCTTCTTGGTTTGTTTGAATGAAGCTTACAACAGTACCCCCAATGGTTGTTTGGTTGCTATTATCTTTAGTTTACTAGAAAATTCTTGTGTTTGTTTTGGTGGTGGTGGTGGTGATAATCAAATCCAGCATGATAAGCAGGAGCACTGCCGCTGAGCTACACCCCCAGCTGCCCATACCCTCCCCCTCTTTAAAATGCTACTTCTTTTCTGGAGAGGCCAGGACATTCTGCTGTCAAATTTCTTTCATTCCCATTCTGGATTTCGCTGGCTGCATAGTATATGGTTCAACACATCCCGTTTTCTATCAAAAGAAACACTTGTTGGATTTCAACAAGAAATCTTCCTTTTAGCAAGAGTGTGGCAAAGGTAACACTGTGGACAACTTCAGTGCATTCAGGAGGAATCCTAGCGCAAGTACAAAAGGGTAGGACAAGATGGGACTGGGCAGGCCAAGATATGATGCAAAGGGGGACAGAGGAGGCCCGGCCAAAGAAGAGAATACCTGAGGAAATGCTCTAGGAGATGGAATCCAAGTCCTCTGAGCTGTCCTGGACATCAGTGCTGTCGCTGCTGCCACTGTCCTTGCCTGTGCGGTTCTCGGGCTGACAGGCCTCCTCGGCATCAGGAAGTGTGCCGCCCTGGGTCTCCTGGTTCTCCTCGGGGCCCAGAACCACGTATCTGTTCTTCAGCACCAGCTGCCTCCTCAGCTCATCTGCCATCTGAGAAAGATCCCGCTTCATGGCGTAAGCATCTTCGCCATCCGCATAGTACTTGGGTTCCACCTCACTGACCTGGAAGTTGAGGGTGTTAGAATACAGGTGCAGGGCCGCCCTGTTGCTCTTCCTGACGTGCAGGGACACGTACTTGGCGCCGAAGTTCTCGATCATCGCCCGTGAGGCCTGGTCCATGAGCTTCTGGGCCAGGCCGAGGCGCCGGTGCGAGCGCTTGACGGCCAGCGAGGTGATGTGCCCGTGGGGGACATCATCGGGGTCCTCCTCCATCTTGGCCAGGACATAGCCCACGATCTTGCCGTCCTCGTCCTCGGCGATGTAGGAGAGCTGGGGCCACGACAGGCCGTGGTAGAAGTAGTACTTCATCTGGTAGTTCTCCGGCAGGCAGAGGAGGTTGCAGTGCTGCATGTTCATCAGGTCTTCGGGCCTGGCATTGCGGATGTTCATCCTGGCCGGCAGGGCCCACACCGCCTCGTTGCCTTGGCAATGGATCTCAGAGGGCCAGGCCGCGCAGAGACCGGTGGCGGGAAGGACTGTGGGCGGAAGGGGTGGAGCTAAGGGCGCTTCCGGAAGTCTGCTGTCCCAGGCATGCATAAGTGCACACTTGGGAAACAGTGGAGGGAGAGGAGGTGAGTCCTTCTCGGTTTAAAAGGTATGGGACTCATTGCATACCAGCACGTGTGTGCAGTGGTTCATGTGCAGGTCAGAGAAGCAGAAATCTCTTCTTCCAACATGTGGGTCCCACGGATTGAACTCAACTCCTTTATTTGCCATCAGGCCACCTATACTCCCTGTACTCGATGAGCCTTCTATTTGGACTCAGTTTTGTTTTGTTTTGTTTTAATGAGATATTTTCTTTATTTCTATTTCAAATGTTATCCCCTTTCCTGGTTTCCCCTCTCCATGCTCACCTACCCACCCACTCCCGCTTCCTGGCCCTGGCATTCCACTATACTGGGGCATCCAGCCTTCACAGGACCAAGGACCTCTTCTCCCACTGATGTCCCACAAGGCCATCCTCTGCTACATATACAGGTGGAGCCATGGGTCCCTCCATGTGTTTTTTTGGTTGGTGATTTAGTCCCAGGGAGCTTGGGGGTTAGGGAGTACTGATTAGTTCATATTGTTGTTACTTCTATAGGGCTGCAAATCCCTTCAGCTCCTTGGGTACTTAATCTAGCTCCTTCACTGGGGACCCTGTGCTCCGTCCAATGGAATGCTGTGAGCAGACACTGGCAGATCCTCTCTGGAACTGGAGTTACAGACGGTTGTGAGCTGCCATATGGTTCTGGGAATTTGGAAGAGAAGCCAGTGCTGTTAACCACTGAGCTAAGAGAGACTCTTAGACTCAGTTTTAGCCTTTAGTTTGTCCACGTCTGAACAGCCCTATGTAACTAAATAAACCAGAACATAATGCCATCATAGGTAGTCTGTTCTTCTCTTACCCTCTGGAGTCCTACCGAGTAGGTCTCATATATAAAAATCACACTGTGCTCATTTTTTTGTTTGTGTATTTTTTTATTCACTATGTGTGAGTTTCAGCCATCTTGTTCAGACTGAAGCTTTGCTATAATTTCGTTTGATATCCCATTATCTAAGGTTTTTTTGTCTTTGTTTTTTTGTTTTTTGTTTTTCCAATTCACTGGGAAACTACTGTTCATGGCTATTTGTGGTATTTCCAGTTTGGAATAGTATGGAGAACATGGCAGAATGTTGTTGAATATTTATGTACATACTCACCTGGACTGGAGAATATAATGATTTTCAAATGTTATAAATATTCCTAAGCAAAATTCCAAATAAAAAATTCTTCATTCTTCTTAGAAATATGTTCCAGGTTGCAAAGAACGAGTCTATCCCCCCCACCCCCATGTGAAGGGTTTTGGCAAGGCAAAACCCTTGAGTAAGAGGGTGTTCTCAGAAGAGTGAACACACACAAAACTCTAACTCTAGGCATGGCTGTGTCTTTTCCCCATGGCTGGGGCCTTACAATCTTACTCAGGAGGCTAGTCTGAAAAAACAACCAACCAACCACCACCACCAACAACACATCAAAACTGGTGCACAGGAAATGAAGGGGGAAGGGACCACTGCTCCAGGTCATCAAATTGCTGGAATAGAGCAGTGGACCTGTATATAAATATAGGTTTTACTGGGTGGGGAGAATTAAAACATTAGCATAAAGGTCGTACAGATGGGGGAACTAGAAAGATCTTAATTCCGTGTCCTAGACACGTCTTATAGTATTTGATGAAAAGTCTCATATCTGATATTTCTTACATTGGCAACATATGTGATTTTTCCATTCTTTTTATATTATCCATTCTTGTGCAGGGATGGAGGTATGGCACTGTGGCATATTTTGCATTTTTCTGGTGACTAGTGACAACGAACACCTGCTTATTATTTGTTCTGTTTCCTTTTTGAGAAGTGGCTGCTCAAATTTTTGCTTATTTTTTTTTAATTGGCCTGTGTTTCTTTTCTTTCTCTCTTTCTTTTTCTTTCCTTTTTCCCCTTTCTTCTCCATCCCTCCCTTCCTCCTTCCTTTCTTGCTTGCTTGCTCCCTCGCTCTCTCTGTCCCTCCTTTTTCTTTCTTTCTTTCTTTCTTTCTTTCTTTCTTTCTTTCTTTCTTTCTTTCTTTCTTTCTTCCTTCCTTCCTTCCTTCCTTCCTTCCTTCCTTCCTTCCTTCCTTCCTTCCTTTTTTTCTTTTTTTCTTTTTTGAGGCAGGGTCTCTCTTTACATAGCCTTAGCTGTCCTGAAGATCCAGTCAATTTTACTGCAGGAGCCATCAGGGTGTACCTACAATGTAGGCCAGGTTGGCCTTGAACTTACAGAGATCCACCTGCCTCTGCCTCCTGGATGCTGGGATTAAAGGCGTGGGCTGCCTGTGATGTGCCTGTGTCTCTTCTTAAAGGCTGCTTTTCAAATGTGTGTATTCTGGTTTGACGCCCTTATGGAGCTGGTTATAAGAGTCGTTGCAGTGAATATCATCCTTTCCTGTTGACTGATTTTTTTCCACCTCATCTTTTGTCAGCCTCTCTCCCCCTTCTCCACTGAAGAGTGAATCCAGAGCCTCTCTCCCACCAAGATACTACTGTCTTTCCAGACCTCCTAATGCTAACTCTTTAAACAGACATGAATTGCTTGCTTTTTAAATTTTACAAGTACCCAGTCTATAGTCACAGTCATATGTTTTCCTCTGAAACCCTTATTGTTTTGTGTCTTATATTTATATTTGCTTCTCTTTGACATTGACTTTTGGATGTGTTGCCAGACATGTTTGGCATCTTTCTTCTCTAGTTTGATATTGCAATTCATTTGCTACTTTCTTTTTTTAAAATCACCATCTTCTTTTCACTGCATTTTGTGTCACCTTTGCCATAAACATTTGGCATGTTAAAAAAAGTATATCATCTTTTAATAAAGCAAAACTTGGGATTACCTTTTCATAATGCAAGGGGGTCATGTTTGTAAGCATTGTTTTATACATAAACTGACTACAGAACTACATTATAAACTACATTATAAATGTAGAACTACATTATAAACATCTTCTCTGTGATGAAACATTGGTTGGTTACAGGTTTTAAAATTAAAAAAAAAAAAAAGTCAAGGAGGTGTATAGCTAAAACAGCTCAGGCTGCCATGGTCATCAAATACATAGAATTTTTATTTCTGATATTCCAAGATCATTTTGGAAATTAATAGCTACTTTTTTTTTAACTTGTTTGCTTTTGTAGTGTCGGGATTGTGCCTGGGCTTCATGTTTGGATGTACTCTACCACCAGCTTTACTTCCTGTTCTGAGGCATGGTCCCCCTGAGTTGCTGAGGCTGTCCTTGAGTTCTCTCTGAAGTCAGGGCACACCTTGATTTTGAAATTATCCTGCTTCAGCTTCCCAGACAGCTGGGATTATAGGCCTGTGCACCACACTGCATGGTTTTCTCCTCTATTCCATTTCTAGGAAGTGTTGAATGAATATTAGTATCACTAGAAGGCAGCAAAATGATATAAGTCCACATCTCATTTAAATCAATCAAATGGAAAAAAAAAAAAAAACGACTTAACTAAAGAGGCTCTTTGCCTTTAGAAATAGTTTTATTTTTTTATTTTTATTTTTTTTTATATGGAATGCTTCACGAATTTGCATGTCATCCTTGTTCAGGGGCCATGCTAATCTTCTTTGTATTGTTCCAATTTTGGTATATGGGCTGCCAAAGTGAGCACAGTACTTTTATTTTTATTTGTTTTATTTCTTGTTTAGACAACATCCCACGGTGTAGCCCAGACAGGTCTACAAAGCACTCTGTAGTAATGCTGGCTTCTAACAAGGCAATTCTTCTATCTCACATTACTGAGTGTCTTACAGGTATGGGCCATTATGCCTGTTGGGGTCCAGGAGTCGCCCCACAAACCACACAGTGATCTCAGTCAGACAAGGATGGTTTATTGAATGCGTACCCTAATGTTGATCGATTAGAGCTGTGGCTCAGAATTCAGGGGCTGAGCTATGGCTATGAACATCTTTCTCTGTCAGCTTATAAAGGCTAAAACCACAAAACCCACAAAACCCACAAAACCCACAGTGAGCTCATGCGCAGGTGCAGGAAGTGCTTCCAGTGGTCAGCTCTGACTCAAGCTGTTTTAGACAGTAGTTCATTTTGACTTTAAATTGTCGGGTCCTTTGTAAAGCTTTGTGGAATTTCTTAAGAACCTCACCCAGAACATAACAGGGGATGTGGTCAGCATGACCTTGCTCTGAGTCAGTTATCAAGTGGTATGGAGCAAAGTCCATGGATATGTGGGAGCTAGAAGGCAGAAATAGAATCAGTATGATACCATTTCGTTGACAGTATGAAATTCTCTGTGATCAAGAAAAGATTTAAAGGCATGTCGTACAATTATTATTTTGAGTTAATATGAGTTAACACTTATATTTAATTTTTCTCTAAAAATGTATTAGCCTGTCAAGATGGCTCAGCAGGTAAAAACACTTGACCCAAGCCTGAAAAAAAAAAAACACCTGTGTTCCATCCCCAGGACCCTCATGGTGGAAGGAGAGAACTGACTTTCACAAATTGTCCTCTGACCTCCACACGCCTGCTATGGCATCCACACATGCTACATAAATAAATAAGTGAACTTTGAATCATTGAATGCTCAAAAATTAAAGCCATGTCTGGAAGTACAGTTCCTTGATATCAGCTGTGAGCTTTTTGGGTTGGAGATGAGGGAGGGATCAATCTTTGAGGGTCACGAGCTGCCAGCATAGCACAATTCACAAGGTGCAAGTTCAATGACAGACCCTATCTTGTGATAGAGGAGCTCACCTGAGGACAACCTCTGACCTCCTTGTACACATGCATGTACCCAAACATCCACACACACACATGTCATCCTTTGTCACACAAACAAGTACATATACTGTATATACACTTTTTTAAATTTTAAAGAAATCAAACAAAAGTAGGGTACAAATGATAACAAATATTGATATAGAGGTGGGGAAAAGAGCTCTTATGTTCTGCTAGCAGGAGTGTAAACCAGTGTAAACCACTTTGAAAGTTTCTGAAGACCTAGAAATAGAAATACCATATGACTCACCTATAGCACTTCTGGGCATATACTCAAAGGCTTTCTTTCTGTCTTATATAGAGGTACACGTGCATTCATGAGCATTGCTGCTCTAGTCCCAATAGCTAGGATATTGAATCAACCTATCCGTCCATCATCAATTGATGCACTGATAATCAAAATGTGGTACAAAACCAGGTGAGGCTTAATATTATTTCTCTCTGTCTCTCAGGAAGTACTATCATTCTAAGGAAGGCCACTGAAGGGCTTACCTTTTTTTTTTAAAATACATTTTATATTTTCTTCTTTGAGAATTTTATACACATATACACGATGTTGAAATAACATCTCATCTGCCCTTTGGTCCCCACTCCCTAGTTCCTCTGATGTCACCATGCATGCCCAACTCCCAACCCCATGCTTTCTTTTTCTTTTCCTTCCTTTTAAGATAACCTACTAAGTCTATTTAGTGCTGTGTATACATGCACAGGAATGGGGCCATCCACTGGAGCACGGGAAACCTACCAAGGGCCACCCCTCCCAAAGACTGATTCTGTGATGTTTCCAGAGTTTTGACACTGAGGTTAATCCCATTTAGGTTATCCCACTTAGGGCTCAGAACACAGAATCACTTATTCTTACCACTCTGGCCAAGGATGGATTGTTGCGTTGATCACCTCCCACTGCAAAAGAACTGTTTTGACTGATGTTGAGAACATCCAGATCTATGTCTGTAAACATACTATTTAGAGAGCAGTTTGAAAAAAACAAGACTATTTAGCAGCGCAACAATGCTAAGTTCTAATATACGGCCTTTGACATCCTCAACCATTGGCTTTTAAAGAAGTTAACCATAGCAGACATGATTTCCCTTTTGTGGAGCAGGCCTAAAATTCAATCAGAAAAGGGTTGATTACTCCATATTTGCCATACGACTATTGCATGCCACTGTTGGGTACATCTTACCTGGCTGGTCTGTATCACACCATTCAGGGCTCAACATTGGGGAAGATCACTGATGCTACCACATCACACCTCTGGCACTATGAAGTTCAGCCAGCAGAGAGGAAGTTTTCTAGTCAGTTTGAGGTTGATTTCTCTATGTCCTACACCCAAAGCATGTGGTGTCTACATCATTAGGCTCTCGCCATAGAGTTAGGGTGGGCTACCAGGAGCAGTAGCAACATCTTGTATTGTTTCAGCAACCTCTGTGACCTCCCTACCCAGTAACTTAGGGAGATACCCCATTGCTGAGTAACTGGTGAGTTTCCATAAGGGTTTTTCATAGTCCTTAGTTTCAGTTAATCTGCTCCTTCCCTCCTCCTTTCTAGTCCCCTGTTCCCATAATCTCTGTAGCAATATTCAGGACAGTTCTGAGGAAGCCTTTGTTTCTTTTGACATAAAATGGGTACCAGTATCAGATGAGCAAGTCGGGTTGTACTTCTAAGGATTAGAGGCAGAAGTAGCTGTGTGTGGATTTCACTCATCTACACTCAGTTTAGGATAGGACACCAGTGTCAGGTCAAAGGACTTAGCACTATGTCTATGACCAGTCCCCTGCAAGGGAGGTGGGGAGCAGATGAGAAACACAGGCAGGCCAGTGCTACAGATGGACAACTGATGATGTGAGCTTGGGCATGGCCTTGGAAGGGGTGGAAGGACATGGTCCCCACCCTTAGAACAGCAGGCATGGCCCTCCATGAGTATCGATAGCTGCTATGGGCTTAAGGCTTGTCTGTATAATAGTGTACATATTTTCATGTTTCTTCTTCAAGAAATGTCCACCCTGTTAACGTTAATGACTCCATGATAATTAGAAACAGCACAAGTCTAGGAGATGGAAGTGTGGTTAATGTCTCAGCAAAATGGTAAATGCTGGGTGGGACCTTCAGGACAGCCCTTCAGGCTGTGGAAAAGAACTCTAAAAACATGAGTTCAAAAATATAGAACTTTTCAACTATGTAAAATATAAGGATGAATTGTATAAGGAGCCTCACAGATGTAAAGGAACAGAGGCAGCTGTGTCATGAGCCGACTTGTCAGAAAGAGAGTTAGGAAGGAGACAGAGAGATTTAGGGAGTGGTGATGACAGGAGATCCCACTCAGCTAGGTTTTTTTGTTTATGCTTAAAAGGGCAGGCAGATTCTTGAGGTCAGGGTTTGCCTAGGAGAGAGCAAGGTTAGGTATAAACGGTAATTTCAGGGCAGGGTCCCACCCAACTAGTTTATCACCTGTACTTTACCGAGGCAAGCAGATCTCTGAATTCTTTTACAAGGTTAAAAAAAAAAAAATGTGCTTGCTGTCTCTCAAGAGTCATGGGGCTGTGGTCATGGGATGCTGATTCAAGGATGGCCTAAGGGGAACCTGCAATAATGACTAGTGATATGCAAATTAAAAAAAAAAAGAATAACAAACCTGGCCCTTTGCTTGGAGAACTGTCTCTAGCAGAGCATAGAGTGAGCAATCTGGAAAGCTGTCTTGAGCAAAACCTAGGCTGCCAGTGTGGACCCATAATTTGACTTCCTTGTTTTGTTGCTCTCAAACACGCCTTCTCTCGGAACCCTTCTCGAAGCCCAGGCTGTCCTTGGTAGACCCTAGTATTGGACTTACACCGCTCATAGCCTGGTTACCTGGGCATCTAATTCTCTTTTTTTTTCTCTTCACTTTCTGAGGACTTTTCCCGCGTCACATGAAAATAATTTTTCTTCCAGGGATTTGCAAACTACATACTGCCTAATATGTTGAGTGGATGCTTATAGTATGAATATGTCATCAGAGGCACCCATAATTTGAGACAGAATAAGCAATCTTCCTGTATTGGGCACAAATAAATTGCATGATTATAGTACATATTTTTTGTTGTTGTTTTTGTTTCTGTTTTTGTTTTTCGAAACAGGGTTTCTCTGTGTAGCCCTGGCTGTCCTGGAACTCACTCTGTAGACCAGGCTGGCCTCAAACTCAGAAATCTGCCTGCCTCTGCCTCCCGAGTGCTGGGATTAAAGGCGTGCGCCACCACGCCCGGCTATAGTACATATTTTTATGGAATACTTCCAAGTGTTCTTACCTAAAGTATGTAATGAAAAAATGTGAAGATACTTATGCCATACTATTTTTAATATTGTGTGCTTAGTGTTATTTTCTCTAACCAGCTGCATTATCTAGCAAATGCTTTAATGTCTGGGCTTCTCAGAGGTTTGCAGATCATTTCATTATCTGACCCAGAAATAAATCTCATGAATTAAGCAATCATGTTACAGCTCTAAGCTTCTCTTTCAGGCCTTCGGAGGCGAGTAGTCTGTTTCACTAATATGCATTTCCCACTGTATACCTGCAAAAGATGTTCCTCAGATTCCATGGCCAGCTGACTCTAGGGAGATTTGATCTGTGGCTTGCAGAGCAGCCAGAAGAGTACGAGAAAAGGGCAAGAGGAAGCCATCTTTGGTGACAACTCACAAAGGTAAGTTTTAGCTCCCAGCTAGACAGTGTTTAAGTCTTTGACTAATAGAAACTTTAACTTTTTTCACCCTGTCTCAGAAGTAAGAGTCATTTCTTTTATTATTATTATTATTTACATTCCAAATGTCCCCTTGGTCCCCCCTTGCATAATTTTTGCATCCTCTCCCCTTCACCTCTGAGAGAGTGAAAACTCCCCCTGCCATCTTGAATCCCCCAACCCTGAGGCATCAAGTCTTCACAGGATTAGGTACATCCTCTCTCACTGAGGCCAGGCAAGATGGCCCTCTGCTACATATGCTCTGGAAGCCTCAGGATCAGCTAATGTGTGCTCTTGGGCTGGTGGCTCAGTCTCTGGGAGTTCCAAGGGTTTAGACCAGGTTAGTTGAAACTATTGGTCTTCCTGTAGGGTTGCCATCTCCTTGAGGCCCTTTAGTCCTTCCCTTAACTCTTCCATAGGGTCCTCAATCTCAGTCCAATGGTTGGCTATAAGTATCTTTCTGTCTCAGTCAGCTGTTGATAGAGCCTCTCAGAGAACAGTCATCTTAGGCTCCTATTGGCAAGCACTACTGTTGCTAATCTTTTGGTTGTTTTACCATCCCCTGTTGGCCTCATGCCCCTTGTATCACTCACTGTCTATGTATTAAATTTCTTCAATTTAAATTACATGGGGTGGTTTCGTGACAGACTGCTGACTGATGTAAGAACTGTGGCAATCCATTATGTGTTTAATGTGAATTTATAATTTACAGCTACTTTTCAAGTTCAAGATAGAGAACTTAAACTATCTAGGTACTGATGAATGATTTAATAAGGTAAAGGAAGTGATGGTTGACTTATAACTTGTGGGGTTTTTGCTTGTTGAGGCACCATAAACTGTTTCATTATTGCCAGATTATTTCCATATCAGTATCTGACTATTATATATGCCACTAGACATTAATGTACTGGTTACAGAAGTCAGTGATGGTATTATTTGATAGATATGAGGACATGTGGGAGTGACCTGGAACAATAATGGGAACGTGAGCAGGGGTGAAGTGGCATTAATGAATTACATGGACCTGATAAGCATACACTTGACGTACATTCTTATGACTTGTTAACTATGATCTTGAACAGATCACTTCAGTGTTCTCAGGATATGTGTGTTCTCCTAAGAATGTTCCAGCTCTACATAATAATTCTGCTACTTTGTTTTGAGAATGAAATGGGAGTAATCTATAGGAGAACTGAGTATAAAGGAAGACTATTATAAATTTTTTTTCAAAGAACTCATCCTGAAGTCCTGAATATGCCCATTGGCAGGTTGATAGACATTTGATAAGAAGAGTTGCTGAAAGAAAAGTTAATGGAGCAGGTATAGTAGCGTAGCTATAATGAATAGATTTCAATACATTGACACTGGGGAAGGTGGCGATAGGGTGACTGTGGGATGAATAAGTAAGAATCTCTAACTTAGAAAGGACTCAAGAGAAAAAACAACAACAATGGATTTATCCCACATTCTTCTACTTAAGTCTTATAATGGCGAGTGTGAATGCCAAGTACAGGCCATCCATTTAGAAAGTCTACACGTGTGATATATTCCATGGCCCTCTGGTGTGTGCTGGGTAGCCCACTATCCTCACCTATCCTGTGAAATAGAAAGGTGAGAGAATGAGCCAGGGAAATGAAAACCAACACAGAGATTAATCTTAAAGCTTTAGAGTTTACAGTACATTAAGCTCCCAAGTACTTAGTTGCAGTAAATCACCAACCCAAATATGCCCATGTATGAATACAAGCTGTACACCTAAATTGGGCAGATCTACCACTACACTACTATATTCCCCAGCTACAAGATCCCTTATAACTTGTAATTTTTCTAGGCTATGTGCTTCTGCTCCATTTTCCTTCCACCCTTTTCTCTTTAGTCTTCCCCTCTCTCTCCTTTTCTCCCTCAACTTTTTAGCTCCACCTTCCCTTCCACTGCCCAATCACCAGCTTTAGCCTTTATTTTACTAGTTAAATTGGGGAAAAGGATCACATGAGGTCACCTGAGAACATGATTCACTCCTCAGCCCAGACAACCCCTCTTGGGGAAGCAAAATTAACATCAAAATTCAAACAACACCAGGGCAATCCACAACAGTACCTGGCTTGTGGTTTCCTGGTGTAAAACTGCTTGCCAACCCTCATAGATGTCATTCTTTATCATCTCCATTCTGTATGGTCTTGTTGCTTTGGTAGTTGACTTAACTGTTTTGTGTATGAATGCCAAAAGTTAGTCGCCAGTGAAGTGACTCCCCCCCCCCCACCTTGGGTATTTTCCAGAGATTGTCTAAGGAGAAAACTTGGGAGTTATGTGGCTTTTTCAAAAAGGCATTATTCAATAACTATGTCAAACAATTTGCTGTTAGGCTCAGGCATGTGATGTCTTGAGCTTATTCAGGTCTACAATTCTATATTAGTCGAACGCAGATAAAATTTGCTTCATTGGGGGTGGTAGTGGAATGTTGGGATTCAGAATGGAGTCAGATGTGGTAGAACTTTAATATTAAACTAAAATTTAATAAGAAAACTTAACTTCCATTAATCCAATACTAATTTAGTTATGTAACAGCAAATAATTATACAAATTTTTACATCAAGAAAAAGAAATTGGTGCTTTCTCCTTCCCACTGTGTCAATAATAATGTTTTAAAATATACTTCATTATAAGCAATGAGAATGTATGACACATGGATATATCTTTCTGGAGTCTCACCGCAAAGTGCATTCCAGGCATACAGATAACACACAACAGCAATGTTCAGAACTGGATTTATAGAAGGATTTAAGAAGTAGAAGTAGATTTAGAGGATTAATATAAAAATCATAGGAATGCCTGACATGTCATATTTCTTCAAGAAATTTCAGGGATATAGATTAGCGGAGGCTCTAGGGTTCTCACAAAGGTGATTCATCCACTCAAAGGGAACCCAAATCGGCTAGATACTATGACTGAATGTTCAGCTAGCCAAGGAACTTCTCCACAATGTGGCTGCCAGCTAAACACTGCTTTACAATTCATTTTCTAATTATGTCAAGAAATACAAAACATATTTGCGATCTTCTGCTTGTGTCTTTGTGCCCCACTGTCATTAGCTCTTGGGTTTCCTCTCTGCTTCACTTCCCCAATGTAGCAGATTGAACATGCAAAGCATACAGCACAGAAGACTGATGACACGTGGGTCCCTGTCTCCTGGCACACTCTGCTAATCTGCCTCAACTGCCATCACTAATTAGGGTGAAGCAATGACTCCCACCTTGGCTGTTACTGTATTTAAATGCATTTGGAGAGCCATGCATGCAAGTTTCACTTGATGAACTTATTATCCAGTTCATAATGTAAGAAGACAAGAGGTTATATTTCAAGTTTTGGGGACTCTTTAAATAGGTGAAATATGTTATCCATGTAAATGTATATAGTAATGGGTGGTCTTAAAAAATATAAATTAATACCCATGTATTCAGTAATGGACTAAGAAATAAGATAGTGCTAATACGTTTGAATTCTAGTCATAATCCCTGGCAATATATGTTAGACTGTATATTAGAATATAAGTGTTAGGACATAAATATTAAAATATGTATTAGTATGTTTGTTTACATATATGTGAGTGTGTATGTGTTTTTGTTTCTTTCTCCTCCATACAACTCTAACTTGTATGTTTAAATATTTCACATTTATATGCATACTTAAGTTAAAAATTATACAAGTTTTCTCATTTTAATAATTATATGATCATAATTATATACCTTTATATTTGATGATTTGTGTTTTTTTTCAACAGGATTTTAATTTTTAAATTTTTGGTGTGTGTTCCCTTGCTTAGGGTTTTCTTTGTCTTCTAGAGACAGACTTCATGTATCACCGCAAATGTTAGAGCGACAATGATGACTTTAGCCCTCTTGCCTCCACCTCCTGAGTTCTGGGATCCCAGACATGCACAGGATTCTCCTAACTCTGGGCTTTATGCAGGCTACATTCTGTGCTTTGACAAGTGACCTACATCACCAACTCTTTTTCTCCAATTCTATTCTTTTCCTTTATTTATTTATTTTTTTAAAGAAAAGACAAGATATCTCTGTGTACCCCTGGTTGGCCTGGAACTCATTGTGCAGAATCGACTTGTCTTAAAATCGCAGATCTCTTCCTGCCTCTGCCCTCCACGTGCCATCATATCTGGTTTCAATATCTGTCTGTCTTGGAGCTCTATCCATGTCAGTATACACATTCATAAAATATTTAATTTTAGCACTGTTTAGGCGTACCAAACCATTGTTTGCCTTAAATGTAATGATGATTATTTTCCCCAGAAATTTGGTTTATCTCTAATTTTTAAAAGAACATTACACACTGTCTTAATTTTGTGTTTCCCTAACACACTTAGAAACTTTCCGTAGCACACGTTTGTTGCATTATAATACTGTCATTCAGCTGTGTGAAGAGTTCAGTTTTTGCAGATGTAAGCCCAAGGCTTCCACTTTATTGTAGCATACTGTCGTAGTTACTTTTCTTGCTGTGATGATAAAATACTCTAACAAAAGCAGCTTAAGGGAAAATGAGGTTTATCTTGGCTCTCTGTTAGTTGATCGAGTCTGTCCAGGCAGGACATTAAAATATCAAGAGCTAGAGGTCACATGGCATTAAGAATCAGGAAGCGGTAAGAATCAGGAATTGAGCCCGGGAGTGGTGGCTCACGCCTTTAATCCCAGCACTCGGGAGGCAGAGGCAGGCGGATTTCCGAGTTCGAGGACAGCCTGGTCTACAGAGTGAGTTCCAGGACAGCCAGCCAGGGCTACACAGAGAAACCCTGTCTTGAAAAACCAAAAAAAAAAAAAAAAAAAAAAAGAATCGGGAAGCATAGTCTGCATGAACTCATGATGCTTGTCAGCTACCACTTACAGTCCAGGATAGGGGATGGTGCCACCCATAGTGGCTGCATCTTTCTGCTTAAAGTAAGGTAATCAAAATAGTCTTCCACACGCTCATCTCCTAGGTGATTTTAGATCTTCTTGGGTTGATAACACCAAGTATCATACTTACCAAAGGAGAATTTTCTTAGCTCTTTTGGAGTTACTCATTATTACCTGCTGTGTGAACCATTTTATGATATGGAAGTCTGTTTACTTGAAGTTAGCAGAGATACCTATAGGCATAATGTCGTTGTACACTGTGTAAGGATTATCCTTGTATTATTCAAATACTGGTTTCTGTTTCAGTCCTTATTCTGAGAATCTCCTGCCTCAATGAGGTTTCAACATTGCTCTCCAATTCTTCCTTGATTGGTCAATGACTGAAAAGGGGAGAGAGTAGAGCAGAACTGCTTCCCAGCTAGGGGAGGGGCAGGAGAGAGAGAGAGAGGAAGTGGGGAATAGTCACAGGGAGAGTGTCCAAGAGACATTATGAGAAAATCCCTGGAGCCCAGAGAGCCAGATCCATACTAAAATGCAGTTATCACTGAGATTTTGATTAGGAGGAAGCAAGATTAGTTTAGTGGATTAAAATAGAATAATACTGCTCAGTTGTTATACCCTGAAAGCTTGTTAAATAAATATAATGATCCAGTCTCAATTATGTGGGAGCTAGCTGGGTTAAGAGGAAAACTGCCACAAACACTTGTTTAAAAGCTACTAACAGATACCACTAGTTTTGAATCTCCTTTAAATCTCTTTCAGCCCCTCTGATTATATCAGGCCCCTAAGAGTATTATTCTCCCTGATTAAATCATCTATAGAGATCTTGCTGATTTCCCAAAGTTCCTTCTGCTACGTGGCAGTGCAACAATGGAGATGAATCAGCAGCAGCATCCTGAGTGCCCCACTCACAGGCAGTGAAGTTAGTTCTCAGGATGCTACACTAAGCAATAGCAATCTTGGGCAGTATTCTGGAATTCTGCCTAAGACCATGTTTTTTTAAATGATTTATTTCTGAGTAGTGTTTTGAATGAGAAATACACCCCCCCACACACACACACACATAGGCTCATGCATTTGAACACACAAGCTCATACATTTGAGCATTTGACCCCTGTTGGTGGCACTGTCTGGGGAGACCTATGGAGAAGTACAGCCTTGCTGGAGGAAGGACATCATGGGCTTTGAAGGTTTCTAGCTTCCCTCTACTTGCCATTTCTCCATACTTCCTATTTGCAGTTCCAGATGGGACCTCTTAGTTTCTTGCTCCTCGCCCAAACTTCTGATTTTTAAATAGGGTTTTGTTGTGTAATGCAGACACCCTGAACTCGTGGAAGGTTTCCTGCCTGAATCTCCCAGATGCTGGAATCACAGGCAGGCCTCATTGTTCCTAGCTTTCAACCAAAATTTAATGTTAGAGAAAAAGAGACTCCTCTCATAAGAGAGATCAGTTCTGAAGGCTTTGTTTTATATGCCTAATAATGTACATTGAAAATATGTGGAGCAAACTGCATAGAGTGCTAATTGATAAGCCTTTAATCAGTTCAGTGCCTTACCCTCAATGAGTGATACAATAATATCATTAGAAAAACAAAACAAAAAAATATAGAATACTTGAATAAGACTAAAAGCCAACATTACCTAAGTCAATTTATACAACTATGTACCTTAAATGGCAGAGGTACACAAGATATAATTGCCATAATAGATCATCTTCTATGCCATGAAATGGGTCAATAAAGTCAAGTGGATTCAAGTTATAACTGCTATATTCTTTAAGAATTATGCAATCAAAATGCTCAGTCACATAAGATAATGGCAAATATCCAACTTTTCAGAAATTATATAACATGTTTCAAATAACCTCTGACTTGGGACAATCAGACAGACAAGGAGTATCTTGAAATAATATGGTACAACATTTTAAAAAGTAAGAGGAATCAGCCCTGTTTGTGAAGTTGTACTTAAATTGGGCTAACAGGAATTTGTTACGAATTTTAGCTTCAAGATACAAACCAAAAACTTAGGAAGTATTCTTTGCAAAATGCCAAAGTATAATCCGGGATGATTTGGGGATGACTGGATCCACATGGCTGATTTTCAAGCTTTAAAAAGAGGCTGGAGGCTGGAGAGAGATGCATCAGTGATGCAGAGTACCTGCTACACTTTTGAAGGACCAGGTTCAGTTCCCAATAGCTCACAACCATCCAGTTCCTGGGAGATCTGACACCCTTTCCTGATCTCTGAGGGCACCAGGTATTCATGTAGTGCACGTGAATGCCAGCAAAACACTCATACACATAAAAGAAAACAAATATGTCTAAAAATGTAAAATAAATAAATAAGAAAGAAGACCTTGAATCTTAGACTACAGTTCACAGACACATGACTGGCTCCTGTCTCTCATGGTTATTTCTTCTGAATACATTCAACTGTAAACACTGCTAGAAAGAGCACCACACACTCAGGTTCTCTGTGGTCTTTGTTGAAGAATAGAAGTGAGCATATGTGCTCCATGCCATTGCTTGTATCATTAAGCATCAAAAAAAAAAAAAAAAAAAAAAAAAAAAAAAAAATCACAGCATCTGCAAGCCCCTGTTTTAATTAGATCCTGAAGTAATGGCTGCAGCTGAGCCATTTATTGCTTCTGTAAACGAGAGCCAGTAGAGGGAAGATGCTTTTCCACTTCTGAATAGGGCCGAAACATAGGTGGAACCTGCTAGGAGAGGAGACCAGACTGTCTTCCGGTGTGTTGCAAATAGCCAGAGAAACACAGCAGGGTCAGCATGTCACAGTGAGGGTGTGGGGTGGGGGAAGAGACGCCAGTGACACCAAGGCAGAAACACACAGAGCTCACCAATGTCACTACCCAGGGGGACATAGCATAAAATGCCAGCCGTTGAATATTTATCTTCATAAATGAGTAGTTTTATTCTTAAATAACAGTATCTTCATTTTAATATGATATGTTTTTAGAATTTTTTTGTGTGCCACTATAGGAAAAAAAATCTGGAGATAGTACAAGTATATATCCAATTATTGTTAACCCACTTGATTTGCCTTTCAAATTAATGGCTAGATATTTTTATTACTGGAAAGTGAAAAATTATTATGAAATTAAAATACACGTCATAAATTGTCTCCAAACAGCTGTAATTTTCCAAAGCAATAACTTGCTGTAGCAGGATGTTGGTCGCTCGAAATTATCATGTCTATCTTCCTGCTTTTCGAAGATTAACAGTATTGACAAAATTCATTTTTACAGTAAAAACTTGCTTTTTAGAAATTATTACATCATAAACATTGCAAGGAAGATTTTCCAATTGCTTACAGAATAGATCCTTAAAATTTTTCAAAATAGATGGCTGTGCAGAAAAATGAAGGTTTTCATAATATTAACTGAGACCAGAAAAGCATGTCAGATTTATAAAACCATTTGTTCCTACAATAGCATACAAGTGGAAGGCTTTTGAAGAGGGCTGGCTGGGAGCACTTCATTATGTTGAATAGTGGATTAATGCTCCTGGTTTTCCATGGCTCACTTTTATGCAGGGGCTGGTGTGAGACGCAGTATATTATGCAATGTTCTTGTCATGTATCGGTGATGATATTAACAGTCTGATGCTAAACAGGTTCTGAGGAAATGAGGAGGGAAAAATGACTTACTATATTTACCCTGAAACAAGATTCAATCTGCCGCTGTATTTAGTGCTATATTTTTCATTATCTTACAAGCATATGTTGGAACTGCTGCAGATGATGAAGTTAGCTGCTGGGCAGACTTACCATCAATGCTTCCCATCTTGATTTTAATAAGAAGAATGAGCAGATTGTTTGTGACCTTTGTCAAGGGCTTCACAGAAGACAAGAAAACTAACCACAAAACTGCTAGCCTGGAGCCCTACTGAATGAATATTCAAAGCACCTTCACTAGAATAAACTGTACATGACAAAGCCAGTGTTACCAAGAGAGCCTTATCCCTCATCTTTTAGTGGAGAATGGCCAACACTCATTTTTGAATCCTGGTTAGGAAAGGCTCATGCCACAGTGAAGAGAAAGTGAACATTTACAGTTGTTCTGTATCCGTCCCTTGCAGAAACAATGAAGACAGTACAGATAGTGTGAATGTTGAATTTTTGGTCTTTTATACTTTTTCTTTATTATAAGCATTTTTATTTTGCTGAGTAGAAATTTATTTTCCTTAAATTTTATAGTTAGTTATTTGGGTACAAGAAAATACGATTAATTAGAAAAAAAAAATCAGTTGCCTATTTTTAAAACCTCATGCTTTTCAAGAGTGATTGTTAATTCTCAAAATCACACATTTAATAGTGGCAATGATCTAAATTGTCTTTCCTTGGACAGTTGCTATATAAAGTGTGGTTACCAAGTAGTGGCAGTAGCTAACAGTTTGTGAGTCATCCACCATGCATTAGTGGGCTTGCTCCAGACTGTAAATGAACACATCGATTCATTTATTGAAAAATGTCTCGGAACAAGTGTTTTCAGTGCAGCTGCTTCCCATCCCAGAATGCCCTTCTGAGTCATCTGCTGAAGGACCCTGATGAACTAGACGTCACAATGTAGAATCAATGCCCTGTTGGGTTGCCTTTGCTGAAATCACACATCAGTCACATGAAGTAAGGCTCATAGATACTTCCAAGAGATGCCCGCATTGAGTACCTGTGATGACTGACTGCAAAGACCTAAGTGGAGATTTTACATTGAAGAACTCTGAAGGTCAGCATTATGACAAAAGCTAACTTCTTTTTACACTTAAATGATATACACTGATTGATCTTAGGACTTCATTTAATTTTTTTAAAAAGAGTACTATTTATTTTAAAAATAAGCCAGTTAATTTTCTTCTTAAAGCACATAAATTACATTTAAAACTTCACAAACAGTTGTATTATTCTTTCATAGAAATCTTTTTCTCTCATTAGTAAATCAAGATATTTCAAGGGCAATATTATAAACCAATCCTGTGAGTTTGCCCAGATTAAAAGACTGAAGCCTTTGACACTGAATTCCAATCATATAATTTTATGTACGTGCATCTGTTAGTTGAAAAATTTAATATACACTGTCAAAATTTTTTAAACTGAAAGCTGTTTTGTAACATATTTTAGATGAACAAAATGGAATACAGTGTTATTCTCTTAGCTTGTTTCATTCTTGTTTGTTATTTTTTAAGCTGCAGCAAAGAATTCCTGTCACAACATTAAAGAAATATGGACAGTCTTCAGCAGGGAAATTGATAATGAACAAATATGAAAATAAAAATGATTAATCATAAGAGAGGCAGATGAGTAAGTGAGGGCTTGGAACTGAAGGAAATCGTTCAGTAGTCATTTGCATAAGAAGTACACAGTTAGAAGCATGTTTCAGACCTGTAGAAGGTGCCATATAACTCAGAGGCTGTGCTGGCTTACTGTCCCAGTTCGGGGCTGGGTGGTTTGATGTGACATGGACATGATGTCTCCTTTCAGTACTCAAATTCTTGAGGTAAGTTTAGTGACCTTTATTTGGTTTTGATCTTCTGTAGCCCTTAAGTGCAACATGTGGGTGTTCCTATTAGTGACCTAATTCCTCATAATACAAATCAATAGAGAAGACCACAGATGATGCGAATAGGCTTACAGGATGGGTCACCTACAGGGTTTACCTTGTGCTAATGGGCAGGATTTGAACAGATGTGTGAAAAAGCCACGCTGTTGTACCAGTTAATATTGAGTGATTGTAAGACTATAGGTGCTGAAGAAATGAACACAGGAAAAGATGGCTCTAGTGGATAATATTCATATTCTACAGACTTATATCATGATATCCTGAAGGGAAGATTGTTACATGAACATAAATTCCTATTTTTATGGCTTTTTATCTTTTTAAAATTTTATTTATATACATTTTGGAATGCATGTATTGTATACAGCCTCTAATGATAAAATTGTAGTTAACATCTTCCCCTTTAAGCATTTAACAATTTTTGGTTAACACATAATATTTGTCCATATTCATGTAGTTCGTATGTCTTCTAATACTATCCTAGACACAGCTAACTCTGTTTCAAAGTGTTGTGAATATAGTTTGGCTAGACTTTACATGAAAACATTAGTAAAGCAGGAGGTGGTGAAAAGGAAAGGGAACGCTCTGGGATCAGTAAAGCCACCTGGGAAGTAGCTATGGGGCAACACAAGACATACTTCAGGATAATCGTGATTAGATACTGACAAGGCAAGGCTCTTATTCTTTATCTCACAAAATATTTTAGACATTAGAACAACATACACTAAAATAGAAGAGATATGAATAAACGCTGGGTGATAATGCTTAGGTAAGTCTTCACCTAGAAGCAGATGTGATCATACTGTGTTATGCTATCGTAACCTTCTAGAGCATACTGAAGGTATGTTATCTCCTACTATAAGATCAGTAAGTTGTTCCTTTTCCTGACCTAATCACTGGGTTACACAAGTTAACAAAGGAACCGGTGCTCACTCAGGTTCCCTTGCATATCTGCCTTCAGAGTCTAGCAGTTATAGACTCTGCTCTTCATATTTTTCCTTTCTTTATGAATTTCAGGATTAAAAGCATTGAGAAGAGATTCTTATGACATTTGTTTCGATCATTAAATTGATACAATAGCCACTAACAATGCAGTCTGCCAAATGGTTCTTGCATTCTTTTGTCTTATTTGAATGGATCCTTGTTGAATAAAGAATCATGGCATAAATTCCTAGAATTTTATTTTCTTTTGTAAAAGCTGATTGGCTATACTCCAAGCGAACAAAGCCAGATTGTCTTTGGAAATTGAAACTAAAACCCTGTCCTTGTATAAAGAGAGAGGCCTGGATGCTACGATTCATTAATGCATTTTTGATACCCAGAACTTAAAAAATATTCTGTATGAACAATTGGGGAGTCTAGCAAAATAGTTTTGACATTTTGCTAACATTAGTGCTTCAACACTGAACCATCTGCTAGAGAGTTCTGAGTCTGAATGAAAGGTGTAAACCTGGATTAGCATCGATACGGTTTTCTATCAAGTTTGGCTTATTCTCATCTCCCTGGATGTTTTCCAGGTCGCTTTGGAAGCCAAGATTGCCATTGTGGAGTGCAATGCCATATGTTAAGATTCATATGACATATTACCTAAAAGTCATGAATTATTATACCGTCTCTTTACAGAGCTGTGATTAGAAATGTTTATGTAAATGTACCTCTAATGGGAAAAAGAAAAAGGTACCCAGGGTTGGGCAACAGTTTGCATGGTGGCATTGATCAAACCCCCGTGCTTAGTCAGGGTATTTCTTAGAAACAACCTAATCCTCTGTTGAAAAAAAAAAAAAACAACAAAAACCAATACCGTTTTCTCTTTTTAAAACAGAGTCCCATTTTCAGCCAGGAAGCTAGACTGGTTCAGAGCTCACAGACTTACCATGCAGGCCCAGGCTGGCCTTGACACTACAGCCATTCTCCTACCTCAGCTTCCTCAGCGCTAGGATTATAGGTGTAAGCCACCACTCCCAGACCAACAGGATCTTTCCCTAAATGTATTGGACAGACTAGAGAGAACAGATGCACGGTCTCTTCAAAATAAGCCAATATCTTAACCTGCAAAGCAATAAAATCGCCAAGGAAAATAAATGACTCAAAAGCTATCTAAAATGCCCTATGTCCCACCTCGGGAACAGTGGTGCAGGCTTTTAATCCCAGCACTCAGGAGGCAGAGGCATGGCACCTAAGGTTACATATTGAGGCCCTGGTTTTGTTTTTGTTTTGTTTTTTTAAGCCTATGTCTAAGGGCAAGTCAGCAATAGCAGAAGAACATGTCATGTAACCACAAAAATACATCGGTGTTAATTTTTTTCTTGCATAAATATGTTCATATATATGATTTACACATGCACACATACACATAGTGTTTCTAGATATAAGAGATAATACAGGTTTAAGTTGTGAATAACCAGAGCTCACCTGGGGGGGTAGAAATATTAAATAGCATTTGGACTTTTGAGGATTTAGGGACTTCCATCTTTGAATTTCTTTATGTGAAAATAGATGAGTACTTTGAGGTAGAAACTGGACTTGTATACCATCAGCTACATTTTCTTATCCTGGCCCTTTTACCTTGAAGCATTAGTGAGAGATGAATGCATATGGGTAGAAGGAAAGTTTCCCTAGCTTGCATTTTATAGTCCATATTTTAAGTAATACATAATAAGTGTTTGTGTTATTCTTACAGTATTTGAAACAATCATTTTTATTAATGTTTAATATTAAAAGAAAATACTAGTCTTGATGAGAAATAAAGATAAATTGTTGAGGTCAAAATGCCTGTTATAATCTTCTAAATATGTCATATTTGTTACACATCATGACCATGAGGCAGTTGACAGGTTAGTCAGGATTGCTATTATAGAATCACTTGTAGGAGACATATTTCTATGCATTACCACAAACAATTGACTGTTAAGAATAATGTGTGTGTGTGTGTGTGTGTGTGTGTGTGTTTCCAGAGACAGTGTCTCCCTGTCCTAGCTGGCATGGAATATATCTGGTCAGGAACTTGCTTTATAAACCAGGCTGACCTTGAACTCTGAGATTTCTTCATGCTCTATGTATATATATGTATACACACACACACACACTGAGACATATATATACACACACACACACACACACACACACACACACACACATACACACACACTAATCCTCTGGTATATATGGCACTCAATTTTTTGAGAAACTGTATGAAAACAGGGATACATGATAGTATGTACTCCTCACGTGAAATCCTACATGGATCCCATACTTGCTGTACTGTATTTTCTCAGCTCCAGTGGAGCAGAGCAAGTATCCAGCAAGCTCAGTGTCGCTGTGGGATCGGCCCCACGTGACTACGTGTGGGATCAGCATGATCGGCTGTCACTGGTTTCACTGACATCTGTCCCCACAGTGAGACAAGCTGCAACATGAATTATTGAAGACATACACATGCAGATCTGTGTCACGACTATGCCAAATCATACATTTTGCCACACTCTTGAGAGCTGAAAAGAGGCATGGTTGACATCATCCTTAACCCCTCTGACAATCTGCTACCACGGTACCGATTAAAATGAAACTCATGGCTGTGGCACTCTGTGACAGGCTGTGTCTCAGAGACACATGAAAACACCCCACCCCTTAGAGAGCTTTTATCTTCCCCCCTTTTAGCAGCTATCTGCCACGTGCTTTGAATATACCCACTTAAAAAAAAATCTTTCTTGCACTAGATCATTAATATCCCATATTTAAATGCTATAAAGAAATAATCTCATTTGTACAGTGATTTGAGTTTTGCAGCACAGTGTACATTATGTTATCTAGGAAGTCTCTGTAATTAGAGTATCTTGGAGCAGCTCATAAAATAACAAATATTTGGATCAATAATGTTTTTTTAAGTTGTGGCAGAGCTTAGACAATGTGTTTAATAGTCTTACTAGTTAGGAACTATTTACCAGGGTAACGGTTTAAGGATTTGTCTTTTGGATACTTTGTGCTGTATGAATGAGCTGCCATAGAATAATTGCCCCCAATTCACTACACTGCATATAGGACCCAGTTATATTTGGTGCAGGTATTCTTACATGTGTGTAAGAGTATATTTGTATTAACACTTTGATGGCATATATTTAAACTCGTGTAGCAAATTACTTTTCTACTACTAACGGTGCCACCTTGTAAATTTCTCAGATATAAGCTGTGTGGCCTTAAGGAAGCTGCTCACCCTCTCTGTTTCTCAGTTTTACCGTTATGATAGCATAACATGCTAGCCTATTAAGCGGGACTGCCACATAGACAGAATGAAGTACTACTAGTGTGGCAAATTCAGAGCTGGAGTGCCTGCTCACCATAAGAGGCATCAGCAGCCAATAGCTGTTACAATGCCTTGTTTGTGTGTACAGTGGCAAGGTCCCCTTGAAAAACAAAGCAAGAGAATTTCCCAGCATTTATGCCATTGTTTTCCTCCCTTGCTACCCTCCCTCCCCCCACCTTTTCGTTTTAATTCTCACTTGGGGTCAGTCAGATGGTGGCTGTGACTTTTAGAAATACATTTTTTGGTAAGGTGCTGGGAAGGAAGGTATGAGCGACCCTTTTCTAGGTGCTCTCAACACTCAGTACTTGCTGAGAATGGGCCAACTGGCTGCTTCAGTCCTGCACTGTGTCTTTAAGGTTTTGTTGTTGATAGTAACAACAACCTCTGTGGAGGTCAGAACACTCCCCAGAGCAATGGGAGTGACTGGTGCCATTGAGGATCTTCCCCAGAAAGAATTGCACAGCACAGGCGGTCTCCTTTGACCCATCTTCTTCCCCCCCCCACCCCCCCCCACACACCTTGTGGGGACAGGAAAGCACAGAACCTGATGCTCTGGCTGGCAGAGCCATGCATAATAGGCTTTGTCTCTAACCAAGAGTCTTATGTCTACAAAATCTGCTGTGGTCTACCGTGTAAGATTGCCAGTCCTGTAAGATCTCAGACACTTCCCTCTCTTAACATATTTTTTTTGTTTGCTTCTTTTTAATCATCCACAGTGTGTCTGATTAAGTGTGGATACTATCTTATATGACAAAATATTTGTGCGATGGGGCTTGACTTTAAATAGAGGAATGGGAGAAGAGGAAGAGTGAAGAAGGAATGTGTAAGCTCACTGCCTCTTGTTGATGAGAAAAGAAGCTATGAGCCTGACAGTGTTGGTGACAGCAGTATCTTGGGGAGGAGCCAGTGTTGGTGACAGTGTTGGTGACAGCAGTATCTTGGGGAGGAGCCCAGGGATAAGGATCTGCTACTGCATCTTAACCTGGCCACACCTACCTCAGTGACTGCTGACCTCAAAACAGCCCCAGGGAGCACACACCTAACCATTAATAAGCAAACTGCCCTTTCAAATCCAACTTGTGCCTGCCTCTTCTCTTTTACCCTGAATCTTACTTATGTTATGATTTGATCATTGATCACTAACTCACTTTGACTTGGAGGGATTTTTAGTTCTTAATTATGCACTATGGCAGAAAGTTCTTGTTTAACTTGTTTAAAGTTTATATTCATCCATTTTTACCTCTGGTGAAATCAGCACAACCTGGGCTGATGGCTCTCTATTCTTGCCACAGTTGAACCTGATTAGTTCAACCCTAAAGTCCAACAATGGCCCATGATTGGCTAAACTTATAATATATTTTACACCCCTATTCTACACTGATTCCAGAATGGACTTATAACTTAATGGGTTGATTAGCACTGATCTCAGATATTGTGGTGGTTATGCTGATATGAACAAGGAAATTGTCCCAGCCATCTTGTGACCATCAACAGACTAGGGGAGACAGAACAGGCAGGGGCAAAGAGTTCATGCTCACATAGCTCCTTTGTGTTCATTACTTGATCTATTGAGGACCCTTTCATTCAAATAACATTATAAGCATCTCTCTCTCTCTCTCTCTCTCTCTCTCTCTCTCTTTCTCTCTCTCTCTCTCTCTCTCTTTCTCTCTCTCNTCTCTCTCTCTCTCTCTCTCTCTCTCTCTTTCTCTCTCTCTCTCTCTCTCTCTCTTTCTCTCTCTGTCTCGTATGTTCTATTACTAATTAGGAAAGAATTCTACTGAATACTACTTAATAGTATTAATGGCCTAGGCTCAGTCTTTTGGGAATCCAATTCCTGTTATTGGTTCAGCTTATGTTCTGAATGACTATAAAGATTATTTTAAAAAGGTAATTATAAAAACATATCAAGTATAAAAGGTCATAGATGAAGAGCCAGTTGGGGGAAGGCACTTCACTCAATGAATTCATGTTTGCCTTTCTCTGATTTGAGTTAAAGTTTGAAACCAATACAACTGGTGCTATGGCCTAAAGACAACTGTCTTATTTGTCCTCTTCCCCACTCTGCAGTCATTCTGCAATCTGCTTTGTTAGATCCTGCTCAGTCAAGAGGCACTCACACTCCATCTCTAAACCCTCCCCAGTCTTGTTTTCAAGGACTTCATTCATACCAAAGCACTGGGTTTTGACTGTGTGTTTGAGTGTGTGTGTGTGTGTGTGTGTGTGTGTGTGTGTGTGTGAGAGAGAGAGAGAGAGAGAGAGAGAGAGAGAGACTGTGTGTGAGTGTATTAGTGTGTTTGTGTGTGTGAGAGAGTGTGTTATTTGTGTATGAATGTTGTGTGCATGTGTGTGAGAGTGAGTATGTGTGTATGTGTGAGTGTGTGTGTGCATGTGTGTGTATTATTGCTTGGGAAGATGTCTAAATCTATGAGCCCTATTTTCTTTCAACATTCATAGAAATTTGTTTAAGTTTGAATATAGTATAAAAAGCATTACGATTTCTGTAAATCTTATATCTACATTACTACCAGGTAAAGGTTTCCTTTATCAGGTAATGATGGTATATATCAGTCTCATGTGTTAAGCTTACCATCATAGTTCATTCAAATAACTATATTTGAAAATACAAATAAATGATATTTCTCCAATTGTATACATTTGTGTGTCACCCAAGGACCTAATATAATTTGGACAGAGATACCTTTTGTTTTTCTTAAAACAACAGTGACCAAATCTTTTTTTGCTCTATTCTTAGACCATGCCTAGAGACCATGACAGTAAAAATCAGTGGAACTCAAGATGCTGGTCCTTACCTGTTTTAGAATAATGCTTCATCTGTAGCAATGTAACAAATATATTACATTAGTAATACAATAATGCAGACTGTTGAAAGCAGATTGGCCGTTATCTGTGTGAAGGGACTTTCCTATTCTAGGTATATGTGAAAACGAAATGAACATTAAAGTAGATTTATTTTCCACTTCAGAATTATTTATTATTATTATTATTTCCACAGTTAAGTAAATTCAGGGTGTTGTATTTAAATGAATTATGTGAATTGTTAAAGTTACGTGTATATAAAGTCGTTTTGAGTCGCGGTAAGAGGAGATAAGTATCCATCTTTCACTGTATCTCATATCCAGGTTTGTATTGCTTGTTAGACAATGTTAGAACCTACCATATATGGAATACTTTAAATATTATTGTTATACAGTTGCAGTGTATAACCTTTGGAAATTTGAGCATAAGTTAGAGAAAATTGAGCAGTAGAAATTCTTATAAATAATTTGTATGCTCATGAAAAGGAAATTTATTTTTTTAAAGTACAGTTCTCTGCCCTAAGCTAGTTATTAAAAGAATATGTTGAAAATACCTGCATTGTTTGCAAATGATATCCTTAGTCCCCCATGTTAATTTATTTAGAAGTATGTAAATTTTATGCAAAATGAGGAGACTCCCTGGGGTTATAGCATTCTACTGTCAGCAAGATATTTAAAAAACAGATGTTTTAATATAGTCTTTAGGATTTGATGAGAGAAATTATGAAGTGCTATGTGAAGTCTATTTCTTGTAACTTAATTTTTTCAAAAGCATATTGATGCCAATCTTCCTTAGAGCTGATGATATACAACCCTTGTCTACTACACATTAAAAATCTTTTCAGAATTTATTAAATAAATACCCATATTACTTTCCTTTTACATCTTAATTGAGTGTTTGCAGTTTGTCTTATCAAACCTTTGTACTAAGTTGAACTTTCAGAAAATAACTTATTTATTAAAATATACCAAAAAATAATAGCACTACTTGTAAAGATAACTTAGCATTACAGATTCATAACAATCCCCAGAGAGTAAGTCGATTTTAATAGTTACTATAAATCCAGCTGTGGAATAAGATCTTTCCTCAACATGGGGCATAGAGGTTCCCTGGCATGTTCTATCTCTAGACCTTACTCAGTTGTCAATTAATGGGTATCTTCCTTCTTGCTATGGAAATGTAGAACTGGTGGCTTTTCATATGTATGTCATACTGAGCTTGAGAGACAATGGCCACTTCACTTCTTGATCCTATTGTACATCCACCTATACCCCACACCTTCAGATAAGCAAGTAAGGATACAGAATATTTATCCTCCAAGGACAATTAGGTCAAAACACCAACACAGGCAGCTTTATGAATTTCTCAATATTAGATATAGTACTGTTTCCTTTTTTCTATTATTTTGGTGTGTGTGTGGGGGGGGTGGGATGCTCATGCAATGGTGTGTAATTGCATGTTGAGGCCTGAGGTTGATGGCAGGACTCATCATCCACTATTGCTCTTCCAACTTTTCTTTGCATCAGGGTTTCTCACTCAAACTCAGAGATCATGGATCTGGCTAGACTTATGAGGCAGCTTGCTCTCGGGAAACCCCTGCTTCAATTTTTTCTTTTTTTTTTTTTTTTCTTTTTTCTTTTTCTTTTTTCTTTTTCTTTTTTCTTTTTCTTTTTGAGTCTAGAATGACAGAGAGGTCATGAGTACCCACCTGGAATTTATATAACTTCTAAAGATCTGTTCTCCAGTCCTTCCACTTCCGCGTCAAGAACTCTAACCACTGAGAAATCTTCCCAGCTTGTCTTCCTTTCTTTTGAGACTGTCTCATATGTTCCTAGGCTGGACTTGAACTCACTGTGTAGGTGAGGATGATCTGGAACCTGTTATCCTCCTGGCTTCGTCTCCTGAGTGCTGGGATTACAGATATGTTACACCAATCCTGGTTTATATGTTGCAGGGGATTAAACTAGGGTCTTTATTCCTACAGTCTACCAACTGAGCTAAACCTTCAGCTCCCAGGTTTATTCTCTTCATGTGGATCTATAAGCACCTATTACATTGTAAAGACTCTTTCAAGCAACTCAAGCCTAGTAGGCCAATGATCAGGATCTGTTTTCCAATGATGTATTCCTGGATTTTGTTTTTTTTTTTTTTTTTTTTTCTTCTTAAAAAAAAGAAAAGAAAACAAACTGGCTTTTGGCTTTCTGTACCAATTTGTGTGCTGTTTTGCATATATTTGCATATGACATTACTGAATCACTAATTCCAAATATGCAAAATAAAATAAAATTAATTAAATAGGGTAAATGACTACAGTTGAATTCCAATTCAACAGGAAGGGCATGGCACATTCTAAATACATAACAGATTTTAAAACCAGTCATCCTAATTGGATAGCAGATGAAGAGTCAGTAACCCTGAAGCTGACGATGGCTATGCCTCAACTTTTCTTGGCAGGGGTTTCACCGGAGACTTGCTTGGCATAGTTTGCCTTTGTAGCTGTGCTGGTCCCACTCTTGGAGGTCATCTCATCACCATTATCCGTGTTTTTACCATTTGTAAATATAGCCACACCGACTCATTGGGTTATTGGACCCACCTGAGCTAAGTATACTGAATTTTTCTTAACCAACGGAAGGAGAGGTGAGATTTCAGGATTTTATTTGTTGTGAAGAGCAAAGCTGGGCTAGAATAGTTCCATAGTTTTTTCCCACTGTAGCAGTCTGTCCTGTATCCCAGTGTGGCCCTGGTGTTTCCTTCTTCCTACTTGTGTAAAGGCATTGAGATCTGGTCTGTGTGTTTTCTCTGCAGGGAACAGTGTGCAGCTGCTGTCGTTCCAGAAGAGGAGACTGTGCTTAGTAGACTGGTTTCTGCACACACCATCATCATTTGCACAGCGACTGAGGAAAGACTTTTGGCTGTTTTGGATCTTACCTGATATCATCATAACCTGAGCCAGATGGGTAATCATATGAAGTACAACGAAGGCATCCCAGAATCATGTTGGACCTGTTGGAAGGATGCTCCAGGTTCTGTCTTAGGATCATCATAAATGAAGATAACTGTTTCCTGTTGCTCCTTTTGAAAAGGCTTTGTCTTATAAAGTTCTCCTGCCTTTCATATCTTAATAATTTATCTTTTTGTATATAGATCCATGAGTCAAAAGAGTTTAGCTAATTAGTAATGTTTAGTTTGGACCAGCACAGATTGGGAGATTGTACATTTTGAGCCGTATAGACAAGAGGTAGAGAGGTATAAAATTTTAGTGTATGCGAGGAATGCAAATAATTTTATTTTGGTGAACTATGGTAGATTGAAATGCATGGACACAATTGTTTTTTTTTTTTTTTTTTGGATCAAGTATCAAAATGTAGAGTTCTAGCTGGTCCAGACTCTTAGAGGAGCACAACTGTTCAGAGAACTGAGATCCTTATCCAACAACCATATACATCGCCTAACCTGTGGATAAAGCTGTTTTAGACACCCCAGACTCTCTTACCTCCATATAGCCAGCAGACGAACATCTCAGCCACCCAATGGGATCATAAAAAAAAAAACAAAACGAATTGCACTTTTAATTACTAAGTGTTAGGGCAGTTTGGTTATCTTTGGTAGCCAATAAACACTAGTACACTTAAATTTGATCATGCTAGCCATTTTGTGTAAATAGGAACAAAGGTGAGGAAAATGTACTAATTGTTGCAGGAAGCTAACAAAATAAAACCCACTCCTTCAAACTTCTAGAGTAAAATTTAACTTTATATATGCACATGATATTAGGACAAAATAACTGATAATGGATAGTGAAACAAGTGAGGACATATCTGTTTTAGAGAAGGACTCCCAACTAATGTTCTGTCTTTGATATTATAAACATGAGCTATGCATAGATTACACTTTCTGAAATAATAGTATAAAAGTGAGGTATGCATCATGTAAAATATGTTAGGCATTTCATCATCATGATGGTCCTCTTAGAAAAGGAATGCCATGATTTCATCATTGCAATGAAGACATAGAGCTGTATAAATGAAGTAGCCTAATCCGGTTGCTTAGGTCTGAAGAACTGAGCTAAAATGAAATCCCAGGTAGATCAGAAGTTCTAGAGTATGCTCCTAACCACTCAGTACACTATCCTCCAAAGCTGAAGAATTTGATGAATGTCTCAAATCAGCTGAGATTTCTAGAATTTTTAATTTATAATTTATAAAGCTTTTAAATCCCCAGTAGAGATGTACATGTTTTCATAAATTGCTACTCCAATTATCCTATTTTTCTATTTAAATATGAAACTCAAACTATGTATGATGCTGAGTAAGGAGGATGGACAGAAATTCCTCCAACGGTTGATACTTTAGTTAGACCTTGCAGAACAAGAGAGTAAGAATAAAGATATCTCTTTGACCTTGCTACACATCTACATATTAACAGATACTGTATTTGATAATGTCATGAACAACAAGACTCTTAGGATATCTTTTCTGTCTTGTCTTGCATTTATTTGAGATATGCTAGAGCCCTATTATGGTGGAGTCCAAGCTTGATTTACTTTGTGGTGTTAACAGAATAGATGGTTGCAGAATGACTGGAGGAATGTTTGTATGAGTGGATGGATGAAAGAATAAATCTCATGCTTTTGAACTGATACCTATTAATATTCCAAGGAGACATTGCCTGTAATCTTTTTTTACTCTGATCCACTAAGATGAAATGATTGAAAGTCAATGAATTTTATTGTAAGATTGTAAATCAGGAAGAATGATTATATTTTCTTGTCTCTCTCTTCTATTGTTTCACAATAATTTCTCATAACCACTCTTTAATAATTATATACACATTTATAGTTGACAATAAGTAGTAGGTAGTATGTGTGTGAATGTGAATATATATGTGTATATGTGTATGAATATATATATATATATATGTGAATATGTACATATATGTATATATATAGTGGGACTGAGGGTTAAATAATATAGGTCTTGCATAGACTAGGCAAATTTCCACCCACTTGTTCTCACTCTCTCCCATCACTGTGTCCGACTCTGTCTTTGAATCCCACTTATTTTCAGAAGCAGAGTCTCATGCTATGTACACTAGACTCCAGCTTACTCCATAGCCTTTAACTGCTGGGCTTCCTGCCTCTGTTTCCCGGGTGATGGGATTAGTGGCCTGCACTGCCATGGCTGACCCTATCTTCAGAGATAGATGTTTACTCAGTTTTCTAGGCTGGCTAGGAGGTTGCTCTGTGGCCCAGACAAGCCTTGAACTTGTAACACTGCTCCTTCATCCTCCTGAGTGGCTTGGATTATAAGCCTGTGCTATCAGACCCAGTCTAGCAATCATTTAAATGCTTATTCCAGAAATATATTTCATTTATGAATTAATCTTTGTGCATTTGTTTGAGTGACCTTGCATGTGAGACAGTTTTATTTTCCAACCAAAGTATCTCCTAATGTAATATACATTTATTACTTCCAAATGTTTTAACAAGATAACCTATAAAATTCCCCAAAAGGTAAATGATGTAGCAAGGACTTTTACAGAAGTTGCAAGTCCCAGCTCAAAATAAATATTCAAGATCCCCACTCATTATTTATTCTAAATTTCAAACTGGCTTCATCAGAGTTTTAAACCAATTGCAGGGCCATTCTAAACCCTTGTTTCCCAAGTTCAGCTTTCAGCACCTACTTTAGGTACCTTACAACTTCCTGTAACCCCAGTTCCAGGGGATCCTATACCCTCTTCTGGCCTGCATGAGTACCAGTACACACACACACACACACACACACACACACACACACACACACACACACACACGTAAAAGAAAAACAAGACTTAAAAAAGAATAAACTCTGATGCCTTATGATGCGCAAGTCATACGCACCTATGAAATAAGCCCAGTGTCACCTTTAACTGTGTATAGTCTTAAGAAATGCTTCTTTGCCAGCTTACTGTATTGTACATTGTGTGTGTATGTTGTGTGTGTGTGACTAAATATGTGCTGCACATGTTAGATTTTCAGTTATGCCTCCTTCGAGTAGGGAGATTTTAGAACTTTAGTATAGTAAAATTCATTGTGGATAATTATAATGCAGGATATGTTTCTGAGAATATTTACAAAGCAAACACACTCCCAACTAACCGTTAAGAAGCGTGTTTGCACACTCAGAGTATCCTTCCTTATGTCCATGTGACTTACTGTCCTGCTGCACCAGTAAAATATCCTGTTAGCACCATGAATTACTTTGTGTGCTTTAATATAAATGTGATGCTATGTGTGCTCTTCCCTATCCATTTTTTTTCCATCATAGTTGTGTTGGAGAGACTCACCACTATTGTAGCATTTTCTTGTTAAGATGAAATTTCTGAAGACCCCACCATGGTGGGAACACATGACAATTAAATATTTATTTTGTTGGTGGTGGACATTTGGGCAACTTTTGGTGTCTTAAATAATAAAAGTAATTCTACTGTGAAATAGTATTGCAAGGATAGTCCTGGAGTGTAATTTTATAAATATATATATATATATATATATATATATATATATATATACCAATTTCTAACACATATATAACTAGGAATAGTGTTGCTATAGCAAGCTTTAATGGATATTTTCAAACAGTTTTTTTTTTAAATAATACAAACTCACATTCACAATAGCCATTCATGAGAGTTGATTGCCTTGCATCCTGTGAATCTTAGTGTTAAAGCTTTTTGTATTTCTACCATTCTGGTGTGTGTATTATCACATGGAGTTTTAATTTTCATTTCATCCATGACTAATGAAGTCAAACATTTTCCTATGTTTGTTAGGAATTTCAATATTCAATACTGAAGTATCTGGAAGGTTGAACTTTGTTACATGGGTACTGATACGCTTCTTAGTTACTCATAGGTATTCTTAATATATTCTTGTAGTGTCTTATTTGTCTATATGTGTTTCTGTTTCCTCATAGGAAAGCTCTCACGTCTCTAGTGGTTTTTATTTGTGTGCATGGTGGTTTGTATTCTTACAACACATCTTTTATTGGAAAAACAATAGAATAAAACTAATGAAAGTACAAAAAGATTATTTATGAGGCATGCACCAGCATTTATGCAGATGGTACTTGATGGATATTGATTATATCTGAAGCACAGTGAACTTCCAACAACCCTGACCATGTGTCAGAATCTAAAACTTCTCCATAGCAATGATGAGCATTCAGATGACCCTGGTAGGGAAGCCTTTTGACATTGCCACATGGGAGGGATCCAGACTTCTTTCTAAGCAGAATGGCAAATGTTTAAGGCATTCTAATAATATAGGGAAGATTGTTGTTGGAAGCTTCACAAGGAGTGGACAAAAGGCCACATGCTATCCATGGTGATAGAACCATAGATGTGTACTGAGTACACATACTG
Source organism: Mus pahari (assembly GCF_900095145.1). NCBI lineage: Eukaryota > Metazoa > Chordata > Mammalia > Rodentia > Muridae > Mus > Mus pahari. Next base: position 85,959,344 of record NC_034602.1, read on the forward strand.
CATTGAATATACACTGCATCCCAAAGTTCTGCTCACCTCGGGCACTCATCTTAATGCGCATTCCCACACTTCTGTTGTTGGGTAAATGGACACAGTGTTGATAGAACTGAGTGTTTATCCAGTGGATGTAACTGAGTATGCTAATTAAATGTGAGTGCCTTGAAGGAGGTTGTGAGAATACAGACCACAACTCCAGGAACCGATTTATCATTGTAAAACCAGGCATTGAAAATGATGTTCATGAAATTGGTTTTTAATCTGGCTCATGTCAATATTATGCTGTTTCTCCAAAAAAGTAATGATTTGCTAAAAAATCCAGTAAGAATATTTTTATAAGCATTTGTAGAAGTCCTTATGGACAGTGTATAGGGAAGAATCATGGTGTTTACTGAGCTATAGCATGGTTAATTGGGCTGTATGTGTGCTGGGGCTCCATTGGTAGCGTGTTTGCTGAGCGCTCAGGCAGCTCTGGGCTTGGGTCTCATGACCACATAACAGGTGTCCTGGCACATACCATTGACAACAGTGCTTGAGCTAAGCAGGGGAGGATTGGGAGTTAAAGGTCATCTGTAGTTTTCAGGCTGACATCAGCCTGGAATATGTGAGATTCTGGTTTATTAAAAAGTGGCCAACAAGAATGGCTAAGGCAAGTCTTAAGTGTTGCATATGTATAAATAAAACAATAAGGTATCAGATTCATCAAAGTCTTTATTTTTCTAGAATTAATTAAATTCTGCATATTTAATCCAATCATTCTTAAAATATTATAAAGGGCCTCATGTATTTAAATATTTTTTTTATAGTATCAAGGTGTTTGAATGACAATCCTCTTTTCTTCTTCTTCCTCCCCCTCCCCCTTTAAACTGCTATAAACCTGCCCAGGTTTTGAGGACAAAGTTTCTTGTTTGTAGAAAATGACAAAACATCTTTCTGAAAAGAATAATACAAGACACGTGAACTACTCATTACTTATGGACAAATTAAACACATGAGCTTCTTTTTAAAGATGAGGTTACCTTTCCAGTGTGTGCCTTTGGTAAAAGTCCAGGAGGATGACCTTAGTATCTGAAAGCTGGGGTCACAGGCAGGCTAATGGATAATGACAGAGTTAGAATCTTTGAGAACCTGCAATTTAATTAGTCGCCACAGCCAATTATTTTTGTACCTTAAAGTTGGAGGAGAACTTCTTCATTTAAGTGAAGCATAGATAAATGGGTATTGAATTTTCTTTGTTTCTTTTTTTTCTTTAATTATCTTTTAGGTCACTTCAGAAAATATACTCCTGAGGATGACATATAATGGTAGGCAGAGGGCTGTGAACATCTTACTTCATTGCTTCTAAAGGCAAAGATATTCATTTGCTTTTACAATAATAAAAATAATAATAAATATATGACAATAATAAAAATATGACATATTTTGTAATGCATGCTTCCAAGGCCTGAAAATTAAAAAAAAATAACAAAGCATTCTTTCTGAGAACAAAAATCAGAAATATTTTTTTTCTAAGTTTGGAGAGAGCCTTTGAGGTGAACTTTTCTCTTCTGTACCAGCCAAAACAAAACCAAACCAAACAAAACTACAAACCAACTCCTGGGCCAGCTGTGCTCCGCGCTGAAGTGCTTCCTTGCAGTCCTGAGGCCCTGTGTGCACTTGTCCGAGTGCTTTGGGGCACGGGGGACTTTTTCATCATGTCCATCCAGATTAGCTCCTCTCCTTTGTGCACCCTGTGTTCAAGTTGCATTTGTGGCTTCTTGTTTGCAAAAATCATTCAGGTTTCCATCACATTTGTGTTTCTGTTGAATCCCTTGGACTAATTTAGACATCGTTAGCCTTTGCTGAGGAAATAAAGCACCAATCAAAGTGGATCAAGCTACAAGATAAGGTAGATAACGGTCACCACATTTATGGTTCCTACTCTCAGGACTTCACAGTAAGCCATGGTGGTGGCTGTGTTTGGCTGGGGAAAGCCATATGGCCAATGACATTGTGAAGAAGCTGCCTGAGACCATTTCACAGAAAGCTGATAAACTCTGACTTTGGGCTATAGCGGCCACATGCTTCCTTCCTTCAGCCAAGAGAGACACAATAGTTGAGCTCTCTATCATGGTCCTAAAAGTGTATAAATCCATGACCGCATCCTTTCTTAGGAAGTCCAAGTGTTAACTCAGAGACAAGCCTGTGCTCCTCTGAAAAATTATGCTGGCAGGGACCAACTCCAACTTTTACTTCAGAAGGAATCCTTCCATGTATTTAGGGTTCTAGTGGTAGCTGGAGGACCCTCTGTTCGGTTGGTCCCAGAGCATGGGGGTTTTCTTTGAAATGCCTTTCTCTGAAAGGTCTGGAAGACATTCAGCATCTTCTAAATGTCATCACCTGTTACTGGTTTTTACGGTGTGGGCTATTTTGGTAAGGATATCTCTTCCTTGAAATAGTTATTCACTTAAAAAGCCTTCAAAATATTAACCAGTCGCTGAAGGTTCTTTGAAGAAAAATATGACTGCTCGTGTAAACAATTAATGGTTGTTAAGCATGGCAGCGTATATTATGACAAACAACACATGCTACATTATGCCAGCTGGTGTAATGATGTGATAATGTTTGACTCATTAACTCTGGCACACAGTTTACGATGCCCTTCTATGACAGGATTAATTGATTCACACATACATTAAAACAAAAATAACTAAACTAAATTCAGCTGGAAGCCTGGCTCCTCGTCTGTCATAAACCCTGCCATTGGTAATAGCCGACACAGACCTGAGAGCGCAGTGGGTTGAGGCTCTTTCAGCTGACCTCACCTCTGTGAATGAAAGGAAGAGCCACAGTGAAGTGCCAGGGAGCATTAAGGTCTGGGCTCTTCCTGGAGTAGGTCTCAGGCTATGAGAAAGTCTGCATGCATACCTAAGGCATAGAAGTAAATGTATAGGTCATAGAAGTAAATGTATAAGTCATAGAAGTAAATGTATAGGTCATAGAAGTAAATGTATAGGTCATAGAAGTAAATGTATAGGTCATTTTAATAGTGAAATGCTTCACAGTAGTTTTCAAAAGCAATCTCTGCAGTAAATAAACAACTTTTAAGGACAATGTGAGACATGTATCTTAGATGCTTTTAAAATATAATTAGATGTTTGAAAATTTTCTTTCAGAAAGCTAGTTCAACAGAAAGCTATTGTCAGAGGTTTTATGGAATTATCAGCAGGCACAGTAACGAACAGAGTACTCTCATCACGGTGCTAACTACTGACTTCTAGGTCAAGTCAAGACAATGCAAATATAATTTTAAACTCATCTTATTTCTCAAGAGATTTATATCCTCAGCTTTAATTTATCAAATGTTTCAACAACTATTTCTTTGGCTATATAAAACAGAAACAGATTTTTCTGGACTTTATATTAGTTTTCATTTGCATTCATTACATAAATTATATTTTTAATTATATGCTTTTGCAGTTACATATATGTTCGACGATTTCGCAAACCCTGTTCTGAGTATGGACTTGGCATGGAAGAAAGAGAAGTGAGTGGCGAGTTTGTCCCAGCTGGATGTAAGAGGGAGCTCAGTGGAGGTGAGAACTAGTGATGGCCGGCCAGAGGGTGCAGGAGATGAGCAGCTGTACCTGTAACACTGGCCAGGGAGCTCAGTGGAGGTGAGAACTTGTAATGGCCGGCCAGAGGGTGCAGGAGATGAGCAGCTGTACCTGTAACACTGACCACAGAAACCCAGAAGCAGTGCGAGGAAGCACTGTATTTTTGGAAGTATGTTCAAGACAAAAGTCACAGAATATATTTAAATTTCACTTCTTTTTTCCACTTCACTCTGGCCAAGTGACTGTATATTCTCTAATAACTAATGCATCCCACTCCTTCAAAGATAACTAATAATCAGAATAGGATATGCAAAGAAAAAGAAGTATGATAGCATATGTAAAGCAAATGAAGCATCTATATTAAATGAGATAATTAGCAGAAACTGTGTCTGCAAATAGCAAATGCTTATAAATGATAGACATATATCACAGAGTCATCCAAAAGACAGATAATTATCTGACACCCAGCTTTCCATACTCTCCAACTGAAAACTGCACCTATACCTACTTATTATATACATGTGTGCATAGTTTTATATTTTCATTTATAACCTTGACAAACTAAGAGAGTATTCAAAGAAGACACAATAATACAAAGAATAATAACCAACAAAAAGAGAGTTTAGATTATAAAGGAATGCTTACAGAAATAACAGAAGATGGAACTAAACATGGGTAGATATATTAGAACTAAAAAACTTAGAGTAAGTGCAAATGAGCCAATGTCATGGCACAAACATGTAACTATAACTCCAGAAAAGGAGAACAAAAGGAAAGAAGTATAAAAATAAGTGAGTATCTTTTTTCTTAAAACAAAGACATAATTGGATTTTCAATAAAAATGGCATATCGTTCCTTAAGATAAACCGAGATCTAATGATTAATGCCAAATTACATTTTAATAAAGTTATTAAACTAAGAAAACAATGAAAAAATCAGAACACTATCCTGGATGCTTTTTTAAAAACCAGGGGAATAAATCTAATTGGAACAAGATGGCTGTTCCGTGCCTCTTACCTCTCAGTAACAGCAAACACAGCAATGTCAACACTACTTGGACAAAAATCCTAAGTATGAGCAAAGAGTCAGATTTCCAGCTTAATGATGTCTCAAATTCAAAGGTGACAGAGAAACTATGATGGCGAATGTAGAAACTTAGAACAAACGTGGTATGAATATTGACAAAAGGGAATTATGCTTTTACTGAGAAAATTCAGCCATCCTGAACATGGATGGGGTAGCTATTTCAGAAGTAGGGGCCTTGGGGCAATAGAATGGGGTGAAGAATTGTAGGAATTTTGTTCAAGTTCTAAAATTTCACAATGAAAAACCAAAAATCCACCTACCACACGCTTGAGATGGCAAACTGCAACAGGTGAGCTAAACCCCAGTTCCCAGCAGCCCAGCTGGAGAAGCTAATGTTGTGTTCCCTTGATACAAAACAATAAACCAGTAAGCTGATATCATACAAAACATGCTTTAGGTATAGATTTGGAAGTTCAAATGCTTTGTGATGAAGCATCTGAATTTTGTTTGTTTTTTATATCTATTTTGAACTTTAGGGGTGTGTGTGTGTGTGTGTGTGTGTGTGTGTGTGTGTGTGTGTGTGTGAATGTGCAGAGGCCTGCTGACACAGAGTGCAGAGAGTAGTACATCGATGCCCTGATCCAGAGATAAGGGAATCTGTGAACCACAGGATGCTAGTGCTGGGCACCACCCATCAGCTCCACCAGCTGAATTTCCATAAACCCTTCCTTTCACTTGACTATGTTTCCACTAAAACTCAGATGAAATCACTTTAATTCTGCAGAGCACTCACAAATGAGCATATCTTTTGCTTCCACACTAAACTTGAGTAATCAGGCTTTTTTCCATGCCTGCTCTGATCCCCCTGTCTCAGCAAGCTTGGCTGAGTTACACCCTCAACTTTGTTGGCTTCTTCTGAAAACCTGCTGACCTCAGCAGGATCCTTTTCCTACCTGACCACACTGCCCATGTTTCTTGCTTGTCCAACCTACTCTTAAAAGTTTCTGCTGTTTATTAATGTCTGTGTTAGCATCCCAGGCCTGCTGAACAAAGTGCAATAAACTGGATTTGTTTACTATAAACAATACTAGTAGAAAGGAATAAATAATAGTAATAGTTAATAATAATAATATTAAGTAGTAGTAGTAGGTTCACTCCATATGATATATGAGCTCCCCAACCATGGATTCTTCGTCAGATTTCCTCCTGTGGAGTGGGCTTTTATAGAGGCTACTGTTGCTTATTCCATGACTTTCACTGTTGTACCCAGGGACATCTCTTGCCATATTGTTCATTACTGTAGCTTACAGGGCTGACAGATAATTTTCTGGTACTATGAAAGCTAGCTATGAGGGAGGAAGCTTTCTGGTAAGTACCACCTTGCTTTCTCTGTGTCCTGTGACCTAAATCAGTGACCTCAAGTTCTTTAGATATTATGCAGTGGTGTTGTCTATTGGATATTTTTTCAAGCAAGTGACTGATGTATAGTGTATCAGGAACAGTATATCTAGATTTCCATACAGTATGATATTGTTATGTTAAATTTTGTGCTTCTATTTCTTCTGTATAGTTGGCAAAGTAAACTTTGTGCCATTACATTGTGTGTAGGGAATGTGCCATACATGGCCCAAATATATAACTAGGTCCTACAAATATGTTTTATGGTCCACAAATTAAAGGAGAGTCATGTGTGTAAGGCTGTTGGTGGCAAGGCCAGACCACGCTGTACCCCTAAAGTCATGAGAGACATTTTGGAATTACCTTGGAAACAATGAGAGCTGAGGCATAGTTAAATCCCCACCTCAAGTTGTACATTTTTGTTTCTGAAGGAGAAGATACTCTGGATAAGATGTAGCAAGATGGCAGAGCCAAGATGGAAGACAGGAAGGTAAAATACCCGAGAAACAGTGTAAAGGCAAACCAGTCTATCAGTGGCAGAGCTGAGGACCTGTGAATATGAGAAGCGTTTCTCACGGAATCCTGGCAGGAATTCACTGTAACATGGCTACAGTGTACAGAAGAAGGGGCCTGTGGGGAGGGGGGGAGAGATGCCAAGTGGAGCTGCAGGACCTTCTCAACCATCCTAATGCCGTGACATTTTAATACAGTTCCTCATGCTCTGGTGACACCGGACTTCCAAGGACTCTGTCAGGTTTCAGAGTGCTGTTTCCTGCGTCTATTTATGGATTGCCACAATTTGAACAACTTCATTGTTCTATTAACTCTAAGTCCAGAATACTAATAGAAGAGATCTTTTGGTGACTGGTGCAAAACTTCAAAAAGCAATTGGATACTAATTGATACAGTCTGACACTGTTGAAATTCTAGATTTGGCTTTTTTTTTTAAAGTATGTTTCCCACCTGGCTCAAAATACTGTCAGCATTCTGACAGATACTCACTTATGTTACACAAGAAAAAGCACAGTGACCAGGAGCAGCGGGGGTCGCTGTGACCCACTGGTGGTTGAAAACAGTAGGGATATTAGATTTTGATTTTTTTTTTTTGCTTAAAATGGTGTATTTAGATTAAATTTTAGAATTCTAGGCATTATTGCTGTTGAAAAAGAATACAAAACTCTGAATATGTGTCATAATTTTTTATTAATTGAATACCAAAACTCAAGTAGAAGGGAGTAAAATTGGCTAGGGTGAGTCAGGGAGAAGAAAGAAAAGAAAGAAAAAAGAAAGAGAGAAAGAAAGAAAGGAAGGGAGGGAAGGAAGGAAATAGGGAGAGGGAGAGAGAGAGAGAGAGAGAGAGAGAGAGAGAGAGAGAGAAATAAAAAGAATGAAAGAACTCTCATCTTTAAGAAACCTCTGGTCTTGTAGACAGAAAGTCAGGAAAACATATCATTAATTTAATAAATTGTTTTTGTTTATTTTTATGTGTGTTACTGTTATGTCTGCATGTGTGTCTGTGCACCAGATGCATTCCTGGTACCTGAGGAAACCAGAAGAGGGTCTTGGATCCCTTTAGTCAGGAGTTGCAGACAGTAGTGAGCTCCCTATGAGTGCTGGGAATCAAACCTGGATCCTCTAGCGAGCAGCCAGTGCTCTTAACTGATGAGCCTTCTCTCCAGCTCCAAGATGTTAATTATTAAACACTCCAAGAATAGTCACCCTATGGAAATCCAGAACAAGGTAACATAAAACTCAGCCCTGGAAGGAGGTTATATTAGCCAGAGACTTCATTCTCATTCAATAGGAGTCCAGAATTATTTATTACACAGCTTAGCAATTGTTTTGTATCAACTTGGGATGGATTGCTTCCTGAGGACTGGAACATCAGCAGGGGAAGGAATACTGTCATCTATTTGGATCAGCCTGGTGAATGATGGTTAAGATCTTGGCTTAGTCCCTTTCTTCTCTTATTAAAAAGCAATTTCAGAGATACAGGGCTTGAAAAGATCAGGGACCAGAAGTCTTCTCAAGACTTCAAGTGTGCTTGCCTGTCCACTGGCTTTGCTGGTTGGGCTCAGTCCCAGTGGACGTTCCTTAGATCAGTGGTTTTCAAGCTTGGCCTCAAGATGAATAACTTCTATTATTTAGAAAATACACCTATGAGTTCAATCCAGATCTCTGCTTGTGGGTCTCTGGAGTGGGTAATTAAAACTGTTTCTGGGATGAGGAAAGGACAAGGAGACTTGTGGCTACTTTGTAGCAGATGCAGGTGATACTTGTCTGTAAAAGAAAGGGTACCTCTGAGATTATGGGGGAAAGGCGAGCCAAGCCAACAGCACTTTCTTGGGAATGGCAGCAGTGCCCACTGGCCCCTCTCTCAGCAACAGTGTAAGGGAAGCTGCACTCACATAGCATGAGATGTGTCTATTGTTTTACCCACAGTGCAAGGGTACTTTCTAGATTTTGGGTTTATTCATAGTAGCCTTGGGGAATTGCTATCACATTTTTACATCTGTGTCCTTATGTCATGAAGGTGTCACTCTTAAACGGGATGTTGTTCCTGAATCTAGCAGGTGCACATCATGGCATATAACACTCTGTGATACTTGGATAAATGTATTTCAGGATACAGTACCACTGTCTTAGTTTACTATCGCTTGCTGTGATAAAACACCATGACCAAAAGCAACTTGAGGAGGAAAACGTTTACTTGGCTTTCAAGTTACAGCCCATCACTGAGGGAAGCCATGGCAGGAACCCTGATTTGGGAAGTGAAGCAGCGACCCTGTTGACTTCTCATGACTTGCTCAGCTTACTCTCCCAGACATGGCACTGCTCACAGTAAGATGGGCCCTTCCACATCACTCTGCAACCAAGGAACTGCCCCATAGGTATGTCCACAGCTCCGTCTGATGTAGTCTATTCCTCAGCCGAAGATGCTCCTTTTCAACTGACTCTAGTTTCTTTCATGTTAACAGAATCTAACAGGTACTGCCACTATTTCAGTTGTCTATTTTGTGGACATCTGGGTTTATTTAAAAACTTTCATAATTTCCTGATTTTGAAAATAGATTAAGGTATCAAAAAGTACACCTTTCTGGGGTTGGAGAGATGGCTCAGTAATTAAATGCATGCACAGCTTTTGCACCAGACTTGATTCAGTTCTTAGCATCCAGGTCTAGCAACTTAGAATCACCTGTAGCTTCAGCTTCAGAGAATCTGGTGCCCTGCTTCAGAATTCTGGAAGTAGCTACAACTCAACGTCCATATACCTACACACAGTTATATGTAAAAGTAAAATGCACACACACACACACACACACACACACACACACACACACACATAAACATTTTGTATTTTAGAGCTTGAAATTCAAAAGCAATTGATCCAGAATCATTTTTGGAATGCAAACAGCAAAACTCATGCCTCTGCTTATTCATTAGGGAAAAAAATACACGATGTCTCAACAGGTATGCTGTTACTTTATAAATTTTCCCTTTAATTTTATCCTAGAAAATAATAAAGAGAATCGTGTCTTCTTATATATCTTCCATATTGTTTATCCTTGCCTTTATGCTATATACAATAAATGAGATTGAAGCTGTTAAAACATTCATGAAAAGTAACCATTTCTGGAGTATCACTCTATTATAAAAAGGGGGGTTAAAGAACATGTTCATTAAAAATGTAATGAACTTCATTTTCTGATGCCCAATATTCATCCTTAAAACCAGTGTTTTGATACCAAAGATGATACCAGGGACGTTTTACTGCTGCCAAACATTCCACTCGATCTCTACAATAAAAGTTCTGGATTCAGGCAAGGACAAATCTTTTGAGCACACATAAGGCAATAGCTTATAATGTAGTTTGTTTGTCCAAGGAGTTCTTGGCTCTGTGGCACTGACAATAACAGAAATGTGTTTGGAAGTTCCAGACCCAGTGAGATATGACAGGGAAGACAATGAAAAGAGCAGATGGATATCTTTACAGAGCAATAATTTCGGAACCACACTTGGGGTCATGCCCATTTTTCTAAAGGAGTTGTGACAAAGGGAACAGACGAGGGGCAGTAAGAAAGGCATAAATCTTGGTGGTGAAAAAAAAAATCCCTTTTTACGTTCTTGCAGATCTTAAAGGTTAAAATGAATATGGTTTTAGTTGCATATGCAGAGAAAACAGAAAGTTGGAAGTATTGCTTTATAGATAATTATCACATTAATGATAATAAACTGGTTTATTATCAAAGGTATATTCAGCATAAAAATGCATATTCTTCACTGTTATTATTTGTTCTCTTGTAGTAGAAGACAGAATGGCTAAGATAGCCAGATTAAAATCTACATTAAGACTGTTTTTGGGGCTTTCTAAGGAGGCTACTGTCAGGTGTCATTCCATATCTTTCTTGGTTTGTTCTTGAATTGTTCATAATCATCCGCCATTTCTTTCTTATCCCATACACTGATGTCATGTGGGTGTAATGAAACAACTTTAGACTATGCATCCCTGGATTTTAAAGTTTTATTGTCATAAAAGCATTGGTCATTACCATTCATTTCTAGAACTGTTTATATCTTAAACTTAACTCCCATCTCCCCCCCACCACCATAGCCTAGATAATACTACAATACACTCTGTATCAATTTGACTCTTTGGCACCTCCTATGAGTGGAATCAAGTAGTGGCTGTCCTTAGTGCCTGACACATTTCAGTAGCATATTTCTCCTGAAGATCATCCATGCTGTAGCAGAGTCTCATCCGTTTTTCAGGCTGCATGTGCACACCATATTTTGTGTATCCATGTATCTGTTGGTGGACACTTGTTTCCAGTTTTGACTATTATGTGTAATGCTACTGTGAACACTAGTGGACACGTATGTGTTTGAGCGCATGCTTCCAATTCATTTTGGAATGTAGCTAGCAGGAGCATTGCTGGTTCACGTGGCAATTCTAAATTTAAGTTTTGAGGTCTTGCAGTTCTGTCTTCCATAGCAGGTGTATAATTTTACATTCCCACCATCAATTGTACAAGGGTCCCAAATTTCCCATACCCTCCTGTAATGGTTTGTATATTCTTGAACCAGTGAGTGGCACCATTTGGAGGTGTGACATGGTTGGAGTAGGTGTGTCACTGTGGGTGTGGGCATAAGATCCTCACCCTAGTTGCCTGGAAGTCAGTCTTCCACTAGCAGCCTTTGGATGAAGATATAGAACTCTCAGCTCTGCCTGCACCATGCCTGCCTGGATACTGCCATGCTCCCACCTTGATGATAATGGACTGAACCTCTGAACCTGTAAGCCAGCCCCAANTCTGCCTGCACCATGCCTGCCTGGATACTGCCATGCTCCCACCTTGATGATAATGGACTGAACCTCTGAACCTGTAAGCCAGCCCCAATTAAATGTTTTTTTATAAGACTTGCCTTGGTCATGGTGTCTGTTCACAGCAGTAAAACCCTAACTAAGACACCTCCCAACACTTATTTTTAATTGTGGTTGTTTTTTTATACTAGACATTTTCATGGGATTTTTAGAAATTATATTTTCACTATGTGAACAAGAAAATTTTTCATGTATCTACTTGTCATTTATATTTCATCTTTGAAGAAGCATCTATTAACATCTTTTACTTATTTTTAAATTCTGTTATTAATATTTGCTTACATTTTGGATATTAATTCCTTACAAACTCTCTTATTTGGAAACATTGACTTTTTCACCCGCATGACACTGGCTTTGGAAAGATTAAAATCTCAAACTTTCACAGTCTAATTACTCTATTTTTGCTCTCGATGGTTTTGTGGTGGATGTAAGAGGCTTGATCATGATGTAGCGATATTTGAAAATACTGCTGGTAAGTGAATGAATGTGTGGATGCAGTTTGTCCATGATCAGATACCATGCAGGAAATTTTAAAAACATGTTTTCATATTCTAGAAATAATTGGACTGAAATAACAGCAAAGTACGTTTTCTACCCTTTCTTGGGATTTTTTTTCTAGACCTCATGCAGCTTAAGCTGTTTTAGAACTTTCTGTGAAGGCAGGAATGAGCTCAAACTTCTCGTGCTCTATCTCCCAAGTATTGTGTCAGGGAGTTCCATTTCTTCATTTCTACATATGGAGGGGAACATGGCCTTTCTGAGGAATTATCCAATTCTCTTTACACTGTTATAGAGAAAATAGGGAGAATGAACTTCAAGGTTCTAACTGTGGCTGCCTGGCATCCCTGTGAGATAAGGGAAAGGTAAGGGGGGTTGGCAATGGGAGAGTGAAGTGAACCCAGAAGACCCAGTTTGAAGGACTGACTGGTGCTGACCTTAACACAGTGTTGGTCAGACCATTGTCTTATTCTCTTAAAAGCAGTAGGGTAAAATAGCCAGACTTCCATTTTCAAAACCAGGCAAAACAGGAAGGGCGATGCCAGTGTCCTGTTCTCATCCACTAAATAAGGTGGACCCTAAGGGTGCCTGTGATGTGCTGTTTACTGCTTTGATCCCATGGAACCTGTCATTAATTAATTAATTTATTTACTTTACATCCCATTATCCAGCCCCCTTCTCAGTGTCCCCTTCCACAGTTCCTCCTCCTGTTGTCCCTTCCCTTTCACTTCTGGGGTTATCAAGGTCACATGAAGAGCAAACTCTAGACCACTGGAAAGCATTGTGTTGAGGAATAACTTGAATCCCAGCCCTCCTTTCTGAACTGCTTCCATTTGCTGAAAAACCCAAAAAGTTTTGTGTGGAAATGAGAAGGCCAGACATTCTCTGGTGGGACACAGTGTGCTTAGTCACCATTACATTCCATACGTGAGATGCTGGGGAAAGCTAAAGTGAGGTGGGGCATGCTGGGCATGTAGAGGTGTAAATGTACCTTTTATTTGCTAGATGTAATGATTATCTTGGAGGCTTACTGCTGAATAAGTCACATTTATAGTTCTTTATGAACACTGCTTGGCTGATTCAACTCAACTGGTCTGACTCAAACTCCTTTCCAAACTTACTGATTGAAACTGCCCCTCTTGACTTCTTACTGAATTGCTCTGCTTGACAGCACTGCTTCTGAACTCGGTGGATTGAACTGCACTGACTGAGTGGAACTTAACCGAACCCCACTCACCTTAACAGCTCTGTGCCTCTTTTTTGTTTGTTTTTTGTTTTTTGTTTGTTTTTGAGACAGGGTTTCTCTGTGTATCCCTGGCTGTCCTGGAACTCTCTTTGTAGACCAGGCTGGCCTCGAGCTCAGAAATCTGCCTGCCTCTGCCTCCCAAGTGCTGGGATTACAGGCGTGCACCACCACTGCCCGGCTACTGCACTGTCTCTTAACTCAGAGATTCTCTTTCTCTGTACATCTCTCAGATAGGCTCTTTTTCCTGCCTGTTCTTGTAAGAGTTAGGCATATCCTATCTCTGTCTCATTCTGTCAAATCTTTCTCTGATTCATCATTTTGTCTGCCTCTCAATTAGGAGTTACTTTCAAACATGGCTGCTTTTTTTTTGTTTGGTTTGGTTTTTTGTTTTTGTTTTTGTTTTCTGAAATGAACCATACCTTTATTGTTAGGGATTAAAGGTGTGTACTAAGTGTGTGTCTGTATTCCAGCCAGATCATAGTGTGATTCAGGACATGTCTGTATTCTGGCTGAATCATACAGACCTAGAAGTTCTTCGGATCAGATCCTTTGCAAAAGCAGTCATTTTGATGGATTAAAATCCCTCTACACAGAGAATAAACTAGATGAAGATTGTAACAACTTAGAGTGTATTGGGCAGTATGTGGTAGGGATACCTGCACTAGGAGTATGAATGAAATATGAAACGAGAAATTGTGATTGTCATTTCCATGGGACATCATTGACTGCTGGAGAGGAATATGCAATTGTTGCTTTATTTGCCAATTTTCCTAAATCTGAACTCTGAGGAAACTAGTGGTGTTTTATATATTTAAAATTGAAATTTTATTCCATCCACATTGACCAATTAAGGATCTCTGTACTAAGTACTATCTACTGCAAGAAGAGATGATGAGGGTGGGAACAGCATAGCTGTAAGCCATTAAAAGTCTTTAAAACACTTTATCCATTTAGCAGAATTGTAGTTACTGGGAGATAGCGTCAACTTTCTTTTATGACAGATCTCCTAGAAGGTTGACTACACTCCAGGGTGGTTCCCACTCCCAAGAGTTATTGGGTGCTCAAACTAGATCAGATGGGGCAAGAATCAAAAAAGATAACTCAAAGTTGGGTGGATGGACAAAGAAGCTGCAAGAGGGTACATATGAGAGAGTTGGAGAGAGGAATGTGATCAAATGGATTATATGAAACTCTTAAAGAATTAATAAATATTTTTAAAAATTGAAAATTACAAAGACAAGTTGGAAATTTCTTTGGGTCTTAGTGCTTCACAAACCAGAACTTGAGCTATATAAACAGTAGTTTCCAATATATGACTTGTAACTTTTAGTTGAAATTCATTACAAATATTATTTGGAGGTACTTGGTAAATGAAGAGTACATAACTCTAGTTCTCCAGTGATAGCTATGAATCACGTATCAGAAAAGAAATGTCATCAAAGGCTGCAGAAGAATTTTATAAAGTGACTTCATGTTTTCTTCATGTTTCTCTATTCGTTAAGTATTGAATCATTTTCATAATATACTTGGGGCTGGTGTGAGAAGTGAAACTCAAACATTAGGAGAAAAGAGAAAGGAGAAAGCATGCAGAGACAGTGGTTAGAACTGAAGGGTAGAGGCTCCAACACAGTGAGTGAGTTAGATAAATGATTGTCCAAATACTTAGAGGCAAACAGTTGGTACATGAGTTGGTTTTGCTAGAGCTGTAATGAATGCCATTCTTCTCTATGGAACAGCATGCTGGAGCTTTAGCGTATCACTGCTTGGTGCCCAGTGGGCAGCAAGCACCTACTTGCCAGTGCCACTTTTTAGTGCATGTCCATCTGCAGGATACTAAACTGGCTGCCATCATTTTGATGTTTATAAATATGAGTAGTTATGATATTACTCAGTGGATTTTGTTTTAGGTAAAAAATAAATAAATAAATAAAAAACCCAAATAAGGAAACTTAAAAAAGGGAAATGGATTAAGAAGGGAAAATAATAAGAGGAGAAAGGGTGAGAGGAGGGTGGGGGTGCCCAGGATCAGGAGAGAGGAGGGTGAGGACTCAGAGGGTCTGAAGTGAGGAGGGTTGAGATACATAGGATCTGCAAAGAGTAGGGTGGGAATTCACAGGATCTGGGAAACAAGTTTCATCTGTCCTGCAGAATGAAAGGATTTCTTAGGTGACTCCTTGTTGGGGAAATAAGTAGGAAGCTTGCTCTGTAGAGTAGAACTTTTTGTCCAAGAGTTTATTTCCAGATTTTATGATGTTTTGTGACTAAGAAAACAACTCCACAAAGAATCTGTAAGCGTTTTTTAAGAAGTTAAAATCAGTAGTGAATAAAGAATTTTATTATAATTTTGAATCTTCTAGAGTGTGCTTAGAATAATTTGCAACAAAAGTTGTATGTACGCATATATACATTCTCCAGATTGCTCATTTGACAAAACAAAATTCAAAATTTCATAAGAAATCTTGTAGGTGTGTATCATTGCCTTCGTCTTGTAAGATGCATCACAGTATTATTAGAGGCAATGGAAAAAAAATCAAAACCACATTTCAAATACTTTTCAAATAAGGTATTTATGAAATAGTTTCTTCAGTGTTCTCTATCCATCCCTGCTCTACTCGTTGCCCAGGCAGCAGAGGGGTAGCTGTGCACAGAGCTGTCTGAATTTCACGAGAAAAGCTATGGAGACAAACCAGTATTGTCCTCATTTGCAGTCATTAGAATGGTTTTTGTTTGTTTGTCCTGAATTTTGCCATATTTTCTTAGGGGTTACTTATAGAGACATAATATCTTCTTACTAATTTCTAAGCTTGGATTTTCTGATATTTGAAAAAAAGAACATACTCTCATAACTCGGTGTACGAGATTTGTGGATTGTTTACAATGCACTGGATCTCAGATGGTTTAAAAAAAAAAGATAATCAGTGCAGCCTTCCTGCTCATTCTCACCAAGGGTCTATCAATGCCTTCTTTCCTTTTTATTTGCTAAAATAAATTCGTTTGGTGAGAGTTGACATGCTAATGAACGGTAATGTATGCCAAACACAAAGAGGGCAAGGCTCACACACAGTTTCTTCAAAGCTCAAATAAATTGCGCAATAAAGGTTGTCGATAGGAACTACTGAGAACATTTAAATACTAAGTGTATTAAGTTTTGATTGGAACAATCAGAATAAAGTATAGAGTCGTCATTTCAGTGGGGAGCTCAAGTAGGCTACTGACTGAGATGATGATGTGTCTGGACTGTGTTGGATGATTACTGCAGAGGATCTTATTAGTTGCTATGTTCTTAAAAAAAAGCACAGAGCAAAATTTCCATATCTAATAATCATAGAGTTGACACATAATGTTCTACCTAAATGGAGATTGCTGAATATAACAGACCCAGCACTGAAGCATCTGCAAGTACAACAGCTTCCCTGGGAGGTTATGGGCACTTCCATCAATATGATAATAGAAGCCCCAGAGATCAGGCAGAAAACGTAGTACTACAGGACTATGAGCAGAGGCTAGGGGGTGGGACTTATCTCTATGCCCAGTGTATGGAGTTTACTTTCCTAGAGCTAAGTCAGAATCTGTGTAGCTAATTAATGACTCTCCCACATGATCTTAACATGCTGTGTTTGTCTTTAACTAGATTTAATAGTGTGCCTTGCCTCTCTTTAGATACCTTAGCTCCCTTGTTTTTCTGTTTCTCTTCTCTCTCTGAGTCTCTCTCTCTCTTCATCCCTTACTTCCCCTCCTCCCAGTCACCACTCAGTTTTTTGATTTACAAACTGTGCCCTTGAGTAATAGTATCTAAATGCTATTTATGTCCATGCTTCCAGTTCCAGGTCCACCAACTCCACACACATGCTTCAAATTAAAGGGTGATAGCCTCATAGCATGCGTGCAATGGGACCTCACCATCAAAGCATCAATGGAAAGTGCTCTTCAGTGGCCATATAGAGAAATTATCAACAGCTGTTGTCATCCTGGAAAACATAGAAGCACTTGAGATGGTGAGTTACTATAACTTACCAGTATCATATAAGATGAATTATGAAGTGATAATATACAGAGGACAGGTGAGTCTTAAAAAGGAGGGGAGCTGATAATCACAGGAGAGCGTTTATGGAAGGAATATGACTGAGACACTGCTGAGCTGAATGTTTTCTTAACATTTCCCTATAGGAGAATTAACAATATGAACTAACCAGTACCCCCAGAGCTCGTGTCTCTAGCTGCATATGTAGCAGAAGATGGCCTAGTCAGCCATCAATGGGAGGAGAGACCCTTGGTCTTGCGAACATTATATGCCCCAGTACAGGGGAATGCCAAGGCCAGGAAGCAGGAATGGGTAGGTTGGGGGGCAGGTCAGGGGGTGCGTATAGGGGACTTTCAGAGAGGAAACTAGGAAAGGGGATAGCATTTGAAATGTAAATGAAGAAAATATCTAATAACAAAATTCACAGTCAGAAAAAAAAAGAAAAAGAAACCTGAAAGAAAAATTCAGATGGCTATTCTTGGTTGTCAATTTGACTACGTCTGAAATTAACCAAACCCCAAGTGGCTAGGTACACTTGTGAAGGAATTTTTAAAATTAAACGTGGGAAGACCCACTTTTAATCTGAATTTTTTGAGGTGGAAGGATACACCCTTAATCTGAGCCACATCTTCTTCTGGCAGCTTATAAAAAGAACACAGGAGAAGGGAGCTTGCACTCTTTGGCTGCTTGCTCTCATTGGCAAGTCCGTTCCTTTTCTGGCTTTAGAGTCTGCTTCTTTAGGATTCTGACATATACTGAAGACGAGAAACATACAGTCTGTGTACTGAACAACTACTGGATTCTTTGACCTTCCATTGGTAGACAGCCATTATTGAACTACCTGGCCACAGCCTATATAAACCACACTCATAAATCCTAAATGCAGTCCAGAGACTTGCTAGAGAGAGGAGCAAGCATATGCATGCCATACTACAGTCAGCTGCAGCATGGCAAAGTTCCCTCAGTGTGCCTGCTAGAGAAGAACAAAGATTAGCTTACATTTATTCAGATTTTGAAGATAATATTTTTAAAAATAGTTTTGAAGTATAGTATTGTTTTTCTAAATAGAGTGTACTTGATTAACTCTTTGACCATATTCATTCTTAAAGCCACTGTCACCTCTGATAAAATAGATATGCTGGTCACCCTTCAGTTTTCTGTGTACTCCTTTATGACCATGACCATGTGCCTCTTCTCCTTCACTCCTCCCCTTCCCTATGGTTTTGAAGTAGCAGATGGCTTACTTTCATGTACAGTTGTTGTTCATGGTTTCTCTTAAATGTTTTTGCATTGTGTGTGTGTGTGTGTGTGTGTGTGTGTCTGTGTGTGTGTGTTTAAATGTGCTTTGCCTAGATGTATGTCTGTGCCTAGTGACTTGGAGGACAGAAAAGGTACCGGATCCTCTGGAAGTGGAGTTAGAGTTGTGACCTGCCAAATGGGTACTGAAAATCAAAACCAGGTCCTCTGAAAGAGCAGCCACTGCTCTTAACTCCTGAGCCATCTCCCCGGCCTCTACGAGACTACACAGCCTCAGAGTGGCTGTGCTAAGTGTACAGAAGCTCACTGAGATGTATATAGAGTTTGGGTTTGATTGATCTTGTTGTATAATTCTTTTTATGGCAAGCTCTTGACAATAAAAAATTTAAAAAGTAGTTCACACATTTTAATAAGATGAATTTAATAAGATGAATTTAACTAAAAAATCCTTTCTTTTAAAAAATTCATATAATTCTCAATTACTTGGGAACTTTTCAAAGGTTATTTCCATGTACTTAGACCCATAAGTGTTGGAGGGCAAATGGGCAAATGGGCTGTACTTTGATTATGGTCTATGGTGGCAGATGTCTCAGATACACTTTTAAAGAACATATATGCTGTTGTCAGGTGCCATGTACTATGAATGCCCACTAAGTCAAATTCATGGTATTATTCAAATAGTCTACACTTTCAGAATTCTCATTTGCATGTCCTATTGTGATGAAAATGCTTGCTGACATTAATATTTTAAGTCTACTGTGTTTATGTTTTACACATTTTGAAGCTTGATCGTAAAGTACATAAATATTTAGGATTACTATGAGCATTGATGAGTATGTCCTTTTACTTTTATCATTGTAAAATGATCTTTTTATCACTGGTAATATTCTTTGTTCTGAAATTTGGCATTTAGCACAGAAGTAAGTACTTCAGATTTCTTTTAATTTTAACAAAACATATCTTTTCCAATTCTTTCACCTTTAACCTTTGTTTCTACACATGATTAGTGCTTTCTGGATGAACATGCATAGTTGGGCCTTGCCTTAATTTCATAATATTGCTTTTGATTAGAAATGACTGGAACATTTACAGTTAATATGTTCCTCATCATGATCATATTTAAATATATCTTTCTACCTATTAGTATTCTTTTTATGTTTTACACTGTACTTAGGATCAATTTAGTTTTTTATGGTTCTAACTTAGAATTTAAGGGATTAATATATTTTTTCTTTTCCTTTAGGTTTTATAGTATGCATTTTAATATATAAATTGAAATGTCATCAAATAACATGTTCAGGAAGTTTTAAAATTATGCTTCCATTTGTTCTCTTGCAACCTTAGGTTTTCTTTTATTCTTAAACCCTGTATGATAGTTTCCAGAATCTTCTCTTTCTTGAAAACAATTACTGCAGCCTTTATTCTATTTATATATCCTAATATCTATATATTTATATTTATATATTTACATTATTTTAAATATGTAGCATATATTTATATACTATGAATAAATAACATATGATAACTATATAAACATAAATATATATCTAATCTAATAAATTTACATAATGTATAATGTTATATAAAATACTATATATGCCACAATATTTAATCTGCAGCCTTTGGGTTTTCTAGTTTAGATTGAAGATAGTTATAAAAAGAGTGCAAGGCAAGGAATTTATTTAGTATTTAATATTTATATTTACTTAGTATTTCTATTTCTTTATCAATATAAATTATATATCCTATTTTTAAATTTTGATGCTAAGGAGTTATACATATGCTTATGATTAAGTACTACCTTTTTAGAAAACCTTTTTTTTTCTTTTTGGTAAATATTACATTGCCCTACACATATGACTATTTAACCTGACGAATTTACATGTGTAGTGGTCAAGATATCCCTGTTCTGGCCTACTGGCTGTCATGTGCTCTGAATTTATAAATGGGCTTCTCTGTATGATATAAAGGTAAATGTTGCATGTCAAATAAAATACCAAAAAGGAAAAGGAAAACAGTGCTTTTCTCCATCATGACAACTTACCTATTGATTTTAAGAACACGAGATTTTTCATATTGTTTTTCTAATGTGTTCTCTTTATTCAAAACCTTTATTTTAAGGAGTATTTGTAGGGGCCTTATAGGGTCCTATAGCAAGTGGCCTATAGGTAAAAGTAAACCATAATATTGGTCTCACACTAAAAGATGGAATTCTTTCTGTAAAAAGTTCTCACATTGCAAGTCCATGGTTGAAATTACTCTTCAATGGTTGAGACACATCTTGCTCCAATTAATAATGTCATGCTACTCACTATAAAAAAACCCAAGGGCAGGCAAGAGAAGACAGGATTATCGCTCTTTTCAGGATCCTTGGCTGTAACCCAACCCATTGACTTCATCACTGCTCTCTTCCATGTTGAAAAACGAATTTCACTCTCTGTGGCTTGGATTTGTGGTTCATATCGTTCCATCAGGATCGCAGACAAGTCTTCAGGTTCAAGACTCCAAACATTTACCCCTTCTGCAGCTCCAGCTGCCATGGCAGCTCCCAGGGCCGTCGTTTCCGGCATGACAGATTTAACTACGGGAATGTGCAGAATATCTGCCTGTAGCTGCATAAGAATCCTGTTGTTGGTCATTCCTCCATCAACCTGCAAATGACTGAGTGGAATTCCACAGTCGCGATTCATGGCATCCAAAATCTCTCGGGTTTGGAAACAAACAGCTTCTAATGCAGCAAAGGCAATATGGCATTTATTGGTGAACTGAGTGAGACCACAGATGATCCCTCTTGCACTGGGTTCCCAGTAAGGTGCATACAACCCCGAAAAGGCTGGGACAAAGTAGCAGCCATAGGAAGTGCCTACCTCTCTTGCAAGGTTTTCAACTTCCCCCGAGGTCGTTATAATTTCGAAATTGTCTCTTAGCCAGCGAATAACAGCACCAGCTATAGCAACAGAACCTTCTAAGGCATAAAAAACTGGCTTATTTTTGCCTAGTTTGTAAGCCAGTGTGGTCAGAAGGCCATGTTCAGAAAACACACATTTCTGGCCTGTATTACATAGTAAAAAACATCCTGTTCCATATGTGTTCTTGGCTTGACCTTCGTGGAAACACATTTGTCCCACTAAAGCAGCAGACTGATCCCCCAAACATCCCGATATTGGCACACCTTCCAAGGCCCCTGATGTCATCAGGCCGTAGATCTCAGAAGAACTGCATACATTTGGGAGGATGCTCATTGGAATTTCAAAAAAGTCACAGAGTTCTTTATCCCATTCCAAAGAGTGGATGTTGAAAAGCATCGTTCTGCATGCATTTGTTACATCTGTACAATGGATGCCTCCGTTGACGCCTCCGGTCATACACCAGATGAGCCAAGAGTCGATGGTTCCAAACAGGGCTCTGCCTTCCTCAACGGCCTTTTGAATGGGTCTTAGGTTGTCCAGCATCCACCGCAGCTTCACAGCACTGAAGTAAGTGCTAAGAGGAAGGCCGGTCTTAGACTTGACAAAGTTGCTATTTCCTGGGATTTTCTTATTGAGAATCTCCACAGTAGACTGGGTTCTGAGATCAAGCCACACCACAGCATTGTACAGAGGGTCTCCCGTGAACTTGTCCCAGACCACAGTGGTTTCCCGCTGGTTACTCACGCCGATAGCTTTAATGTTGGAAATATCAATGTTCACCTCAGCAAGTTTCTCGCAAGCTTTCGCTATGCATTCATAGACAGACTTAAGGATTTCCTTGGGGTCTTGCTCTACCCATCCTTCTTTTGGATACTCTTGAGTCAGTTCCACCTGATGAGTGCAAACTAGTTCTGCTGTTTTGGTATTGAAAATTAGAAAGCGAGTGGAGTTGGTTCCCTGGACCACCGCTCCCACCAACGGCCCCGCAGTAGTTTGCTTCGAGGCTGCCATGAAACTGGTCAGTGGACTGCAGCTCAGGGACGGTTTCCCTGGTGATGCCAGTTGGGAGGAGGCACAACAGCCAGTCAGGAACGCTGGAGTGCGCAGGCGCAGCTGCCAGTCCAACAGCTTCAGGAGCCTAGTTCCCCCTCACCCAAGCCCCGCCCCTCACCTCTCCATACTGTTTCCAGGAATTTATATGAAAATATTCAGTATGCACCGAACTCTTGCATATGTGGCTCTGTATCTCTGTTTTTCTTCCCTTTCTTCCTATGTGGTATCATTAACATTTAGTATTGAGAGCAGATATATGGAACATGAATTTTTCCAATGTTGGAATATCTGAAAAACATTTTGTCTTAATACTGAAAACTAACTCTTTTTGGTTATAGATTTCTAATTTCCTTTCCCACTCTTTCCTTTGAAAAACCAAAAAAGAAAAAAGAAACAAAACAAAAAAGAAAAACAAACAAACAAACAAATAACAACAACAAAAATCATGGAGTAGTTACTCCAACAGCTTCATTTCCCATCTCACTTATGTTTCGGTCATTCTTTAGCTTGCTTTACTCTGACTGCTTGTAGAGTTTTCGTTATTGATGGTTTTCATTGTTTGTTTTTTAAACGGGTATTTTCGCATCAGTTTTATCATGTCGTGGTAAATTGTGTGTTTTCTTGTTTGTTCTTGGAATTCACTGTGTCAAATATCTGCAGATTTACAGCTTCCATCAAGTTAGGACAATTCTGGTTATTATTTATTCCATATTTTCATTGTTTGCTCCCTTTAAGGTTTCAAACCTCACACACTAGGCATGCATGTCTTACAAATTCACTCCTACTCATCTTAATGATATTTTTTCTGTCTTCGTTTAAATTATGGTTTACAATCGCTCTGTCTTTAAGCCGACTGACCTACAATATCTAAAAATGCAGTTAATTCATCTGTGATATTTTTCCTCTTCAAGTGTAGTTTTCATTCCTAGAAGTTCAATTTGGGGATTTAAAAATATCTACCAAACTTTAACACGTGGGGTATAGTTAGAATAGCTTTTAATTTCATTTTCTGCCAAAACTACCACCTGTGTCAGTTTCTGTTCGACTTTGTCTTATTGATTGTCTTATTATAGCTTTTATTTCCATGTTCTTTTGTGTGTCTGATAGTTTTTAATTACATGCTAGGTGCTGTGGATTTGCTTACCTGGCTGCTGGACCCGGACCCACTTGCATCCATGTCAGTCTTCTGGAACTCTGTTAAGTCACTTGGAAACAGTTGGGTTTTTTCTAGTTTTACTTTTAATTTGAAAAAAAAAATTATTTTTGGTGACTTTGTACATATAAATAATGTGTTTATGTCCTGTCTACTCCTCAGGAGTTCCCCTCCAACCTCTCTCCAGTCACTCCCAACTTCATGCCTTCTTCTTCAAATCCCTGGAGTCCAATTCATCCTGCCTCTGTGTCCGTGGATGTAAGTACATCCACTGGACCATGAACACCTTATCTTAGACTATATTCACAAAGAGCACTCCCTCTCCTTCTCCCAGAAGCCATCAGTTGACAATACCTCCTCAGCTAGGCGTGAGGCCACGTGAGCTCCTCTCTACCACTGACTTTAGTGGATATGGAGAAGTCAAGATAGAAATGACCTGGGAATGTCCTTCCTGCTTGCATTACCTTTCATAGACTAGAAAGGGGGTGGGACAGCACCAAGAGTCTTAACCCCCACTGTGAACTTTGCAAGCTAGAGTAATGACACATCACATCTGGGAAGATATGAGCATTGGTGTACAGTTGTGGCATAAACATTATGGCGACAACCAACAGCTTTTGAATTGGAGTTAAGGCCACCCCACAGGATGTAACTCATCCTTGTAACTAAAATCATCCCAGGAAGTCACGGGTCATGTCATGATCTCCAGGAAGTACACAATATTATTATTCTGCTAAATAGGCTTAGTTAGCATTGAACTACCTTCTGAATTCATCTCTCTACACATAGATTAGTGCACATCTCCAGCCTCATCAGAGAAATCGATTTTTGGCAGTGGAGAGTGATTGATACACAGATTCCAACCTGCTCTCCTCAGCACACAATAATTGAGAATGGAATGCTCATCACTCCAGGTGTCTCTCAGGGCTCAGAAAACATCACCACGGGAGGCAGGGGGGGGGGNGTGTGTGTGTGTGTGTGTGTGTGTGTGTGTGTGTAGGGGTTGTATAAGCACATATATTTCTCCAGTACAAAATGTCTAAAGCATTGGGGAGAGTGTAGGATGGGCCTTTAAATACTTCATTAAAACCTTTGCACAGAAAAGTAGGTCTCCTACCTTCAGAACAACCTTTGTGGTAATAGCAGAGTTGAAATAGTATGTGGTACATTTATTTTATTTTTATTACATAAAAATATACTTGCACTTTAAGTTGTTTTAGTACATATACTTTTGTACTTTACAAGTTCTGTTATTGAGTTTTAAACTGTATCTTGTTGGGAAAAGGTTTATATCTGGACATGCTTTTCTCTAAATCTAATAATAAATATATTCTCTGCTGTTTTCATAATCTAACTGCATACTTCCCTTCCTATCCTTACTTTACCTCTTCTTCCCCTTTTTACATTCCATCCTCAGTTCACTAACTTAAACATTGATACCTTTAGCTCTTAAAAAAAAAAGACTAGAGTGCCCTACTGCTGCTGTCTCTGAACTCAACAGGGAATACATAGTTAAGTGAACAAGATTTTTTTTTCTCCTGTAGCTAGCACTAAGACTGCTGCCAAACTATCATAGTTGTTACTGCAGCTGGCTTCCCCTCAAAAAAATAAAATTCAGAGGACATATGCATCCCAACAGATGTACATAACACAACAAACAAATACAAAAAAGCCAAGAGACAGCACTCTTCTATGACACATCTACAAGGTGACAATTTATCAATACTAGAAAAGAAAGATAAGGAGATAGCTGAGATGCAAGATAAGCATGTTAGATTCCCACCTGAAAAGAGATCAACAATTCCACATAGCACTCAAACAGGTATAGAAGTCAATTCAAGAAGTAGACATGAAAGTTACTAAATAAATTCAGGACCTAGACAAGAAATTTACCAAAGGGGATGAAATAATCAGCAACTTGGAGGGAAACTTTACATAGAAGAACAATTCAGCAAGGAAACTGAGATGCTGAAAAGTGCCAGGCAGATATTCTGCAAATGAAAAAAATCAACCAGTTGAATAAGTAAATAAATAAATACATACATACATAAACAAACAAACAAATAAGTAAATACCACATTGCTGGTTGTGGTGGCACATACATTTTATTCCAGCACTCAGGAAGCACAGGCAAGAGGATCTCTGAGTTTGAGGCCAGCCTGGTCTGTGATATGAGTTCCAGGACAACTAAGGCTACACAGAGAAACCCTGTCTCCAAAGACTAAAAAAAAAAAAAAATGCAGAAGGCAAATAAGATCAAGTAGAACAAAACTCTGGAATAGATGAGGTCAAGTAAATGAGAGAGAGAGAGAGAGAGAGAGAGAGAGAGAGAGAGAGAGAGAGACCAAGAAGAAGGAGGAGGAGGAAGAGGGGAGAGGGGAGGGGGAGGAGGAGGGTAGGGGAGGGGGAGGGGGGAGACAGAGTCAGAGAGAGAGGACTCACCCCAAAATGATATCTTCTGTATATGGCAGAGCTGTTGAGTGCATAAACTCACAGCAACTGGGGTTACCCTTTCAGAGATGCAAATTGACAAGGTCAAGTTCCAACTTCACTTCTAAAAATTGTTAGAAGAAATACAGGCCATGCTTAGTTTATGAGTAATTATTCTCCTTGGTATTAAAGATAAATATATTTGTGTACTCTAAGCAAATGATGTTTGGTTTGGTGGCTGGTGGCAACAGTCTTAGATCCCAGACCTGGATTCATATCAGATCCTTTTCTTCCTTCTGTATATTTCTCAGCCTCGGGCATTTTCTTCATAAAGGAGCATGGGTCAGTACTGAGCTGAATACTCTGGGTGCTCCCTGAGGCACCTCGTTTGTTTTTTTTTTTTCCTCCAGCACAGCTCTACTTTCCTTTGTGTGCCCTCCACTGGTTACCTACCTTAGTATCTATGAAAGATCAGCTCTGTGTCCTTGGTATTCACTTCCACTGGGCTTCGTCTGGGTGACATATCCCTATGCTGTGACTCAAAACAAGGCAGTGAGCTAGTGGTGCCCGTGCCATTGATTCTCACTGTTACAGAGCTCACTGGGAATAAACCACCAATCAAAGAAAACCCATGGAGGGACTCATGGCTCAGCTGCATATGTAGCTGAGGATGGCCTAATTGGTCATCAAGGGGAGGAGAGGCCCTTGGTCCTGTGAAGGCTCTATGACCCAGTATAGGGGAATATTCCTGGGCCAGGAAGCAGGAGTGGGTGAGTTGGGGAGCAGGGGAAGAGGATAGGGGATTTTCACAAGGGAAACTAGGAAAGGGGATAACATTTGGGAATGTAAATAAAGAAAATATCTAATAAAAAAGAAAAAACTCAAAAAAAAAAATCCCTTTTCGTGCCCTGGCACTTATCACTTTATGCAAACTGTCATAAATTTTATAAATAATTTCCTATATTTTTTGTTCACCTTCTAGTTGTTTAGTGTGAGGAGGTAGGCCAGTCTTTTCTATTCCATGTTGGCCAGAGTAAAATTCTACTTAATGAAAACTTAGAATTTTCTACTATCTGTGAAGTTGGTGATTAAAAAGTACTTAATTACCAGTTAAAATGTATTTAATAGTCAATAAGTTAATGTAGCATTTTCTACATTGGTGCATATATTGTATCTGAGGTAGCTAAATGAAGAGACTCATTTATTCCTAATGAAAAACCAAACAGAACAAAGGCAGAAAATAATGAAATGTGCTGCATTGCTGTTATTTCACTATGCTAACTGGATCTTATTTCCCATTCAAACAATCTCTCCAGGAATTAAACAGTGAGGCAAAGAAAGGTAACAAACATGCAGATGCAAGTTGAATGGTGAGTGATAGGAAGGACAAGGAACAGCACAGAAGCCAGGCGTGGTGGCGCACGCCTTTAATCCCAGCACTTGGGAGGCAGAGGCAGGCGGATTTCTGAGTTC
>NC_034602.1:85987228-86029088 GCF_900095145.1 Mus pahari
CTGTTTGTCACCCCACATTCGCCGAATCCTCGCTCACCTGCAACCAGAGACCCGTTCCCCGCAGATCAGGGACCCCAGAAAAGTCCGTCTGCGGCAGCCCCCAACACACATACAGTAGAGGACTTCCAGGTCTGTGTTCATTCAAAGATGATGCACCTAACCCTCAAGAGACTGGAGGCCCCAGGGAGTTTAGAGGTCAGGTGGGGTGGAGGGTGGGGACATTAACATGGAGCTGGGGTAGTGTGGGGAGGTATGGGATGCGGAGCAGCCCGAGGGTGAATAGGGAGGGGCTGGAATATGGAGTGTAAAAATGAATTACAAATGAAATTAAATTAAAAAATTTCTCTTTAATGTAAATACTTAATTATAAGATCTTCTGATGCTTAAAAAAATGGATTATGCAGTGCAACTGATGGCAAGTTATAGTCATTAAATCATTAGATAAACGTTACAATACAGTCTAGGAAGTTGGCTAACTGACTTAGCTTCTTTAAGGAAAGCTGACAAACCCAATGTTAACAAAGAATGTTTACAGACAACTGAACCAAAAAGTAAAAAGTTTAAAGCGTCCCAGGTGATATAAGGTGGTAGTCAGGTAATAATTGTGCTCAGACATAACCCCTTCTTTGATTAAAGTTTTTATTGATATTGACACTACAAAGTTTTAAATCCATCCATTCATTCTATAATTTATCCAATATGTTCTGAGGGTTGTTGTGGTGGTTTGAATAGGTATGGCATGCATTTAAGTGCTTGGTCCACAGGGAGTAACACTATTAAGTGGTGGTGTAGCTGTGGCCTTGCTGGAGGAAGTGTGTCACTGTGTAGGTGGGCTTTGTGTTCTCATATATGCTCAAGCTATGCCCAGTGTGGTACATAGTTTCCTGCTGCCTGTGGATCAAGGTATAAGACCCTCAGCTCCTCCAGCACCATATCTACCTGCAGGTTGCCACGCTTTCTGCCATGATGATAACGGTCTAAATGTCTAAAACAGTAAGCCAACCCCAAATTAAATGTTTTCTTGTTTAAAGAGTTGCCACGATCATGGTGTCTCTTCATAGCAATGAAACCCTAAGACAGTTGTTATATGTGAGTTTTATTGTAGGCAATAATACAGTGATATGTAAAACATTGCCCTCACTATAGTCTTTAAGTTAGAACCATATCAATTAAACTGACTTGTTTTTGATGGTATGTCTTTCAGTGAATATCTTGTTACCTAGAGTGATTTATTTTAGTTATTTCTTTTCCCCCATCAACTCCCCTATATTGTAAGTTCAATGAAGCCATGGAACTGGGACTATTATATTTAATCCTTTATTTACAGCATGACTGAAACCTAGGAACTCAAAAAGTTTGTTAAATGAATTAATGAACACCACTAGTTCTGGTCCTTGCTTGGTGAAATAATTATGATAAAGTCAAGATAATTTATTTGTATTTATTTTTACATATGGTCTAGCATACATTATAAATTGTTAGTGCAACCAGTTATCCCCAAAAGAGCAATTTTGAAGTTTCACTTTGGGAGTCATTAGAAATATATGCTTCTTGGTTAATCACCTTTATAAGTGTTATCAACAAAAGACAGAGGGAGTGAATTATTTCAGGAAAAAAATAATATGAAAGAAAACTTGACTTCTAAGACCTGGAAACTTCTGCATGGAAAATACTTGACTTGCTTCTCTGAACTGCAGAAAATTGTCTCGAGCTCCTGTTTGTGTGGGGTTCCTAATATAAGAAGAGTATTTTAAATTTAGTATTGCAACTTTACCACTGGACTTGTACTGCATTCCAAGTGGAAGGAAAAAGGTGTGAGAGGGGAAATTAAATTTTTATGCAAATTAAAATTATTCTATAAAACACAGAAGTATTAATAACTCACTGTGAACGCAGCAAGAGGTTAATAAAAGCAGGGCAGGTGGGTTTCACAAATACCCACTTCCATTAGGTTATCAGAGATACTCTCGGACAGATGGCACCTGGGACAGTAGCCCGGTGATGATAGCAGGCATGCTTTGTGCAGTTTGGCTGTAGGCTGCTAGCCCTTTCGAATGGGTATCTGGCCTCCACAAAGACCTTTATGATCCATCATCATATCCTTACCTCCATTATACTGGATAGTCAATTACTTCATGTAAGATTGTCTTGTTGGAGTCCACCGAAAGACCGTAAGTCACAAAGACCACAGAGACCAAGATCACTGCAAACTGCAAGAGGTTTTTTATTGATCCAATACCTTGGGGCCCCTCAGCATGCACAGGCAAGAGGAGACCCCAAATGAACAAAGAACACACTTTTTATATCTTGTAAGGGGCAGATTTAGGCAAAAAGGCTAGCTGGTTTATTCTAATTGGTGTAGCAAGTGACCCTTTTGGGCATTAGTTGGTTTGCATGGGTGACTATCTTTGGCCTGGTCTCTCACTCCACCTGCCCTTATGGTTTTTCTTTCAGCATTGTTTAGTCGGCCAGCTTCCTTATCTGGCTCTGCATCTGGCCTGCTAGTATAGTTTGGAAAGTCCCTTCAGAGGGGGAAGGGGCTGGGTGGTCTTGAACTTATTTTGGATCCTACAGTCTCAATTAAGAATGTCTTTCCAGAATAGTTTAAAATATCTTCCATTTGTATCAACTAGCTTTTGACAAGGTTTGTCTGATCTTACCAATCAAAACAAGAAGCCAAGTGTCTGTCTGTACTGTATATGTGCAGGCTTAAGGTGAACCAACTCATTATAACATAACTTTTAAAGTTAACTTACTATTTCCACTGAGCTTACACTTACTCCTATGGTGCAGGAGGTTTGCAAATTTGAAAGGCTGTAGAGCCAGTTATGCAGTACAGACTATTTGAGGTACTTTTAATTCTTGTTTTTCTTGTGTTCTGTTGTTTGCTCTGAAAGCATGGACTTTGATCAGTGGAGGAAACCATCTCATTACAGGGAAGAGTATCCGGATGAGTGAATAGTGTTGCTGGTAGCTCAGAATCCCACAGCACAGTTCCAAGTTAGCAAGCACCTGACCTCTCTGTAAATGAGCTTGGCTCCTTATCCTCAATGAATCCCATTGTCCTCTGTTTCAAATGGCTCTGTCTTTTTGACACCTACAGCTCCATTTTGGAGTACTGCCATCCAAGGCTATGTGTAGCTTTTGAACTCACTAGTCTTTCTCCAGTAAAGCCCAATGTGACACCCGTCTGTAAGAAGATAGTCTTCAGTGGGCCTCAGTATGAACTTGTAATCATACACTGGCCATCATGGAAACCACTATATATGTAGAAGTTGATGGAAATCCACGAAGCCAGTTTAAAGAAGATGAGCAGCATATATGGTTGGCTTCTTCCTGAAGACATCATAGGACTGGGTAGTGGCCAAGCATAAGAGTCAAACATCCATGTAACATCTATGGCCATATAAAGATTGGCACCTGCCCCTTCCTGAGGAATCCCACCTCTTAAATGAAGATAATTTAAATTTTGATTTCTGAAAGAACTATTAGTGAGCCGTTTTTTATTCTAGCATATTAAGGCAGACTGAATAATGATCAGGAAGAGAGTTGGTAGATGAAAAGATAGGAGTAAGTTATAATAAGAAATGTTGTTTCTGTATGATGCTTACAGTAGTGTGGTGATGAGGGTATTTCAATTTTTTTGTATGTTTGCTAATGTGCATAATAAAATGTTGGTGTATGTGCTGCCAATATATCCCTATAACAAAATATCTGACATAGTAATATTTAAACAGAAATTATTTAATTTGCCTAGGTTTTAGAGAGTCTAATCTGACTGGGATCCATTGCTTTGGCTCTTATAGGATTCTGGATAGAAATTATGGGAGTGTATGACAGAGTAAACTGTCTCCCTTGGCCAAATAATGTTACCCCCCCCCCATTATTATATCACCAATGCCCTAAGCACCTCCCACCAGGCTCTACCTCCTAAAAATCTACCTCTTTCTGTGGTACTGTGCTGTGAGCTCCATTTTAACCCATGAACCTTCAGAGGACAATTAACCTTAATACTATAGCAGCTGGGAAACTAGAGTGCAAGGAAGAAGCTGATTCGCCCCTCTCCTGCCCCCCCCCCAAAAACATAATTAATGAAAATCCATTCCATGAAGCTTCCTGTGCTTGGACAATGGAGGGACACAAAGTCACTGATTCAGTGTAGAATAACGGAGTTACAACTTTTCATTCCAATAAATGTATCCACTTTACATTGTTTTAATTAAGATACTTTCCCTTTTGTTGTAGGCATTTTCTTTTGCTTTTTATAAATTCTGTAAATCTCAGAGGGCGTGGGGGACAGCTGCCTTTTTTAACTGCTTGGCTCTTCACCACCATTTCAGATACTCAAGTGGACCAGTCACAAGAGTAGGACTCAGTGGGACAGGTTAGAATTTACTAAAAGTCGGGACTCCTCTTAGTCTTGATTTAAGCGTGTGACTGGATGATAAGGGCTTTTGTTCATATTGTTTGTAGATCTGACTCTTTCAGGCTGTGTCTTAACTGATACATCGTCACAGTTGGCAATCTTCAAAACACGGGTGCATTTTTCTACATGCTGTTCCCAAATGTGCTGGACCAGCTGTTGAGAGCCATGCTATCCAATCGCCTGCAAGACCTCTTCTTGGACCACAAATCACCCCACACCCGCTCTCTCTTTGTTCTAATGAAGAATGGAAAATTTAAAACAAGCTACTGTGGTTTATTACTCCTGTTCTCCCTGTTAAGTGTGGGCCATGGGAGTCACTGAAATTCACATTTGGAAGATCCAACTTTCTAGATAAACATTCATGACAGGCCAGCCAATGAGCATAATATTCTGAGATCTAAAAGGAATTTTCCAAATAGTTGAATCTTGGAATTTGTGAGTGTGTCTGCTTGTGTGCACGCTCATGTTCTGTGTCATCTTCCCAATGAAAATTGCCCTGACACTGATCTCAATGTTAATGTATTCCTGTTTACATTTGACTTTGGAATATGTTACAGCTAATTATTACACAGGATGAAAGATCAGAGGCCTGAGTGAGGTGCTTGGGTTTATGAACAAAGGGAGCCCAATTCAGCATCTTGGCTGTGGGCCCAACGATTGTAATCACACATCTTGAAACTGGTAGGGTCTCTGCATTTTATTTGTGCGCTTGTTTGTTTGTGTGCTTGTTTGTTTATTTGTTTTCACCCCTCGTTTTTTTTAAAGGGGGTTGGGAAAGGGGTTAAGGGTTTGAAGGGGCTGAAATTTCCCCTTGAACATGATGTCAATATGTTGGCATGTCTCCTTTTATTAAGATGCCATCCAACTGATAACAAGTCCTGCTGTGTTTTACCAACATAAAAAATTAGACTGGAGACCGAAGAGCGGCAGGTGGCTTTTGGCACCAAGAAATAATCACACTTGATGTGGAAAGTAAAGTAAAAGGAGCCATCTGTTCACCACAGGAGGACGTGAAAAATCACATTAACATATTGTCACTAACATCATGAAATACACAGTTAATAATAAATTTAGTTATCAAGGCAAGTCGCATTTGATACTTACTCTGAAAATGCAGAGTGTGGAAAATGCTCATTCTCGCCCACCCCGTGTTATTTATTTATTTATTTATTTAGGAACAAAAAAAATAATCCAAGTTTGAAATGTTTCTGGGAGAGAGAGAGAGAGAGAGAGAGAGAGAGAGAGAAGAAAAGCAGTCCGTTTTAAAGTCAAGCTGTGTAGTGCATTGTTGTTGACTGAGTAAAGTAGCCTCCCATGTGGATGGAATCAATGCCATGTTACTCTAATAACTTCATACCTGGATGGGAATGCAGAGATTGGGTGGTATTTCTTACAGAAG
Source organism: Mus pahari (assembly GCF_900095145.1). Classification (NCBI taxonomy): domain Eukaryota; kingdom Metazoa; phylum Chordata; class Mammalia; order Rodentia; family Muridae; genus Mus; species Mus pahari. The sequence continues at coordinate 85,993,054 of NC_034602.1, forward strand.
AGATGGCGTGTCCCCCATGACAGATGCCCAGCTGGCAGAGAGCTGCCGGGAAGAGGCAGTGTCTGCTGCCTTCCTTTGATGGGCATTACCTTTAGTTGAAGTGTTCCTACAGAGAATTTTTCTGATGACTCTGGTGCTAAAAACCTGTTCGTAACTCCTGGGAGTTCACCTCAATAAAGGCAATGTGGCAGGGAGGGTCCTTTTCACTTTTTCTTGTGCATGTGATGTTCACATACACCAATTAAATAAAGAAGCCACAGATTTGGGGTGTCAAAATGAACCTGAAAGAAAACCCCACAACATTAACTGTTGCTGATTCCTCATCACAGCTGTGTTTAAACTCCTATGACAGTGGTTCTCAAACTTCCTAATGCTGTGACCCTTTAATGTTGTGGTGACCCCCATCATAAAATTATTCTGTTGCTACTTCATAACTCTAATTTGGTATTGTTATCATTTGTAATGTAAATATCTGATATTCAAGATATTTGATATGCTACCACTATGAAAAGGGTCCATTGACTCCCAAAAGGGTCACTACCCACGGGTTGAGAACCACTGACCTGTAGTTTCCTGCACTTTCTCGTATCGAAGATATTTCTAATATGCTTGCAAATGTGACTAACCCATATTTTTGTTTCAACCTGAAGATCGATGCCCCAGAATGTTAGGAAGTAACTTGCCTTATACTAGAAGGTTCTGATTAGTTTCTTGTTGGTTGCTGGTATTTCCTCAGATATTTTGTGATTTTTCTGAGAGCAGCAATATAATGATAACTTAAAAATATCTGTGTTCCTGAAAGAACATTGGGGTAACAATCAGAACTTTAGTTTCAGCTTTGATTTTAACTAGCTTTCTCATCTTTTATGGATCCAATAATTCCTCTGGTTATTTTATCCCCCATGAGTAAAGTTAACATAACCTTGAAGTGAACATCTTTTATTCGAAATGTGAAGATTTTAAGAGTATTGTCCAGTAGCACTAGATCTTTGATTTAAGTTAATGGAAGTGAAAGGATATTTAAGAAGCAATTGGTTTGATGTTTACTTAAAGAAATGAGATTATGGTGGGATGTGGCATATGAATTAGGATGCACAAGTTTCACCCAGGCAATGGGAGGCAGTCTAGGACAGCATGTGACAGGCAGAAGCCTGATGTTTTGGGGGACTTTTCTTTGGTCCTTTGGTCCATAGGTATGTCCATCCCTGAAGGGGAAAGCTGAGATTTAATCTTGACACTGGTGTTTACTCGCCCACTCTCTCCAATCATCTTTGCTTTAGTTCAGATCATTTGAGGTAGGAGGAGATAGATGGAAAAGAGATTTCCACTCTGTCTTCCTTTAGGAGCACCTCTTAGGAAGAGCAGAATGCTGTTCTCTGGGAGTGTGGACCACCAAGTCTGCTGTCTCCCGAGGAGCAGCTATAAGCCCTGGCTGCCGGCTGTCTTGGGTCATGTGATGACTTAGATGTGCAGTCCTCCTCTTCCTCTTTTCCTTCCCAAAGGAGCTTGAGTCTACTTTCCTTCCATAGGTTTTATCCATAGCTGCCCCGTAGCAATGGCGTAGTGTCCCATGACACCCTGCTCTTCCCTTCGCAGGCAGGCAGCCCTTTAAAAGTAATTGTTCACTGTATACCTTCTCTGCTGGGCTGTAAGGCCCACAAAGGCTACCTGGCCTGGTCAACTGGCAGCCTGGGTTACTAGGTAGGTCACAGGGTCGCAGGTAAATAACAAAATGGTAGGCAGAGAGAGCAATTTAATTGGTAGCCTACCCATAATCACCTGGAAATTCTCAGGTAGACAGAAGGGAACTGGTCTAGAAGTTATCCTTCTTCCTAGAAGCATGGGTGCAACTGTGTTAGCATTTCTTTCATGTGATTAGGATGTACATCGAACTAGATCATTGTTTTCCGAAGCTCTTAGATTTGCCCCTATGTGTATCTGAAAAGCATATTTCCCCAAATGTGAGTGACATACTTCCCACAAGTTTAGTTGCTTGTAGGGCAGCAGGTCGCTTTGTAATGTTGAATGTTTTAGAATGTGTGTGATTCATTCTAGATAATCAGTTGAATTTAATGACAAAGTTTCCTTGTTATGGCAAAGCACAGGCAAGCTACTTTTCAAGGCACTGTTTCACTGAAGTTCATTCAGCTTTGAGAAACCCATGGGGTTTTAATGAGAAAAGCCTCCATAGGCTGAGATATGTAGCATTTGGTCTACATTTGTTGCGGTGTTTGGAGAGATTTTAGAAATTAGGGCATGGAGTCTTGCTGGAGGAAGTATGTCACTTGAGATAGGCTTTATGAGTTAATATCCCGTGATGCTTTCTGCTCTTTTTCTCTTCCCTGGTGTGCCAAGGAAATTTGATTAGCCAGCTTCCTGCTGCCCCCTGCCATGGTAGACACTAATGCCCTGGAACTGTAAAACCAAAATAAACACTTTTCCTTAAGTTGCTACTGGACATGTTGTTCATTATTTCTATAGCTAAAAAGTAACTGATACAACACTATAGGTTTAATTTCACAGAGAAGAATATCTGGCAATTTTTAAAAAAATGCCAAGTGCTCTCTCTCTCTCTCTCTCTCTCTCTCTCTCTCTCTCTCTCTCTCTCTCTGTTATTGTCTTACCTTGCTATAATGTTTAGAGTAAAATGAATGGCTAAGCAGTTTAAAATAATGAAATGAATTACTAGTGCCCCTTCAAACTATCACAGCCACTATATTGAGAGTGTAATACACATTTCATAAAAGTATAGATACTTACTGAATGCATAGTATCCATGCATATATTTACTTAAGTAGCTATTAATAGTCAATAATCTCTGTACTATGACTCACTCATTTTCTACTGTTGTTTTGTAACCTGAATGTATCACAAAAAGCATCTATAGAAATGAAAGTCTGTGATAATCATGTAACCATGTAGATAAAATTAGGAAGTCATCAAATTTAATTCTACTAAAATGTGTCATGTAGGAAGGGGTTGAATGCTTGGACTTGTGGAGGAAATATTTTTTGCCACATTGCATAAAAATTACCTCAGACTCTTAAGAGATAATTGTACTAAATGGCAAGCATTTTAAGAATTGATTGACTTTCTTCCTTACCCATAGATGTCTCATTCCCTGCTTGCTGAACTTCTTTGCAGTTGCTGAAGACCAAGGCAGATGGGCACTCCAGTCAGCCTGAGGGAACAGGAATAGTATCCCTCAGGGCACTAGGCACTCAGGGATTCCCCCCTTTATCAGATGGGCTAACAGACCCTAAGAGCCCAGGGGCTCGGTCATACTCTAGTGGGCCATGCAGGCGGTCATCATTGAAGTGCCTGGTAAGCTTCATGCTGACACTGTTTTCACAGAGCATGGTAAAAATGGCCTTTCACTGTGACCGCCAGGCTTTGGCATGAAACTGCATTGTTAGAGAAACACGGGCTTGCAGTACATGAAATAGGCAGAGTTGAAGCTGATGGAACAACACCAGTCCCCCACCTCTCTTGCCTTTTCTTCTTCTTGCTGTAACTCAAGCTTCTTTCTCTGAACTTCGAAAGCCTGCTGTGTCTCGCCATTAATTAGCATTCATTACCTTTCAACATCTAGTATGTTTTTTCTCTAATGAGACTATCAAATACCTAATAAGATGACTGACTTGTATACCTTATATTTCAGTTAATCCTTTTTCCTTCTTTAACCTATGCAGCATGGAGCATATTGAGGGCAGGGAGTTACAGGAAGACCATGGTGGCCGGATCTGATGCAGGAGCTATGGAGGAGTGATGCTAACTGCACTCTTTGTGGCTTACTCATTCTGAATTCTTACACATACCTACACCTCAGAGGTGTGAGCTGGCTAGTTTTATGCTAACTTGACAGAAGCTAGAGTCATCACAGAAGAAAATGCCTCAACTGAAAAAAAATGTCTCTGTAAGATTGGGCTGGGGGCAAGCCTGTAGGGAGTTATCTTAATTAATGATTGTTTTGGGATCATCCCATTGTGGGTGGGGCCACCCCTAGGCTAGTGTCCTGGCTTTTGTAAGAAAGTAGGTTGAGCAAGCCATGGGCAGCAAGCCAGTAGGCCATGTCCATCTCTGGCCTCTGCATCAGCTCCTGCCTCCAGGTTAGTGACCTGTGAGTTCCTGTCCTAATTTCCTTGATGATGAACAGGGATGTGGACGTGTAAGTCAAATAAACTCTTTCCTCTCCAGCTTGCTTTTAGTGATGGTGTTTCACCACAATAGTAAGCCTCACTAGGATAGCATTGGCATGACCCAGAAATGGGCTGGTTCCTCTCATATCAATCACGAATCAAGAAAATGTGCTGTAGACTTGCCTATAAACAAGTCTTATGAAGGCATGGTCTCAGTTGAGGATCTCTCTCCCTAAATGACACTATCTTGGGTCAGGTTGACATAAAGCTAGCCAACACATAATGCCAATTAAATTAATAGCCACTGGGCTAACTTCTAGAATACAATGTTGAACTATGCAATCCTTGTTCTTGTGAGGTTCAAGTAAGTAACCCACAAAACCAACAAACAAACAATCCCACAAACCGAGTAATTGCTAAAGGTGAACTAATAGCAAATTGTAATATTTATTTAAATGGAACAAAAAACTAAGACTGATCATAACTAAAGTTGGGGGGGGTATTTTCTTTGCTGTTTTTCTTTGCTTCTCTTGTCCTGTCCCTCCCCTCTCCCCACAAAACATTACAAATTCCATTCAGATAGGTGTATGTCCAAGTAACAAGGACTATGAAAAGCTAACCACAATATGGTTTTTTTTTTTTTTTTTACACAAAGCTTCTTCAGAGTGAACACAGACTGTTGAGTTAGAGTTTGTATTTCTGTGATTAAAAAAACAAACAAACAAAAAAACCCATGCCTAAAGCAACTTAGAGACAGAAGGATTCATTTCGCCTGACAACCTTCAGGCCATACGCCATCACTGAGGAGGGTCAAGAAAGGGGAACCCAAGGCAGGGACATGAAGGCAGGAAATGAAGCAGGCAGAAGTCATGGGGGAACACTAGATTTCTCCTCCTGGCTTTCTCAGTTTGCTTTCTCCCTACCTCCACTGATAGATTTTTTTTATGAATAATTTGGGAATTTCCTACAATGCACCCCATCATAACTGTTTTTCGATGCTCCAATTCTGTGTCTTACCCCCAAAAGATAAACAAATATACCAAGTCCAAATCAGGTTGCCCATACACTCATGGAAGCATGGTCAAACTCCCCATGGCCAGCTGTTTAAAGATAACTGAGTCCTTACCCAGCTCTGCCCCACCCTTCAGAAGCTGTCAACTGTGATAAGCCACACTTCAACATCTTGATTACAATTTTTAGGAACCCTCTTCACTCGCTTCCTGTTTGGGCTGTTTCTTTTTGTGGAGAAGTAGGAAGGTTGTCACAGAAGCCTGTAATGTCTCTTATGGTCAATTATGATTCTGCAGTCATTGATACCACTGCAAAGCCAAAACCAAAAAAACAAAACAAATCAACAACAATAACAACAATAACAACAACCTCCCTCATCCATAATAGCTGGTGAAAGGGTGAAAGCATGGATCATAGACACCAACTTAGCTTCCTGTTGTAGCCCTGATCAGGGACATCAGTGTGGTCTCCAGAGGCAGCATGGACCACTTTTTATACCACCCAGCACCACCTGCCCAGCAGTACAACTCACAATTGGCTGGGGCCTCCAAGGCAATCATGAATCAAGAAATATAACCTGCTGTCATAGTTATTGTAAGTCATCACCTTGTCACATCTGGGAAGATAGAACCTTAATTGAGGACTTGCCTCCATCAGACTAGCCTTTGGGCATAGGCAAGAAGTTGTGGCATATTCTTGACAGGTAATTGATGTAGGTGGGTGTAGGATACTGTATCAACCCTAGGAAGGTGGGCCTGGACTATATAAGAATCATAGCTGAACAAGCTTCCTGCCTCCAGATTCCTTGGCTTCCCTTGATAATGGAATGTAACCTGTAAGTCAAATATACCCTCTTCTATTCAACTTGCTTTTGGTTGTGGTCTCTATCACAACAACAGAAAACAAAGTAGCCTAGGAGTTATATTCTGAAAAAGGCTAGCCTGAGTTCCAAAGAGAAGAGAATATTATAATATAAAAGCCAAATTGACATTTAAATAAATGAAGGCAAATGTGTATGTATATGTGTGTATGTGTATATATATATATATATATATATATGATAGTGATTGTTATATGAGTTTATTCACAATTGGCCAAGGAAGACATGTTGTTTTGTCTTTGTAATGACTGTAAATATATATTGCATCTTGTTTGTTACTTGGAAGAGCCTTTTTCTCTCCTGCCCCACAGAATGTATATTCTAAAGGCTTAAACCTTTGCTTCAATTATACTTGAAGTTTTCCAAATTATCCTTTGTTCCTGTTCCTCATTCCCCATTAGATTCTGCCTGTCATAGTCTGAAGGCAGCAATGTTCTTCTCGTCAAAATCAACACCTGTTTATATCTACATTTCAAACACAGTGGGTAAATGTTCAACTTTCACTTTTAAATACTGTATAGCGTGTACATATTTGAAGATCAATACATTTAGCCAGTAAATAATTTGTTATAAAAAATTTTAAATTAACATTATTCTCAGGAAAAATTCTTTCTTATTTTAGAATTTTTTTAAATTATGTCTTTGACAATTGTATATATATACATAAACATATATATAAAACACACACACACACACACACACACACACACATGTATCCAACTCAGATCTCAGATCTCCAGTCATACACGCCTAAGATCTCCACAATACTGTGCCCTGTCATCTTTAGCTCTTCTATTTTTTTGTCACATGGTATGGTACCATCCAGTGGAGCATGGGAAATCTTCACGTGAACAAACTCCAAAGATAGATGACCCCTTCTCTCTCAGAAGCCATCAGTTGCCCATTGCTCCTAAGCTCTTGGTGAAGACTCATGAGATGGGAGGTTTGATCTTGTGCAGGTCTTACAGAGGTAACAACCATCAATAAGGCTGTGTGTTCCTCAGTGAGGGTGATGACTGCCACAGCCAGAGGACAGTATCACACGTTACTCTTCTTCATCCTTCGGCTCCTATATTCTTTCTAGACCTCCTTCTCCATCCTCCCTGGGCCTTGGGGTGGGGTTATGATGGTGAGTATGATGGGGAGGGCACTCCCGGTCACTCATTCCCAGCACCTTGTACAGTTATGATCATTTAAATGATCTGCTGCCCATTGCAAACAAAAGCTTCTCCAACCAAGATGGAGAACAGCAATAATCTATTGACATAAACATAAATACGTATATATGAAGGCAGTTTAATAACATGTCCATTTTTCAAAATAACATTAATTTCCCCCTAGGGCCTATAACCTCATTAATTATAGGCATTTGACCAGGTTTACAATACCAACATAAACTTTTGTGAATCAGATCTCAAATTTAATGAAAGAACAGATCTTTCTTTCTATAGCTGTCATGCTACAATTGCTCCAGTGTGTACATCTCTCCTGATACATCAGTTAAAATTTCTAATCCAATTACCCTTCCTACAAATTTTCTGTCACCCTTTGCTCTTTTGAATTAAAAAATTTAGAGACTACAGAGAACTCTTTTCCCTGCCCCTGTGTGTGTGTGTGTGTGTGTGTGTGTATGAGAATGTGCATATACTTACATATGTGCATGAATCTGTACATTTGTTTCTTATATAGCTCAGGTCTAATGGATATTGCTGCCCAAAGTGGGCTGGGCCCTCCACCATCAATCACAAACCCAGACAATTTCTCACAGATTTTGCCACAGACTAGTCTGATCTGGACAAGCAGTCACTCAGGCCAGACTCCCTCAGATGACTCTATGTCATTTAGATATCAGAATGCAATGAAACTCCACAGCCCAAGGCAAGCTGGAGGAAAAGGCTTGCAATTACAGGCCCATCACTGGAGGAAGTCACTAGAGGAACTCAAACTGAGCAGGAACTGATGCAGAGGTCATGGAAGGAGGCTGCATTACTGGTTTTCTCCCCATGGCTTGCTCAGCCTGCTTTCTTATAGAACCCAGGACCAGCAGCCCAAAGATGGCACCACCCATAATAGGCTGGACCTTTTCCTCTTAACCACTAGTTAAGAAAATGCCCTACAGCTGAATCTCATGGATCTTTTCTCAGGTGAAGGTCCTTCCTTTCAGATGACTCTAGCTGCATTCAGTTGACAATACATGAGAAGGCAGAATTCTAGTCTTGTGGTTTGGGTCTCAAGTGCTTTCTGAAGAGTTTATATGCTGAAGGCTTGACCCACGGCACTTCAGTGTTCAGAAATGGGAATTTTAGAAAAGGATTTGAGCATGAAGGCTTTGACCTCATTGATAAGAAAATTAAAACATTGATGTGTTTGCAGTCTGTGGGCTGGAGTGAAGGGAACCTCTGGTCTCTGTGGACACCTGAACTTACATCCACATGCCCCAACACAGACACTTGTGCATATATAATTAAAATCATAAAAACAAATCTTTGAAAATATTGTCAGGAAAGATAACGTAGAAGTCTACTGCTACTTGATGAGTTAACATGAAGTGATAGCACATTTTCAGAACATCTGGTCAGAATTGGGAATGGTGTTCTTAATGTGTTTTAATTGGCAGTTTCATAAAGCTGGAAAATAACTATTTTACTTTTATATTGTCTTTCCAAAGAAGCAGTTTTATTCCCATTTACTCTAAATGCTTGGGTTGGTCTCCTGACCTCATCATAGTGCTTTTAAATGAGCTTAATAAAAAGCATTACAAATTATTTTTTATTTTTGTAAACCACAACCTCAGACATCTTACTTTCTTACTGAAACTGCCTATTGTCAACTCCCTGGTTATTTTCTGTTGCTGACATTTGATCCCTGAAATTTGTCATTATCATGGATTTTTGCATGTTCTCATAACATAATGGTCCTTTTTGGTTTTCCTTTCCCACCTGTCCTAAATGTCATTCATGTTTGACCATTTAGAATGCTTCATGGGCTACATCAGTCTGCCATCGTTGTAAAATCAGAGGCAATATTAGATATTTGAAATACAGGATTTAATGTGTAAAATTAGTGGCTGAAAAGCTAAGGAGAATGGAGTGTGATGTCATTGTGAACACAGTGGTTACTTATCACCCTTGGCTGGAAGGCACTAGGTATGACACTGACATAGTTCTGAAGAGAGAGCCAGTGGCACCATATTGCATTAAGTTAAGTTTCTTGGCAGGGCTGGTTTAATGAATGGAGGGCACTTGAGTAAGGCACTGAGCAGGATACACTTGCTTTCAAAACGGAATAAGATGGGGGCAGGCAGAGGCAGCGTGGGTAAGCACCACACACTTATAAATGATTCCAGTCGGAAAACCTAATGACCATAACAGAGGCCAGAGGTTCCTATTATAGTTCAAAAAAAATTAATATCAATCATATGTAAATTCAAGGGTTGAAATACAGAAAGAGAGCTCTATGATCATAACCAAGGAAAGTAAGCCCTAAGCCTTTGGCTGGGTGAGTCCAGGGAAAAGTCAGAGCATGTTCAAAACATGAAGAGGGGCCTGGCAAAGTAGGATCTAGTCTTCCCAAGGAGCAATGCCAGGCTGCTCCTGGGATGTGAGAGCAAGGCCTCGCTGCTCGCGGTGTACTGAGACAGTTTCTGGAAGCACAGTCAAACTCTGGAACACTTCTGGAGTCATTGCTGCTCTATAGATAAAAATCATAGCCATGGAAACAGGGACATGAATGAAATCGAATAGGACAGCAGTCACCTCTCTATCTCTCTGACTTCCAAGATTTACTTACTCTGTCCATGTGTAGAAAGTCACTTGGTAAGGACAAATGTAGCTCAGAACAGCTTTAGTTTGACAGAGCAGAATAGTAAGGGGTAGTGTGAGGCTGAGCAATGATAGTTTGATTATTTCTGCCCACATCTTACCCCCTCCATCTTCCACTGACTACAGCTATGAACTAGAGTACAAGTACCTGTAGCCCATAGGAAGAACAGGAAGTAACCAAAGAACAACAGGTGAATAACTAGCTTATCAATATTTTTTACTCTTTTGCGATTGCCGTAGATTCTTACTGCTGTGAGGAAACAATAACTTAAAGCAAGTTGGGTAGGAAAGGGTTTATATTGCTTACACGTCCAGGTAAGAGTCCATCTCTGAGGATAGTAAGCTTGGCAGCGACCTGGAGACAGGAACTGATGGAGAGGCCATAGGGTGCTGCTACTTACCGGGCTGCTCCTCAGAGTTTGCTCGCCTTGCTGTCTTAAAGAATACCAGAGGCATCAGCTCAGGGCTATCCCCACCCATAATTGACTGATCAATCAATAACTAAGAAAATACCCTACATGCTAGCCTACAGCCCATTGAGGCATTTTCTCAGTTAGGATTCCCTCCTCTTAGATGACCCTAGCGTGAGTCAAAACTACATAAAACTAGCCATCACAATGATAATTTTCACTGTACAGATAAGTAAAGTCCCATTCTTATGCAAAAATGCATGCAGTCCAATTTCTATGCCAACCCAGATGTTGGCAATTTGTGGTCTAACCAAGCTCATTGCTTTTGACATAGTTTTGGCAGTTAGAAAAATTCAAAAGAAGGCTATATCATGATTCAGAAAATGCTACGAAGTTATGTATTCCAGTGTTCACAAATAAAGCTTTAATAGAGCACTGTCGTGTTTATTAATGAGCTTATTATTGTCTCTTTTCTCTTCAGTCTTTCCCTCCTTTCCTGACTCATCTGTTCTTACTCTTATGGTTTTATTCTTTGTAATGGTTCCATCCTTAATTACAGTTTGTAATTCACCTTTAATCTGAAAATTCTTTTGCACCTCACTTTCCACGTTCAGCCATATTTTCCAGTGTTTTCATTCTCTAATCTCTCTATGGTATTCAGAGTTAATCAATTGTCTTTGAAAATTCCAAGCCCTGGATTCTAAAACACTACCACCTTCTGATATCTCAGCTCTCCGTCTCCTAGGGAATTGTTCCACTTGTGCCTGTTTTTTTTTTTTGTCCTGACCTGACATAACTACTTATGTCATGCCATGTATAGTAAGCATGGTGGTTTTCTTCAATTCCCAGGTTTTAAATTGGTATCCATTGTTGCCTCCCCAGCCTTGAAGCAGGCTGATTCAGACCTTGTTGCCACTAAGCACAGGGACCACCTGGGATGGAACCTTCCGACTTACAAAGCAGGTTCTATTGTCTACACCTGCCACTGCTTTCCTCCAAAACATTATCGCTACCTGCTGAGACCCTTGAGACCTTCTGGAGACAGCATCCTGAAGATCACCTTCAGCTGGAGAAGGGCATCAAGAATAGAGTGGTGGGGGATGGGCCTCCTCCCTCTGTATAAGCTCAGAATCTTAGTAAACTTGGGGGCTTTGATCAGCTATGTTGTCTTAGCCTTCCTTCCTTGTTCACCTTCTAATCTCTTTCAGCCCCAGCCCACCTTTCAGGAGTACCCGCTTTGAGTGTGGCTGCGGGCAGTCGCACTCAATCCATATGCTTATAAACCCGATATTAAAACCCATCCACAGACCAGAAATTGTATGTCCAGTGTGTATTGATGTGGGCACAACCAGCACTTAAGCCATATATATCCAAACAAGCTCATCATTTTATCCACATGCTTCCTCCCATTACTTTCTGATGAAATCCTTGGCTCATAATCAATCAACCAGATGGCTATGAGTCATTCTTCATTCGCCTTCTTCCTATACTTCAAATTCAATGAATCTCTGACTCTAGAGAATCCCACATTTTCTAGTACATGGGCACCTGCACTTAGCTTTTTCTCTACCCTGGTTTAAAATTTCCACCATGTTAAAGTGTTCCCACAATTACAGGCTCTAACTAAAGTCTTCTCTGCTTGCACTTGGCTCCTTCTTAAATCTGTGTACACTTTAGTTATGAACCTCTTCTGCTTAGGCTTCTGCCAGAGTCCTCCTTGATCAATGATGCATAAAACTCTGCTTCTTCAAACACTCTGTAATACTCTGTATGTAAGGCTTTCTTCCTTTCTAGCACCATACTCGGATACCCTGTAGTCACACTTCATCTTCTCACATCACCGTGTTCAGAACTAAGTCCCAAGCTTTGTCCTTCTGAGTTCTGTAGAGATTGTTCTCTCAGATGATTGTATTTTGTCTCTACCCTCTCTCGACCTAACTAAGGGCTTGATGTTTAGCATCAGCTCAAGAATCACCTCTGTCACATTCACTGTTCTATTGCTGTGAAGAGATACCATGACCACAGCAACTCTCATAAAGGACAGACAGCATTTCATACAGTGTGTGAGGGGAGTGTGGGGGTGGGGAAGGCTGGCATACTGCTTCAGAGACTTAGCCCATTATCATCATGACAAAGGAACAGGGTGTCTGGCTGGTAAGGTGCTGGAGGAGTAGCTAAGAGCTACATCCTGATGCATAGGCCATGAGAGATGCTGTGCCTCGCTTGGGCTTTTTAAGTCTCAAACACCACATCTTAGTGACACACTTCCTCCAACAAGGCTCTGCCTCTTTGAACAAAGCCACCCCTCCTATTCCTTCTAATCCTTCTCACACAGTGCTTCCTCCTGATATCAAACATTCAAATGTATGAGTCTCTGGGGGTCATTTTTATTCAAACTACTAGAACCTTCTCTAATAGGTCTCCCCAGTCTGAGTCTCCAGTTCCTCCCTTTGTTTTCTATTTTGACCATTATAGTTCTGATTGTCCTATAATTACATAGCATAGTTTATAAATAAGAATTGGGATCTTTCTTTCTTTTTTTCTTTCTTTCTTTCTTTCTTTCTTTCTTTCTTTCTTTCTTTCTTTCTTTCTTTCTTTCTTTCTTTCTTTCTGTCCCGTCCCTTCCTTTCCTTTCCTTCCCTTTCCCTTTCTCGTTTTCTTTCTTTCTTTCTTTCTTTCTTTCTTTCTTTCTTTCTTTCTTTCTTTCTTTCTTTCTTTCTTTTGGAAAGAATTATTCAAGAGTTAACTTAAGATCTGATTTCTATTTTACAAACTATAGAAATCATCCCTGAGATGATAGTCTTTGGGTGCTATTTAAATGTTATGTACAAGCTAAACAGCTAAATGCCAGCATTTCCAAGGACAAATCAGTCACTGTTTTGTCCTTGGAAGGCTTGTGGTCAAGTATTTCTCTAGTTTACTAGCACATTCATGGGTCAAGTATTTCTGTAGGATACTAGCAGGTTCAAGGTACAAATTAAGTGCAGGAGAGCAGTGAACCTTAAAATTCAAAGAATTCTTACAAAATAAGGATTATTCACACACAATTTTGCCAGATATTCAAAGTACTAACTTAAATATTTTGACATCCTGTTCAATTCAAGAGCTATGATTTATAACCATGTTACAAATGAACTTTGGTGCAAATATGGTTTCTGCTGCTTCACCCCAGCTCCACTACCCCTCTGCATTCCTCCTGATTGAGTGTCTTGGCCTCTCATCCACAGCCCTTGCCCTGCGTTAGGTTGCAAACCTTTTTAAAAAGGTATTTTGTTTTTTAATTTTCCTTCGAGAGTTTAAAAGTAATGAAATGCATCCTATTTTCAACAAAGAGGCAAGAAAGCGACAGAATGAGAAAGCACGGATGAATGGCCACTGAAATAGTGCCTAATTGAATAAAGAAAATTGGCAATTATAATACAGCTCTATGAAGTATAGAAAGGAGGCACGAAGAGGGATTCTAGACCCAGATTTTTAAAATTATTTCCTAAGTTCACATATCTAGTAGTTTCAGAGCCATATTCATAAAGCAAGCAAGCAAGTAAAGAACCACCCCCCCCAAAAAAAATGGAAAAAAAAAAAACTCAACCAAACAAAATCAAAAATGAAACAAAACATGGCAAAGATAGCTGCTGTCACCTTGAACAATCCCTCCTATGCAAAGTATCAAGGAAGTTTACAGCAGTGTTTAAAACAACCAAGTTTCTCTTTGATACCCATGAGTATAAATCAGAAAGAGAAATAGCAGTGGTCTTAATCCTGCCTGCTAGTTAGGATTCCTTAGGCTTAGTTAGTATTCCTTAGTCTTAGTTAGGATTCCTTAGGCTTAGTTAGGATTCCTTAGTCTTAGTTAGGATTCCTTAGTCTTAGTTAGGATTCCTTAGGCTTAGTTAGTATTCCTTAGACTGATATTCAGTGACTTACCTTGTAAACACAGCTTCGCTCACACCTCTGCCCAACTCTGCCCAACTCGGCTCAGTCTCTCTTTGTAATTAGCGGGGGGAAGGGGTTTATGCCAGGGTACAGTTCTAGGTTACAAAGCATAAAAACAATCCCTGAAGATATAGCCTCTGGGAGATATTTAAGTCTTACTTACAAACTAAAGTGCCAAACATTTACAAGGACACATCCTAGTGGGCAAGTCAAGAGTGGAACTGGAGATAACTAGACACATCATATCCCCAGTCAAGAGTGTAAAGAAATTGCTTGCTAGCTTGTGTGTATTGAGCTTTATTTCTACATTCTCTAGCATATTTGAGGAATCCCAGCCTATGTACCACCTAGATCATGTGTACCATGTGTACAATATTGATCAACTGTGTCTTAAAGGCAAGAAAAGCCACTGAACTTGAAGGTCTATGATCCAGAAATACAAATGTTCCTATTCTTCCGTGGTCTTCAGGAAAATCTGAGACACCTACTAATTTCAGCTTTGAGCCCAGCATTCCAGGTTATTCTTACATGTATTTGTCAGGGTAAAATGGGATAGTGCATACTTTATTAGCTAGTTAATTTGCTTTATAATTTAAATATTTATGCATAGAGAAAAGAGTTGTGAGCAATCTTTAGCTAAGTACCCATGTCTTAGGTGTTCATGACCGGTCTTCTTGCTTAGTCCAGAGGTAGTTCTCTGAAACGCTGAACACCATACTAAGAGGAAAACAAAACCATACGGTTTCTGGCCTGGGTGATTTGGGGGTCATCCTGATCAAAACTGAAAATACTAGAAAATCCAAAATGTCACAGGGATGCTTGTAAGAGCTGGGCTACCACAGGCAACCCTCACCAGGCTTGTCTCTACCAAGAATATGAGCAGGGGCTGCTCTCCAACCCTGTATGGTCCTCAAGTCCTGTCATTGTGTCCCCACCTAAGAGGACGTCAGTGACAAGCCAAGAGGATCATCACAGCCAAGGGTGAGGAGGAGGTGGGCCACAATGTCTGGGTTTATTTCTTCCTCCTAGGCACATCTTGAAAATCTCAGCAGTAAGAAATCTTCCTCTTCTGTGTGCAGTTTCCACCATA
Source organism: Mus pahari (assembly GCF_900095145.1). Classification (NCBI taxonomy): domain Eukaryota; kingdom Metazoa; phylum Chordata; class Mammalia; order Rodentia; family Muridae; genus Mus; species Mus pahari. Next base: position 86,008,338 of record NC_034602.1, read on the forward strand.
GTCTTACGGCAGATGTGCTAATGTATTTCTAAGCTTGCCAAGAAGAATAATGGAATTGGTTGCTGGACCCTTCTAGGATCCAATTTCACAGAGCCTGAACTTTTATGAGGAAATGGTCATAGGATCTATGGAGTAAAACACTACATCAACCAGATGTGAGAATGGGAGTGTGAGCTCCTCAGATACCCACTCCATCTCGCAGTCCTTCTCAGATTTCTCTCCAAGCATCCAATCCACTGCCCTTTCCTCTGGAAACCAAGAGCATGTCTTCCAGACATGGTCTAGAAACCTAGGAAGCTGCAGTTTGGGAATAAAAGCTTAATCACTTAAGTTGAGAAAAAAATCAGATCTTTTATAATATAGAGGCCCCCTATGATATCAGCTGAAAGCTTTTTGGGCCTGGTTTGTATCTTATCTCTTTCTGCTCAGAAATATGATTTCTTTTTGCCAGCCAAGTTGAGTGTGGCAAAATTGTAATATACCAAATAATGTTTCAGCATCTGTTTTTAGATAACTGTGCCTGTGACATCTTTCCCAAAAATAATTCAACAGATATTTCTTGAAAATATATGTCAGATATGGTCATAATGCTTAGTATATGCCAGGTATCATAGGTATTAGCCTCATAAAATATGCATGAATTCCAGTAACTTTTTGAGGCATGTATTGTGATTTATGCCCATTTTGTACGTTAGAAAGCCATGGTACAGAAACATTATGCTATTTGTTTGGGGCCATGCAATTGTTAAATTGTGGTTCTCATATCACTACCTATGATATTAGCATCACAATTTTATGTTTGTCATCACTAGTGTAAAGTACATCTCTGATGATGTCTAGTAAATGCTCCCTGGATGAATAAGAATACATTCCTATGGTGTGAGTGACTAGCTAATGTTACGGATTAATGTTAATTAATATATTGTTTGGGGTATCTGAAAATATGTTGTCATCAACTTTAAATAAATGTATTCCTTAGAAAATTTGGAGCAAAAGATTGTAATTTACAATCAAAATATTCTTTTTTTTTTCCTCCATTCTTGTGAGGGCATTTATGATTACTTCCCTGTTCCAGTCTCATCTTACTGGTGACAATAGCCAACCATTTGTATAAAGCCTCTTGTTTCTGAAAATTTTTGAAAGAGGGTCTGTGATAAACAACAACCTGGCATTCTTACCTGGATACCTCTCTTCTGTGGTTCTTGACTCTCCTACATCTAGAGCTTGACACAGTGTCCTGCATTGGAAAGGTGGCATATTGGTCAACTTCGATCAGTTCTGTGGTAAATTGTGTTCTTGCTCTCCCAGTTATGAATAGCTATCTTTGGACTTATTTAATGGGCTACTTGTAGTGAATCCCCTTTATCTAACACCTTGGTTCCTGTCAGTTCTTAGAGAATTGAATCTCCTGACCAGTATTTTATATCTCCATCCAATTTGTGTTGACATCTCAGGGGGTCACCTCTAGAGAGTGTGTGCATCAATTAATACACATGCTGCCTCCTTTCCCTGTGCACAGTCTACCTAGATGTTGTGGTTTCTCAATCCGCTGAATCAAATTCCTTTTGGCCCTCTATAAACCCATGTGCTGGTTCCTTTCGCCCCTTGTATTTTCATCTTTGGCATGAGAACAAAGACCTCCAGAATTATTCTTAACTGATTCATCCTTCAGAAAGTTAATTCCAGTCTTATTTTATCTGTTTCAATTTCTTATGGTTTGCATCTTGGTTACATAAATCTTATAGTTAACAAAAATAAATAGCTGTGTACTTAAGTTAAATGTAAAACATCATTCCTTTTTGTATGATAGATGGTTTAACTTTACATTACTTAAATAATTGTCCCCCTGTCACCAGACACCAGAACGTGGAATTAATTTTATTTCATCTTTCCCCAAATCTTAGTAGTAAGCCATTTATTAGAAGAACCTGACAGGTTTATTGAGTGTCAGACCCTGCTCTGGATAGAAGACATGTTTCTGAGTTTTGGAAATGCCATTGTTTCTTTCTCTCTTACTCTACCTTCTACATTTTTTACGCTTCATATAACTACTTTCAGCTAAATCTCCTTATTTATGAAATGTTGGGGGGGTGCTGGTTAACACAAACCTAGACATGTGTGGAGGAAGGAACTGATAACTGAGTAACTTTTCTGTGGGCATATTTGTAGGGTATTTTCTTAGTTAATGGTTGTGATTAATCCTTTGTGGATGGTGTCATCCCTGGCAAGGCGGCCCTGGTTGTCTAAGAAAGTGATCTGAGAAAGCTGTGATGAGCAAGTTAGTAAGCAGCCTTCCTTCCTCCATGGTTCCTGACTCTGCTTCTGCTCAGCTTCCTGCTGTAACATTCCTCAATGATGAATCATGATTGGGAAACATAAGCAAAATAAACCCTTTCCTCCCATAGTTGCTTGTGGTCACGGTGTTTTTCATAGCAGCAGAAGCAAACTGCAGCAGAGAGCATTATTAGTATCCTCAATGCAAAACTTAATTGAAGAGCGGTTTGGAGATATTCTGGGGACTAGGTCAAGTTTATATTGCAGAACGGTGTGGGGAGCTAGACCTGAGGGACTGACCTCAGCCTCCCTCTAAAAGGGACATTAAAGACCAGGATGAATAGCAAGAGAGATGTACAACTTGAAAATGTAAGCTATGCTCACGTAGAGAGCTGTACAGCTGGGAAATACAAGCCCACTGGTATTGCTGGGAACTTACTTGCCTGATACCGTAAATACAGTGAATGCATGGAGAGACACAATGTAAACTGTTACTTTGAAATGCTTGCTTTTGGCACAACTTCATCACAGGCGTTTTACAATTTACAAAGCAGTATGGAGTAATGTTGACGACTTCTGTGTTTACAAATTCCCTACTTCCGTTTTACTCAAGGCAAGATTTTTGGTTTTGGCACCTTTTCAGACATTCATCATTTCTTCTCAATGTATTGTTGCATTGAGTGCTGCCTTCTTCTTAATTAGAGAATTAGTACCTATTATTTTATTCCAAATTGAAAGGGACTCAGCTATGTGGTTTCTCAGAGAAACCTCTCTCTCTCTCTCTCTCTCTCTCTCTCTCTCTCTCTCTCTCTCTCTCTCTCTCTCTCTCCAACTGAAGCTAATGTTAGGTTCTAGAAAAATGCCTGACATCACTGCATTTAAGACATCAATGGGAGGATTTTGTTTTGTTTTAATGTTTACAAGATTGAAGAGCATGAGAATAATAACTGTGAAATCAAACAGTAAGTATGAAATACTGCCATTATGACCCCCTAAGAAGTTTAGAAGAGTTGGAAATGTAGGATGAGCACTTACTATGTGTAGGGAGGACCTAGATTCAATCCTTTGATCTCCAGAGAGAGGGAGAGGGGAGAGGGGAGAGGGAAGGGGGAGGAGATCATGAAAAAGTGCTCAGCTACTATCACCTAGGTATTCTTTTTTAAGATTCCTAAGATGAACTACCCAAGGCAGCATCCTAGTTAGCTGTAGTTGTCATTCTAACACAACCTAGTTATTTATAATTGTCATTCTAACACAACCTAGTTATTTATAATTGTCATTCTAACACAACCTAGTTATTTATAATTGTCATTCTAACACAACCTAGTTATTTAAGAGAAAAATGTGAAGACATTTCCTAGATCAGGTTGGCCTATTGGCATGTCCATAAGACATCATCTTGATTGCTTTATTGATGTATGAGGGCCCAGTCTACTGTAGGCGGCACCATCCCTAGGCAGTTGGTTGGTTCTGGACTGTGTAAGAAAGCTGCCAAGCTTGAGTGTGGGAGTGAGCCAAAGAGCAGGCAGCAAGCAGCATTGTTCCATGGTTCTTGTCATGGCTTCCTGCCCTGATTTATCTCCATGATGGATTGTGACCTAGCATTGTAAACCAAATAAACCCTTTCCTCTTAAGGTGGCTTTTAACCAGGGTGTTTTATACAATAGATAGTTATAACCTTTGCCATACCTGTTAGGCACAAGAGTAGGTATTTTGTCTCATGATAAAAGTAAGCACTCAGGAGTTGGAGGCAGTAGAACTGTGATCTCAAGAATACCATGGACTACAGATTGAGCTGAAGGCCAAACCAAACTAAACCCAAACCCAGGAAGATCACTAACATTTATTATCTCATTGCCTTTGTCCATGGTTAAAGGTACAACGATTAAATCAAACTAATGGCAATATTCATTGTCTCATGTACTTAATTTTGTGGTGAGAACAGGTAGACATCTATACCTTTAAACATTTTAAATCATACAACATATTATAAAATTTACTCACATTCTGCTATATAATAGATGTCTTGATCCTTTCTAGTTTAAAATTTCCATCCTTTAACTTGTATTTTTCCAATCTCTCCCGACTCTTGCCTATACCTTTATCAGACAAGTGAGATCACATGGTATTCGCCTGCTGTGCCTGTCTTATTTCAGTGCACAGTCTTCTGAGTTGTTCCAAACAGTAGGACACTTTTTGTGGGGGGTGGGGATTGTTCCCATTTTACTGCATATATGTGATACACGTTCTTTATCCATTAATTCAGTGATAAAAATCCTAGATTGTGAATAGCTAAGTAAATACAGAATTATGTTTATTTCTTCAATGCACTGACTTTGTAGCATTTCAATATACCTGAAGGGGTTTGATAGAACATTTTATCTCTTGAGGACCCTCCATAAGAGCTATATTAATTTACATCCTGTTAACAATGTATAACAATTTCTTCCTGTCCACACTCAATCAGCACTTGTTATCTTATGTCTGATGAAGGCTTGTCTAAAAAATGTGAGGACATCTCATTGAGGTTGTAATTTGCATTTCCTGAATGATATAATGATGTTAAAAATTTTTTCATAGACCTTTTCATCATTTCTTTTATTTATTATAAAAATCTTTGTTCAGGTCTTTTGCTAATTTCTCAATTGCCCTTATTTGTTTTATTACTATTGTGTTGTTGAAGATGGTCTACTTGGAGAGTAAAATGTCTGTTATCTACTACCTATAGTATTGTTCAGGTCCATAATAAAAGAGTTAAATCATTCTTATAGAATTTCATAACTACATTTTGATTAGACTTACCTCCATTGTCCACCCTAACTCCTCGCAGATCTACCTCCATTCTCTACCTTCCCCCATTTTGTGCTATTTTGTTTTTAAAATAAACCACCGAATCCAGTTTGTGATCCTCATATTGTACTGGGTGTAAATCAAATGCTTTACATATTTAGGTGGTCTGTTGTAGGGTGCTAAAAACTATGTATTGCATCAGAAATGCTCACTAGAGAGTTGTCAGTTATAGAATTGTCCTGGGATCCCACAGCCTAATACTGTGGCTGTTTGTCAGATGTGCCTGTTATGCACTTGAAATGCGTGTTGTGTGACTAAGGAAGGCTGGTTTCAGGTGTAACTTACCTGTACCTTTGCTCTGAGTCCAACTACTTGTGACATGATGAATTTCTGCATCTCTTGGGCTATGGCATCTGCCACATTTGGATGGGACCCAAAGTGAGCAGCCATGACATGGTTTCTCCACGATTGTTCAAGACCAGAGGTGTTAGCTAGCAGTTGGCATTTGAACTCTAACTGTGTTTGGCCTCACAGTGTTATTTGTTCCAGTGTATGTAGAAGATATTGGGAAGAGATGGTTCCTATGGCTTCCCTTTTCCTTTAACCATAAGGTTGTTGCAGATGCCTATTGCATAAAGTAGGTGAAATCATGGCAAGAAATAGAAAAAATCTGGTGGTGTTAAAAGTCATTCTACTTTATTTCATGCATGCATTAGTGACAACACTAGCTTTTAAAAATATACAGTTATACTGGATAAATGCCTGGACATTAGATTTAATTTGGGAGTGTACCAAAAAATAGTAACATATGGTCACCTAAAATATAAGACGTTATCATACTTCAAACAAAAATTCAATTATTAAAAGAATAAATAAAAGCATAAGGAATTTATAATTGGAATAAAATTTTGAGAAAATTCAGAAAAGTATGAAAGAGGTGAAACATTTAAAACCATGCATGTGGAGGAGAAATCTGCTGGTAAATTATCATCTGTTCATTTCAAATGTTGAAAATTAAATATATGCAAAATTCACAGTTGAAAAGTTTATTTTTTGTAAAACAGCAGTTTCTGTTCAAAGTGGAGCCAAATCTATTTCATCTTTGATTAGAGGCAAATTTTGGAATTTCTGGGAATCAGAGTTTAAAAAAAAAGAATAAGAAGACAAGAACTATTTCTACTTATAAATTCATAGTTCATTCTTGAAAAGTGTTCAATTTCTAAAGGAAATATTTTGAAAAATAAAGAACGAAATGTTGTAAGACATAAGTTTTTAACGTGAGCCCTGTAGCCTCAGCTCATCTGGTGATACGGAATAGAAGAAGCCACTGATCATGCAAGAACCTGATGTGTCACATAATGAAGGCAATTAAATTGATATTTGGGGTTTATTGATGTTTTTAATCATATATCATTGTAACTTATACACTTATAAAATGCAACTTCAGCAAATCCAGTTGCCCTTGTCTGCCTAGAGTGCAAGGTGTGGTTCCAGTCTAATACTCTCGTCAATGTAACTACAGGAGCAGATATAAAATTCACAAGTGGCTGCATATACTTGATTGTTTCAGGGTTTCACGTGGGAGTAGTGATGTTTGGTAGGGAGATGCAGAACACCTGAACTGCTGTCAGGGTTGTGTGCAGCTGGTCTTGGCTGTTTCTGAAGGAAAGATCATTGTTTGAAGCATATAAACAAGAACAACCTTTTTACTTGTCGCAGGTGCAGTGTACCCATTGTGAATTATGTCTGAAGATCATAGATTCCCAAAAGGTTACAAGAATATAAGCAGTTCTGTCGAAAACTTTCCAAACACCATTGGAGTTGAGAATCAAGGGGTATGTGGAAAATAATTCCACAATTGGAATACGTTTTAGTTTACACTTTTCTTCATTAAATAAACGTCTTCGAATGTTTAAAATAAAACACTTTACTTTTTTGTGTCCAATAATTTTTTGTATTGTATGGTATTTTAACTGTACTTCATAAGAGAATCATGTAGGTTGACAGACTTGTACACTCTTTCCCTGGTTTCTTTAGAAATCTTCTATTTTTTCCTATCATTTTTTTTCCTTTTTCCATTGAGCTGGAAAGATGGCTCAGTGGTTACAAGTACTTACTGCCTTTCCGGAAAACCGAAGTTCAGTTTCCAGCAACCACACCTGGTGTTTCCAAATACATATAACTCCAGCTCTAAGGTATCTGATCCCTTCTTCTGACTCGCAAAAGCATCTGTGTGCATGTGGCACACACACACACACACACACACACACGAGAGAGAGAGAGAGAGAGAGAGAGAGAGAGAGAGAACTTAAATAAAAATAGCTAAATTTAAAACATTTTTACTCATTTTGAGTATAGATAGTGGTTTCATGAGATGAAAAAAAAGAATATTGTCACATTGCCTTCTGGATTAGCACATCTGTTTTACAGTAGTTCTGGAAATATTTAACATCCCAGTACCTGCCAGAATACCTGGTTGCAATAAGGTGTTTAGTGTTCAAGGAACAACAGCAAAATGCTACTTAAATATTGTTGGCATTTAGTCTAGGCTCTGCCTCACAGTTACCTGACAACAGCCTTGTGCGCGACTCACTATAAAAGGGACTGCTTGTCCCCTCCTCTCTCTTGCCCTATTGCTCCTGCTCTCTCTCTCTCTCTCTCTCTCTCTCTCTCTCTCTCTCTCTCTCTNCCTCCTCTCTCTTGCCCTATTGCTCCTGCTCTCTCCCCCTCCCCTCCCCTCCCCCTCTCCCTCTCCCTCTTCCTCTCCCTTTCCCCTTCTCTCTTTCTCTTTTACCTTTCTTTGTCTCTATGCCCTCAACCCTCTCCCCATGTCCTAAATAATCTTGATTCTATACTATACTGTCCGTGTGTGTGTGTGTGTGTGTGTGTGTCTGGTCCCTCAGGGTAAAGGGATGCCTCAGCCTGGGTCCACAGAGGCACCCTCTTCCCCCACACCATACCTTGCCTCCACTAAACATAAGTTTCTCTTTCCTTTTATAAAACACAACAAATATTAGATCACTATATGGTGCTGCTATGTGACATTGCTCTTTCCCTTATCAACTTTCATAATTTCATTTTATATTTCTCTTTTAATTTTCTTGGTGAATTCGTGGTAGTTTTGGTGACATTATTATTATTATTATTATTATTTATTATTATTTTGCCAAGAGGGAATCTTGTTTATATTCTTAGCTTTACTCAGCTATTTTAGAAATCTGCTATTGAAGCTTCTGATGATCCTATGAAGTTAGAGGCCAGGTAGGTGTCAATGTCGCATCATCATTTCTTGAGTGAAAAGATGCTGTCAGGCTGTCAGGAGATTTATTTGATAATTGTAGGACTTAATGGGTTTGCGAAGATGGTGACTTAGAAGAATTTGCTGTTTATAATTTAGACCAAGAAAGCACGCTTTGAATGCATTCTTCCACGCTCTCAAAACATCCTGTCACAACTCCTTGCTAAAATTAATGGCTTAGAACCGATGCTCAGCTTTCAAGGATGCTGCTGTGATTTATTGAGTGGTGCCAGTCTACGGTGTCACTGGGTGGAGAGCACTTGTCTTCCCGTAACAGGGCTAATATTGCTTCAAGCTGTTGTCAGTTGACTTGGTGGAATTGCTTAGATACACTCCCCACGCAGTTAGCTGGTGATGAGGGCCCTTATGTATTCACAAATCAGAAACCCTGGGGAAATTCTAATTAGCCACCCTCGAGGAAGATGCCCCAGCCATGGAAACAGTCTCCTGAAGTCTCTGGGCTGTAATGAGGACCAAGCCCCAGTGGCAGGTTCTGTGCTGTGCTGTGCCGATGCATCAAGGCTCAGCAATTTTCAAGAAGAGAATTATTGGATTCAGGCCCAGCACTGCACGGAGTCTGTTAATCACCATGCAGAGACTTTGGGTCTGCAGATCCACAGGGGGTAGTGAACTCTTAGGACTTAAAGGAGACTTTGGCCTGTGGTGTGGTTTTGAGAAGTGGAGCAAGGGCAATCGACTTAAATATGCATCTGTACACAGTCCAAGTGCTCCTTTGGTATATGAAGAGTTAATACTTTGTTCTCTTTAATTAACTTAGAAGAAAAATATAGATAGGTATGGTCATCTAAACTTGTTACTGACTTTCCTCTTCCTCCTCATCTTCTTCATCTTCCTCTTCTGCCTCCTCCTTTTTCCATTAACAGAGCAGTAATCAGGTTGCCAATTTGTCAAGTCTACAAGATAATGAGTATGGGAAACCAAATATTAATCGGAGAGGGACTGATAACTCTGATAACCCTCTTCTGCTCCCCAATAATCAGAGAAGGTATGGAAAACAAACATGATTTCAGAAAGTGATTGCTGTAGGTGATCAGGGATTAGATCGTTTTCTCAGTCCTTGGGCATGGAGGGGAGCTTTAAGTCATTCTACAGCATAATGTTTGAAAGGGAGAGTTGAAAAGAACTAAGAAAGATGACCCCAGGGAGCCTTGATTTCTATAGGAAGTAAAGAGCAGTTCTCACTTCCATGAGAATTTGTAGCAAAACCTGGGGAGACAATTTCTAGTGGCTTCATCCACAGTAGCATCCATCTGTTGATATTTGTTACACTGGCTTAGCTTTGTTTTCACAGCAAACGTGATTCGATGTTTTATCTCATTTTAGAGTCCCAGAGAGGGCAAAGAGACTAGAAACTATGTATCAGGAATTGCTTGCTTGGATTTTAGAGATTATATGCAATCTCCAGCAGACCCCCAGAATGAACATGTATTGTGAAAGCAGTGTGTTAGGAGTAGCGATATTGTACAGGGGATATTGAAGTGGATTGATGGATTTGGGGGATTTTAAACACTTTGGCTGTAGCTTAAGGAAACATGCACCAGAGAGGGGCAATTAGTATAGGCTGCAATGAGTTTTCTATTACCAACAGCACAGGAAAGAATTTCTTGATAGGCATTTGCCTACACTGCAGAATAAGACTTCATGTCACTCATTCTTACAGTGTTTTGTTAAAGGTCCAGTTGACACGTCTGTTGTAGCTTTGAAATTTGAAAATGTCAGTCAGGAATGAAAAGGTTTGTTCTGATTTTTTTTTCAGACATATTTTGTGAAAGTAAAAGCAAACCAGCTTTCTTGATGAGAGCTGAGATGATTAATTTAGTATCATTCAGATCGGTCATGGAGTACTAGACACTTGGTCAGTGTCATTCTGGATTTAACGGAGGATACTCTGAGATAAGATTAACTTAAACTTTGAAATTGATCTGCTTGAAGTAAGTGATTTGCCATTTCTTGTGAGGCCCCACAAATCTGCATGAATAGAACAAAAACTCCGACTCTCTCGGATCCTTATTTATTTATTATTTATTTATTTATTTATTTATTTACCAGTTACTTATTTTTCTGTCTTCTAACTTGAACTGAAACATCAGCTCCTCTGAGGTCTCACAGCCACCTAAATTGAATTTGCAAGTACACAGTTTTGAGACTGGAATTTTTCCCTCAGCTCTCTTGGATCTCCATAAGCCAGTTTTGCAGATTGTGAGGCTCCATGATTGTAATAAAGAGACAACTGTTTTCTCTCTCTCCTGGAGAACTGTCATTGCTCAAACATTACAGTCTCATTTTGTCACATCCCCAGAACATATTAATTGAAAGAAGGACTATGACCAGGTGTAACTTTAGCAAGAGTTTATTTTGGCAAATGAAAGAAGGACTCTGAATGTATTTCTTTCAAACACAGTTTTCAACACTAGTTTTCTCTGGTCTTGGTAGATGGAAGTAGATATGCAATGTAGTTTAAATGAGAGAGGTCCCCATAGGCTGTCATGCTTGGTCACTTGGTTGGTGCTGCTAAATGGGAAGTTTATGGAAGCTGTAGTAAACATGTCACTGAACTAACTCTCTCTCTCTCTCTCTCTCTCTCTCTCTCTCTCTCTCTCTCTCTCTCTCTCTCTCTCCTTCCTGCTCTGACTGCTGTACCACACCTTTCCAGCACTTATGGACTTTAGTCTTCTGGAGCCATAAGCTAAAATAAACTTGCACTGACCTTGCCTTTGGTCGTGGAATTTTATCTATCATGGCAACAGAAAAGTAACTAGTGTAGCAAATTACTAAGTTACTGCTGATGACCCAGGCTTCTTTGCCAATATGCTGATTTTAAATGGTTTTTAACAACTTGTTTGTATTTTTATAAAAGACTACATAATACCTTATTAAGTCCAAGGGCTAAACAGTGGTTAATTAAAGTTTTTTAAAGTTGGTGTTTGTGATTCATTTTACTTTCACTAATATAAATGACTGTCTACCATTAAAAATGATTTGTTCTGTCATCATTTCATATGGAAATTATGCCTTAACTATAGTGGTGAGTAAACGTAAGATTTTCCTCTTCTTTCAGTGGTGGACCAGTGTGGGCAGAAGGGCCTTCCCATTCCTTTCCTTCTGGTTTCTACAATTTTATTTTGTGTGTGTGTGCAGGTAGGCACAGGTGTGCATCTCAGTGAATTCCAACATGGAAATCAGAAATCAATTAGGAGTCATCTTTGCTTGCCCTTCATTGTACGCTTTCAAACATGGCCTCTCATTTATCATGAAGTACAAATGATTTAGCTAACCTGCATGACCCACTGTGGGGCACAATCTACCACTATGCTGGACTTCTTCCATAGGTGCTGGGATTCAAACTCAGGTTTTTAACATTGTATAGAAAGTACCTTAGCCACTGAACTATCTCCCCATCATTTTGTTTTATAATTTAATGAGAAATCATCTTATTTTCTTGATTAAAAATTAAAAGTGAATTTTTGAAGAAGTATAGAGACCAATATTGATGCGTGTGTGTGTGTTGCATGCATGCATTCTCTTGTGCACATGTATGTACACACAAAGGTAATTGAAGAAGAGCCTATTGTTTTGAACTGCTATTCTGGATCCTGATTCTCCAGTATGATATCTGCATAATAATTTGTATATACATAGTCTGTGCAAAATGCTGAAGGAAAGTAGTCAATAGCAGCTGTTTTTAGAGTGGATGGGAGAAGAACCCACTGCCTTTTCATGGTTTACAGTCTTATGAGAGGACATTACTCCCAGCTAACTTATTTGATTCATTTGTAATCTCACTGCAGGGAAAAGACCACAGCATTAGACATCTAGACCAGAGTTAGTTTCTTCCTCAATCCTGCCCCCCCTTTTATTATTGCAGTTGTTGCCTTACTTTTATTTGTTATTTTAATGTCTTGTTGTATTTTAAATCACATGTCACACCATTTCCCTTAGAAACAAAGTAAAATAAACAAAAACACAGTTAAAGAGTTTCCCCAGGGCTTACGAAGCTGCATGTTTCTTACTCTGTCAGCACAGTTTACCAGAGTAGACAGGCTCTAATGTACTGCTGCTGTCCACTCTTCCTCATGTACCAAGTTGTTTGTTTTCATCTTATTCTACATGAAACAACAGCAGAAGCACCCAGGGTGTACCTGGACACATTCACTATGTCTAAAGATCTTGAAAGTCTTGCCTATTTCTATGGAATTCATTCATTCATTTATTGTAAGACAGAGTTTCTCTATGTGCCCCTAGATCTTGGACTAGACTGGCTTTGAACTCACAGAGATTCACATGCTGGGAATCTGGAGTTCCTCAGTGCTGGAGTTAAAGGCATGTGCCACTATTCTTAGCTTCTACAGAGCTTTCTGAAGAACTATTTATGGGGGTCGATAAAGCTTTCATCACGTAATACTCTAACTTTCCCAGAATGCTTACTGGGCGCTCTGAAGACCTCACATTACTGTAGTCGGTGTTAGCGTTTAATGTTAATAACACAGGTTAATTCAGTGCTTTGATATTACTCATGATTTGCTTTTATGTTCAGCTAAGAGTGTGTTGGTACAGAACTATGGGCTACATCATATGAAAATCCTTACTCAAAATGGTCTACACTGTTGTTTAGTGCCAATAATACCTTACATTACTGAGAAATAGCTCGTGATTATTTGCAAAAATGAAAAAAAGGAGGACTCATTAAACTACTTAGATAGCAAAGGGTAAATTATTTTCTAGGAAGTACTATTATATTGCATATCAAACATCTAGATGCCTAGGTGGTATTATGGAATAGAAACAGAAGTAGTGTAAATTTCTTTGGTGCATACTTTTAGGGTATTATTATTTGTTGGTACAACAGGTGATATTATCTTTCTGAATATGTGGGATCAGAATGTTTGAACTTTTGCAAAGCAACACTTGGCCATAGTCGTGGCAATTTCTCCCCAGCTGAGTACAGGATAAAGTGTAGTTGCTATTGATTCCACAGGATCTGCCCAGGCCTAGGAAGAGTTGAATGAGAGTCAGCGCTGTGTCCAAAGCTTTCCCAGTCTAAGAAGTTTTTCGGGTATTTAGCATGACCCATGTGATCCACTTAATTGCATGCACAAACTCACCAGGAGGACCTCCAGCTAAAGCAAATCAATAATGTATTCAGAGCACAGTGGGAAGGCACTGCTGATGGAGTTCTCTGCTGCCCAGAGTGTGCTGCCTGATGTGCTTCTGAGTCCTGTTAGCCTGATCAATAATTACACCAATAACTTCTGGAGCGTCATGGTCAGGACTTGAGACATAGATTCCAATTAGGTGAGCATGTGAGTGAATTAGGAATCCAGCCTCCACATAGTTTAGCCTTAATTATAATGTGGATGCAGGTAAGTTCATTTAATTATCAAACCAATATCTTTAATTCTAGAAAAACCTATTTAACTGTCTGAATATATGACTTAGGATCATAACATGATTTTGAAATGTTTTTAACATATGTGTAGCAGTGGACAAACTTTCTGAGGCAACTTAAGCTGACTGTGTTGTCTGCAATTGTTGAGACTGTAGATAATCTTTTCCATACTTGGCATATGAAAAAAAAAACATGATGAAATTGTTTTATGTTCCCTTTCTCCACCCTCTTTTTCTTTTTCTACTAACTTTCTCCTGTTCCATATCTAATTTTTTTGTTTGTTTTATTTTGCTTTAGTGTAAGGAAAAACAATTTTACCTCCTCTCTGCTGCCTTATACTATGATTTCCTCATTTTAAAAAAAGAAACATTTAGAATAATATTACAGAAGCCACTGAAACAAAGAATATACAGAGCTAACATAATAAAAATACTACTTGTATGTGGATCTAATAATAATATATTCCTAGATGATACAGTGAATATTTCCTAAATTTACAGATCAATTTATGCAAAGAAACGATACTCTATTTAACTTGTCTTTTTTTTTTTTTGACGTTTTTACAACTATTTGTAGAAATGCAAATTTTGATTGAATTTAGATTAAGAAAAAAATCTTCCAACTCATATAATCTTAGAGAATAGCAGCATGTTAAAAGCACGGACACTTGTTATCCTTAAGTGTCTTAGACTTATTAGGTAGGTTACTAGAAAAGATGCATAAATGAGTAACTGAGAAAAGTTCAGCTCACTCAAAATTTCAATATCATGAAACACTGACTATAGAAAAGGTAGGCGAATCTTTAGGAGTTGCCATGTGATTTGAGATTTCAACTATGGGGAGATGCAACCGTGCAAAGACTTTGGGCCATAGGAGACATCTATTTATAGGGTCTAGGGAGAGAAAGGGCAACTCTTCCATAAAGGTATGAGCACAGGCTTGTAAGATTCCAAGGAAACACATTGAGTTACGATTTTAAATATGTCTGCAGATCATACTGAAACATTTTCCTCGTTGATCAGAACTGGTACCCAGTGTGTGGTAGATATTTAATAAGTACTTACTAGATGAACTAATGGACCAGAAGTAAAACTAAATGAAAATGACATTAAAGTTCTCATATTTCTATAGACTTATTGCTACCACCTTCTCCAGATAAGGGTGTTATTACAACACCATACTGAATTATCTGAGTTCTAATCTACTGGGTAAGAGGTCACAGAAAATTTACCTCTTTTTCTTGAAAGGGAAATGTTAATTAAAACACAAAAGTGTGCTTAGAAAAGAGTCACTGACTCTTCCGCAACCCAACAAAGACCTGAGTTAGGAAAGACGTGTGTTCTCTGTATTTCAGTCTGTCTCAACGCTCGGTGGAATCAGCACAGGTCTGGCACTTGATAGGAAAGCACACTTCCACTCCCCAAACCCATCCCACAAAGAAAATTCTGCGTTTTAACAGATATCCTTGATGATATCCTTGATGATATCCTTATGTGTGCAGTATGCCTGACATGTTTATTAAAACTCCCACTGTTAACCATCCCAGAGCTGACCATTAAAAGAAGTTCTCCTAAGTGTGAGAATTCTTTGTAAAATGTTACTATATAAAGAACAGGGCATTGGACCTGAACAAATTGTCATATTTCATATTTCTTGTTTCTTAATTTATACATTTTCATATACTATTTGATATTGTAAGTCAGTCATTGGCAGTAGCACAAGAGAGGAAATTGTATGTCTCTAAATCTCTAAACCCAGTAAACTTAATAGGATTTATTACAGTACACTCGTCTTCATGAATATCCGATATGTCCACTTAGTAGAAAAGCCAAGGGTTAGAGAGTTTTATCCTTAATTCTCCTTTAATAAACTCTGTAGGTTTTGTTTCACTTAACTTGAGACGCATTTGAACATATAAAAAAGTTATACAATAGATGTTTAAATAAGAAACATTTCTTGCTGAAATAAATTCTGAAGGAAAACTATCTTTATAGAATAATAGTTTTTCAGTTTTTCTGTATTACATTAATGGACTTTCTCTTTAAATAATTTATGAGCATTTAATGCAGTTGGGTGATACAGAAGTACAAGAAGATGTAACAGTTACAGAGGACTACCTGAAAACAACCAAATGACTAAGCAGTCTAGCTTCCAAACACTTTTCCCTGAGGACAGTCTTTTACAGTTATTGTAAGACTTTGCCATGATGTATAATATTATGCTTTCAGACTTGACAATATATTGTTACATTTATTGTTTATCATTACATTTATACCTTATATGATATCCAGGAAAGTGTACAGTTCAGGCAAGTGGCTACAAGTAAATTTTAGGTTTTGTCTTCATTGTTTCCACTTTGGGAAGTATTATTCACATCTAAACCTTTTTTTTTTTTTTTTTTTTAAATCACATTGATAGCAAATAGAAGAAAGAATGGCACCCCCAACTCTCCATCTTGTCATTAATAAATGTTTCCAGTCTTTGGAGAAATGAAGAAAATGTTCCCCTTGGGAAATTCAGGAACTCAGTTCTGGTCTGATACCCGGTTTCCATTTATCTGAAAACTGTCAGAAAGTTTAGTTGTTTTTTATATACTGTTAGGTCCAAAGGAAACTCCAATTCCCCAGACTCCAAAAGGCAGTCCAATGGGTTCAACTTAGTCTACAGGACAATTTCTGGCAGCTAGATAAACGCCAGCACTCCTCAGGAACTTGTACACCTGGTTCCCCTTTCCCAGGGGTGTCCTTTCCCTTACCACTGGCAGAAGGGAGAAATTTGTGGTGCCCTGGCAAAGCTCATGCTGGCCTCAGACTCCCTCAGTATCTATCCCTTGCCTCTGTTCTGCATTTCAAAGTCCACACTAGCATCTTAGCCTTCTCATCTTCTCTACCCAAACCCCCCCAGGACTGCTCAGACGCTTCCCTTCCCTTAGCTACTCCACTCCTGATAAACACGGTTCCTGACAGTGTTCCTTTTCTCCTTTCTGCTTCTCTTGCTGTGTTCTCTCTAGTTTCCATCCCCTGCTGTTCTCTCTCAGATAGCCCAGGCCAGGTCTAGTCTGGTGGTCATTCATATTCATCCTACCTCTTTCTCTCTCTGCTCTGGATGTCTCCAGATGCCTCTGGGTGTTCCTCTTTCTCATATTTACAATAAAAACCCTTCCTCTGAACTCTATCCTGAAGCAGTCATGTTGTTCGTTTCTACACACGCAACTCCTATAAAAGCTCAGAGAAATTCAATCATAGCTCTGATTTAAGACTAAATATAATTTGTTGGGTGGAAAGAGTTAAATGAACTTTAACTGAAAAGCTCTCTTTCTTTTCCTCTCAGGGTACAAAATAGCCAAGGGCAACAGCTGATGACTAATGTGTAGAATATCGCAATTAGTATAGCAAGGTACTTACAGGGATCAAATTAAAAAATTCATTAACGTACGCACTTAATTAAGAAACACTTTTCAGTTTACATGATAAATTATGACACCTATTAAATCTTCCGCTACAAGCTGTAATGGCTTCTTTGCTCCCGGGTAGAGAACTATTGCCTTTGAGGTCCTTTGAAACTCCCCAAGGACCCGCACATTAGTTACAAGTGTATTAAAAACAATGCATTCCCCTGCAAGGTGCGAGAGCCTCTTGATGGAAAACTAATTTAAACTTAAGAAAGCAGCAGGGAGCAGGAGGCCTGCACTTTGCAAGCAACGGACAACACCCGCGCAATGACCTTGAAAGGGAACCGGAAGTCTCCGCCAAAATGGCCAGGAAGATGCTCGGCTTGCTTGCTTTTGTGTCTTGTTTCTTAAGGGACCCAGAACACACGGGAACTGGGCTTCCTAGGTTCCAAATGTATCTTTTGCTTTCATCTAATGGAATGAATTAGGAGGGAGAGAAGGATGGAGAAGAAAGGATACATCCCTCGGATTCTAGCAGATTCAGGAAGCATGGCGGTAGTGTCACAGTTCTGGGTTGTTCTTCCAGATATCTTTAGTGTCTCTCATAGTGTTGGCATTTTGTCTAGGCTCTGCCCCACAGTTACCTGGCAACAGCCAGGTGTGCCTGACTCACTATGCTTAACCCCCTCCCCTGCCTTTCTCCACTACCCTCTCAGCTCCTCTCCTCATGCACTGAATAAACTCTATTCTATACTATGTCATACTGTGGCTGGTCCGTCGGGGGGAAG
Organism: Mus pahari; assembly: GCF_900095145.1. Lineage (NCBI taxonomy): Eukaryota > Metazoa > Chordata > Mammalia > Rodentia > Muridae > Mus > Mus pahari. Next base: position 86,026,286 of record NC_034602.1, read on the forward strand.
GGATGCCTCGGCATGGGCTCTCAGAGGCACCCCCTACGCACACACCTGACCACACCTCCACCAAACATATTCCTTCTCTCCTATATTCTTATAAAACACAACGTACAGTGTTGTTTAGGAGTCTGGAGCCAGCACAGCTAGAACATCAACTTGGTTTCCGAGGGTCACATCTCTTCAGGATTCCTAGTCCAGTTCCCTTGTCAAAGCAAGGTTTTACTTGCAGCCCTTGCTTATTTGCTGATCCCTGTGGCTTCAGTGTGGAGGGGCACGGACTATGACTAACTCCCAAATCACCTAAGTAGGAACCTACAAACCTCTAAATGGCCAGGTCCCAAGGAAACTCTTATTTCCCTAAATTCGAAAAGGCAGAAGAAACAAATGGGTCTCTGTGGTACCTATAGCATACCAAAGCACCTCCAGGCTCCCTCAGCATTACAGGTACCTCTTGTACATTTCAAAGTCCACGATCTGATCCCTTCTCATCTCCTCCTCTACTCTCAAGTCCCTCCAGCTTGTGGGCTTCCCTTCTCACAGCCATTCATTTTCCTTATAACCCTGCTAATTCTTGATATTTCTCTGTTCCCCCCACAGCTCTTTCTCTTCCTATTCTCTTTCTCTTCCTCTTCCTCTTCTCTTCCTCTCTCTCTCTCTCTCTCTCTCTCTCTCTCTCTCTCTCTCTCTCACACACACACACACACACACACACACCCCTCTCTTCTCTGCTCTGTTCCTGCTCCTCTCATGTCCAGCTTCAGCCTACTTTGTTTTCTCTCTGCTCTGGACTCTTCTAGATGCTTCTAGCTGTTCTCTTCCCCTCTCTGTGTCTCTCTCTCATATCAATGTGAATCCTTTGAGATTATCTGTAGGAGCCTAACTGCTGTTAGCAAACAGAGGGAGGAAGATTCTAGGCAGGAAGTGGGGTTGGCAGAGGCTGTAAGAATCTGGGGCAAGAATAGAAAGGGAGTGTCTCTCTACTCATTTCTTGCTAAGCTTGTTCCCCTTGAGGTCATGTAATGGATCACACCTTAAACCCCACAGAGCAACACCCTGGTCTCTCTATTAGAATAGGGAGATCATGCGCCATTCCACCTCAGTATAGAAGTGTCATGGATATACTTTAAAAATTAACCCATAAATTACCTTCAGGCCTGTGGCTTGTTAAAACTGGTTCAGTCTGCAGCATGACTGTTGTGGCAATTTCTGAGAACCTGAGCCACAGAGCCCTTTGCAACGGGTGAGGACCACAGATCACTTCATAATGGTGATGACAACCAGCCTCATGTTCAGCAGCCATTTATCATTCAGAAAGGAGAAGGGAAAAAAGAGGAAATATAAGTACAGAACTCTGTATGGTGGCTGGGCAGGGTCAAAACTCAGTTTTGCTACTTCCTCCGTGCTTGGAGATACTGAGACTGAGGTGGGTCAGGTCAAGGGAATTTCTTTTGTTTTAATATGGGGCAGTTTGTGGAACTTCCACCACATGATAATTTGTATTTACCATGGTGAATAGCTAGGTACCACCTAGCAGAAACTGTTTTAAATGAAGTTATGACCACCGGGAGCTTGGCCATGCTCTGGGCTTCTCAGCACCTGTGTTATCTGATTTCCAATGTGTTGTTTGCTGGAGATTTTGTTGTCTGAGCAACAGAGAAGCCTGTAGCAAAGTTTGGACTAAACGCTCTTGCTCTCCACACAATTGAAACTGTCAGCCTTCTCATTTACAAAGTAAACCATTTGATCAGTTTTCCCAGTGTGGTTTCACTACTGCTAGAAGTACCTAGTGCTTATAGCTACTGTGTGATGATTGAGAGCCCCAGGTATGAGGCACCCCGGTTCCACGGTGTCATCCTATCACCTCCAGCCTGGAGAGGAGAAGCTGTTCTAGATGCCTTCGGGCTTTCCCGGTGTACCTAACTGACAGTTAATTATTTCTCCAGTTGAATCTTTCATAAGGCATCCAGTGCCATCCCAAGTAACTGTCTCATAAACATTCCTAGTGCTCACGACTTCTGCCAAATGATAGTCTTTGTTTGTTTTCCCAGAGCTGTTTCTGGGGAACAGGAAGACGCATGGGGATTCCGTTAGGAAACATTTCCTTCACCCACATGAGAGGAAAGATACGGAATTCTCAAAAGAAACATTGCTAAGCTAGATACCACAGCAGACACCTACAATTCAGTCCTATGGGTGATCTCCTGGGGGCTATAAAATCCATGGCTTAAGTTTATTCCAACCACAGACAAGGGAATGTGTGTTCCCAAGATGTGTGTTGAAATGTATGTTCCCATGATGATTTGGTTGACAGAGTCTGGTAAGAATGTCAGATATAAAATACTTGAGATATAAAAAATTATTCATTCTTTTATAATTTAATATGCTGTGTATTTATATAATACCCTTCACCCTTCCCTGATCCCTTCAATTCCTCCTAGATTATCCCTCCCTTTCCTGTATCTCCAACTTCTTCCTCATCCTCCTCCACCCCTCCTTTTTCTCCTCCCCCCTTCTTATAACCAGTTGAGTCCACTTTGTGCTGTCTGCATGAATATAGCATGCCTCCTTCTCTCAGGGCCTGTTAATGAACAATGACTCCTGTGGTTGTTTAAATGAGACTGGTTCCTGCAGGCTCATACATTCGAATGTTTGGTTCCCAGTTGATGATGGAACTTTTTTGGGAAGGAAGAGGAGGCATGGAAGAGATGTGGCTGGGCTTTCAAAGCCAACACCATTCTAGCTCTCTCTGTCTCTCTGTCTCTGTCTCTGTCTCTGTCTCTGTCTCTGTCTCTCTCTCTCTCTCTCTCTC